>NC_035438.2:65901292-66501292 GCF_002127325.2 Helianthus annuus | reverse complement strand
CTAGTGTTCGATGAAATGTCTAGGCGAAGCTAGAAAGTAAATTATTGCAAGAATATGCTTGAATTACTTGTACATTATGCATAAATATTAGTACGCACGCCTAGTGTTCGATGAAATGTCTAGGCGAAGCTAGAAAGTAAAATTATTGCAAGAATTTGGTAAATTGGTGTAGAATGTGATAATGTTATGTTAGATAGTTAAGTTAGCATGAGATACGTGTTTTGGATGAATTACATGTGAGTAGTTAGTTGATGAGATGGTTCCGAGAAGTATGTATTAGGGATTAGTACCCGATGCTTGAATGGTAGTGCACGCCACGAGTCGGATTAGTGACATAATGGTAATTTAGAAATGGGTATGTACTAAGTGTATAGATTGAAGACAACTAGTAAAGCTTGATGTTACGATTACATTAAATTGGCTAACTTGGCATGTAGTTGTCAAGTGTAGGATCATGAAAGTGTTACCATGTGTAAATTGATTTTGTGAATATCGAGTAAGAATCGAGTGATTATGTAGTTGTATGTACTACATGACATGATTATGAAACGTGTATGGCGTTACTAAAATAGTCTATCATATCAAGATAAAGGTGTGTGTGTTCATAAGTGGGGAGTAAGTAAGTATGGTCGTTGACTTTCTGAAAAGTCAATGAATATGCGAGTGACATGATTAGACTTATGAATATGTCTATGAGAATTTAAAGAATCATGATTAGGTGTTAGGACGATTAAATGCACATACGTATGATAATAGATTGACTAAATGAATGTTGAACAATGTGGATTGTCGGTTCATGTCATATGCATGATAAGTTTGACTAATGAAAGTCTATGTAGCTAAGAGTTTGAAATGGATGTGATATGAATGAACATGCATACTAACTTTGATGTGGACATAATGACTTGAAAGGATATGAACCCCAATTGACATTGACTCAAGTATGGAAAGCTAACGGATCATGAGGAAAGGGGAAGCTTTGCACAAACTTGGATGCACAAGGTAAGTGATTTCCGACTCACTTCTTAGTATACATAAGAACTCATTCTGGATATTAAATGAAGGGAAGTCATGTAAGGAATGAAATAATTGAAAGTAATAAGATAACTATTGATCTAGATAGTCGAAGGTGGTCTATGGGACCAAACGGGTCGAATAAGTAAGAATAAGCGAGGTAATGGTAATAATACGGGTAATGATTAAGGACCCGGGGAAAGAATCTTAGTCTAATATGTGAGGAATTGTTTTACGGATGTTTAGGAACAAGTTTCAAGTGAAACGGATGCAAAATGAGCAAGTTATGCATATTTTAGTTCATGAAAAGGAAGGCTGATTCAGGGGCCACCGTAAGCTACGGTAGCCACCGTAGCTTACGGTGGGAGCTGGGGATTTATTTTCTGCCGTAAGACAGTACAAGGCTGCCGTAAGACATCAGGGGCCACCGTAAGCTACGGTAGCCACCGTAGCTTACGGTGGAGGCCAGGTTCAAAAGTAAGGTTTGTGGGTTTCTTCGTTTTTCTTTCGAATTTGGTCCCCGTAGACCCATTCCAAGCCTCGTTAAGCTTCTATAATGATCTCTAACCCTACTAAATGGCTTGGTAAGTCATGGATGAGTATGAAACTCATTTTTAAGAACCGAAACATACCCGATAGATATTTTTGAAGGCGTTTAAGATGTGCGAGCAAGATCGGGGTATGTAAGTGAGTATGCGGGGTAACGAATTAAGTACGTGAGTATGTATGTATGTATGTATGTATGTATGTATGTATGTATGTATGTATGTATGTATGTATGTATGTATGTATGTATGTATGTATGTATGTATGTATGTATGTATGTATGTATGTATGTATGTATGTATGTATGTATGTATGTATGTATGTATGTATGTATGTATGTATGTATGTATGTATGTATGTATGTATGTATGTATGTATGTATGTATGTATGTATGTATGTATGTATGTATGTGTGCATGTATGGATTTCACTATTTAATGTATGTATGTGTATAATTATGTTTCGATTTAAGTATGGGTGTAAGTATGTAGATATGTACATAGGTAAGTATATATGAAAGTACATATGCCTGTAAGTGTGAATACATATATATATATATGCGGATGCTAGTATGCATGTATAACCGAATGCAAGAAGGTAAGCACGTATGTTCATACGATTTTAATATGATTGTGTATTGATGCAAATAACAGTGTACCTTGAGTATGAACAATAATACAGGTACAATGATGAAGTCTCTTTGGAGAATGGATACTCGGATGGAAATGCCTAGTTACAAAGGGATAATGGAGTAGAAAGTAAGAGTGTATGAAACTTGTTACGTTCATGTTATGTACTAATGCTTGAAATTGTATGGTAAGTGTAGGTCGTACAAGCCACCGTGAATCTTTTAAGGAGAGGAGATCGAAGACGAGTCACAAGATAGATTGTACGGGAATACTTGATTATGTAAAATGATAGTTTTAAGTTATTCTTTTATGTTGCAAATATGTACGAAAGATAGTTTTGTTGTAAGAAGGTATTTTATATTGAAAGAAATTTTATAGTACGAATTTCCGCTGCGTCTTTTCAGTTAAAGCGTGTTAGGGTGTTACAATATATTAATTCAACTTTCATTTTTAACCCACTTTAGTCCCTTGTGTTTATTAATTAAACATATTTGGCTCAACTTTCATCTCTCAATTGTGTCTACTATATTCTTAACTAGTTTAAGTAGCCTAGTTATTTATTTCTTGATGTACCATATCAGAACATTTGCCGAATATAAACATTCGGGTTTTGGGGTGTTACAAGTCTACCCCCCTTAAATAAGGTTTCGTCCCCGAAACCTATCTCATTTCCTCTTACGCACACATATCTATGTCTGACTTCATAGTTGCATCATAATTATAAGCAACCATCCGATCTCATTTCATAATTATTCATACAATTGACTTCTTTTTAACCAGTCTATACTTTCCATGGCATGCTTTCACATAACATTCTTATTTCCTCAACCCGTTAGTAACTGATCAATATACATAATTATTTAAACTTATAATAATGCTCACATTCATATGATCCATTTAAAACGGATCTAATACCTTCATCTCATCCTTTAAGATCACATTCTATACATATATTTCATAACAGTTAATTTTGTTTCGTTATCTCAACGAAGTTACTATTTCATAATCATGCATTCGTGCTTAATTCCAAAATTAACATCATTCTTCATTTTCTATAGTTACTTGTACCATACATACTCTTACGTTACCTTCAACTCACCCTATTCATGCTACATTACTATTTCTCTCGTTTTATGCATTATTTAATTTGCATAAGCCTACGTGTCACGCAAATTCTTTATACGAGAGTTTAACAAATTCTCGAAATTTTCACTCAAAACCTTTGAGATTCACTTCTTAATGACATAATTTTCTTCTTATGCCAACTATTAGAAATCAAACGTTCCATACTATACCATACTCATTCCACTATTCATTTTGTAGGGCGTTTTCAATTTATTAATTCATACTTATCCGTCATAAATTAAAGCATTTTACTTACCTCGATTTCATTACACACTTCAGCGATCCATAAATCAGACCTGTCCATACTCTTCACGAGTACTAGCCGTACCAGGCTAGATTTTATTCCTCCACATAATGTGCCTCCGTTCACACACAACCTCCCACCAATTTGATTGGTTTCATCCCTTCAAGGATTCTAACATTATTATCAACAAATTTAGCGGTTAGCACTTTTCATTCAAACATTCATTCTACAATTTCTTACGTACACGCTAAAACGTGTCACACATTTCATTTCTCACATGCAATTCTTTTATTCTAGTTACTTATTTTGTCAACCTTTACAGTTTGACTTTTCGAGGTCAATCTGACATTTCTTATTTATCGTAGATGTATTAAAGTACACATTCTTACTTCTTCCATTCATGCTTACTTGCCAAGACATTCATTACACCAATTCAGTATTCTTGCTAGAACTTACCTTTCCCAATCATACTTAAATTATTGTCTGGGTCGTAGCCCGTCCTCCATTACGACTCCTAAGATGCATCTAACACATAACATGTTCAAAACTTCTTTCTTTCATCAAAATTTAAGTTTGCGTGCCAAACATTATGCTCTCCTTTTAGTATAAAACTTACAAATCAAAACATTAAATATATCGAGTTTAAATGGCAGTTACCATTTAACCCGCATGACTCATTCGTCTCTTTAACCATTCTTGCACACAAACATATTTGTGTATATAAATATAGATAAGTTTAAGACATAACTTGGATAATATTCGCTTTTTAAGGAATGTTTAATTGCTTAATCTGTAATTATCTACACATTCGAATCTTTTCATTCTTATCATTCATTATGTTTCGAACCCGCCACGCGGTTCCTAACCTATGATTCATACTTTCATTCCTTTCATGTTTCGAATCCGTCTCGTGGATTCTAACATATCATTCATGCTTTCAATTCTTTCATTCTTCGAATCCGTCTCGCGGATTCTAACATATCATTCGTACTTTCATTTCTTTCATGTTTCGGATCCGTATCGCGGATTCTAACATATCATTCATACTTTCATTCCTGAAAGTCTTACATTTCTTTTCACCCTCACGTCCACCTACTACCTAATTCTAACGAACATACCTGTAACAATTATCACGGTCTCACGAACGTCATATGCTTCTTGTGTATTGGCCAGGTACCAAATCCACATACTAGTTTCGTGTCTTCGTGTAATATGCCACCTTATGTCTGAAGAATTTAGTTTCGGCACGTGTAACATTTTCAAAACTTCCTTACCATTTCATCATTATATTTCATTTAAAGTCTTATTTCACTTGTCAGATTATACCATTACATGCGCCCACGTGTTAAATTTACGTACATGGGCCAATTTGTCTTACTACATGCCTTGATGCCGGTTCTAGACCGCATTCACGGATCACCCCTTTCAAGCAATTAAATTTACCTTACACATAACATACTGTTAGTTTTCTTCAAACACATACTTAAGCACATACTTACTCTTACTTCTACCTTTAGATCTTGAACGAGTCTCGGATTGTACGGGTTCTTTGACACAAGAGCACACAGGTTTGAGTTCAAGTATTTATCTCCTCATACTTGATTTCCCTCAAACCAGGGCTCTGATACCAACTTGTAAGACCCTAGCACGCTTTAACTGAAAAGACGCAACGGAAATACGTACCACAAAATTTCTTTCATTATAAACGTTTTGACTTACTTAAAAGTTCATTTTAAAATAACTCTTTTACAATATATGCATCCTTCGTACTCATTTAATAAAATAAAAGCATAACTTATGTTTATCAAATTACATACTCGAGCATTCCCGTACAATCTATCTTGTGACTCGGTCTTTGATCGCTACTCCCCGTGATGATAATCTGTGATTTGTACAACCTACACCCACCACACATTTGCAACATTAGCATACATTATATACAAACAAGATTCTTAATCATGTAGTCTCGTTACGTTCTATCCACATATACTTTCCATCCCGTTATCTTTCTAGATTTAATCATTCCATCCGGGTGTCTAATCCTTGGCGAAACTTCAATAATGTACCTGCATTACATTTCATTCTCGAGGCACACTGTTAATAACGTCAATACTTAAACGTATTGAAACCACGTATACAATACGTACATAACTACGTACATACATACATACCTTTACTTGCTTACATACGCAACACACACACACACACACACACACACACACACACACACACACACACACACACACACACACACACACACACACACACACACACACACACACACACACACACACACACACACACACACACACACACACACACACACACACACACACACACACACACACACACACACACACACACACACACACACACACACACACACACACACACACACACACACACACACACACACACACACACACACACACACACACACACACACACACACACACACACACACACACACACACACACACACACACACACACACACACACACACACACACACACACACACACACACACACACACACACACACACACACACACACACACACACACACATACATACATACATACATGCATACCTACTCACATACATACATACATAACTACATACATACATACCTACTCACATACATGCATACATACATAACTACATACATACATACCTACTCACATACATACATTCCTAGACGTGTTTGCCCACGGATTCCCTTTCACTAATCATGTAGGTAAATCCATACTTATACTTACATATGCCTCTATACTTATTTCATTCCATTTTATGCTTGCGTACACGCTCAACGCATCTCATAAACACTCTACAATGAGTTTAGAATACATTTTGGGACTCCTTATAGGTTACGGGACTGATTTCGGATGAATTCTCCACATTCGGATGAACTTGCAGCTGTCGCATGGTCGTGCGTCCCAACCACACGACCGTGCGGAACCTACGACGTCGGGAGCACTGGCAGTGCACAAGCCAGTGCAAATGATTTACTCGGAATCGCACGACCATGCGGCCCAAGCGCACGACCGTGCGCTTCCTCGCGTCGGTCAACATCGCGTAGACAGTGTATTAGGGCGTCGGAGAAAAACGACATTTGCACATGGCGTCGGCGACGGCCCCTGGTTTCTCCATTTTTCTGCAGATCCGTTTCGTCGTCCGAACGCACTAAAACACGCATAACTTTTGAACCGTTTACCCGTTGAACCTCCCGTTTCTTCCTACATGCTCGTAATTTGACATGCTATCATGTGAACTTGAAATCCCATATCCGGATTAAGGAAATTCTTATCTTACACACTATCGGCTTATTATTCATTTACGATTTATTCGACCCGTTCATGTTTTTTATCGAATAACTCATTCCTTTTAACCCAAAACTTACATGAACCTTATGACCATAATACTTTTACACTATCCGGAGTGTCGTACTTGGGGTTTACGCACCCGATACCCGGTATTCGTTAAGTTCATTCATTAATACGTAATTGAACATTAAATAGTACAATTTCCATCTATGAAGTTGTTTATTCATTTACTCATGATTTACTACCGAACCTCTTGCCCATTAACCCGCGTCACCGTTTCTCGGTTAGCATGCTTACGTACAATTTTATCCATTACCCGGTTATCATACCGAAGTCGTTACTTATGCAACCTATCCGGTATGCAATAAAACCTCATTTTGACCCATTTGATTTACTTAGCGAAATTCTTCGATTTCATACAACTCATTCCTATTTGACCTCAATTATCATACTTAATTAAGTCGCACATAACTTTACGTAAACAACTAAGAAGTGATTACGGAAATCACTTACCTCATGCATCCGTGTTCATATCCGTTTCCTCGCCACTTCTTGACTCGTTAGCCTTCCGTGCTTGATTCCGTCTCGACATGATTCCTATACTTCCATGTCATCGAAATCACATTCTTATTAGCATACACAATTTTACATGTTAACGATCATATCGATTGCATAATTCACATTTGACTTTCATTAGTCACTTCTAACAAGCATAATACATGTAACCAAATTCATATCATTTCCAACTCGTGTAATCCATCATGTCATCGCATTAAACATACATACGTCTAACACGCACCGTATAACTTACTTTAATCTTACAATTATGACAACACGTCTAACCATTCTTCTTATACACAGTTGACTTTTAGAGGTCAGCGGTTCATTTAATTTAACTTTCGACTTATCATTATATACCCGTAACATCATAATAGCCTATACGGACAACACTATATACATTTCATCATACACTTGACGTGTTTACTACCTCCTAAGCATAGTGTACAACCAATTCATGCATGTTCTTCTAAACTCATACATAAATCATCAAATTATCCTTCTAAATCAACATGGATCATTCATGCATAACATCAAACATACTAGAATCACATTTCTTTCAATTCCTCTAACAAGAATCTACCATACATATCAAAATACATCAATATTAAGCAAGAATTTAGACATAGATGATTTACCCATGTCATCATCTTCACCATAACAAACGGGTTTCACCATTAAACATCAAATTAACCTAAACCATGCATAATCCATGTTCCATATGATGATTCTAACACACATCCGTTCTCCATTTCATACAAATTCGCAATTTACATCATAATCCACTTCGTGAAAGATCACCAATCTAACTTTTAAGACATACCTTACGATCCCCTTATGAAGGTGATCATTAATCCATGCTCGGTTATGAATTTGAGCTTCGTTTAACCTTCCAATTTGATGGATTAGATGAAGTTAGGGTTTTGGCTTCATGAGAGCTCCTGCTCTCTCTAGAACACACGATCGTGTGTATTTGTGTGTGTAATTTCATATATTAATCCAACTTTCATTTTTAACCCACTTTAGTCCCTTGTGTTTATTAATTAAACATATTTGGCTCAACTTTCATCTCCCAATTGTTTCTACTATATTCTTAACTAGTTTAAGTAGCCTAGTTATTTATTTCTTGATGTACCATATCAGAACATTTGCCGAATGTAAACATTCGGGTTTTGGGGTGTTACACGACTAATCCTTATACCTTTTCCTTCTAAAGTTGCCCGCCACTCCTCTAACCTCGTATTCAGGCTTTGCTTATTTTCCACGATTAACACAATATCATATGCAAAAAGCATGCACCATGGTATCGTCTCCTGAATCGACTTTGACAACTCATCCAGGACAACGACAACAAGAAACGGACTCAACGCGGTCCCTTGGTGGAGTCCTACCTCCACAAGAAAGAAATTTGTATCCCCTACAGACGCACGCACACTAGTTTCAGTCCTATCATACATATCCCTAATTATGTCTATATATTTCCCAGGGACCCCTCTGCCCTCCAAACTATCCCAAATTAGTCTACGTGGTACGCTATCGTATGCCTTTTCTAGGTCAATGAACGCCATATGTAGATCCCGCTTCTTCTCCCTGTACTTTTCGATCAATCTCCTCATAATGTGAATCGCTTCCGTAGTTGACCTCCCTGGCATGAAACCAAACTGATTTACTGTAACCTGGGTTTCTCTTCTAATTCTAGTCTCAATTACTCTTTCCCATAATTTCATAGTATGACCCCACAACTTAATCCCTTTGTAATTCCCACAAGATTGTGCATCCCCTTTGTTATTATATAGAGGCACCACAACACTACTCCTCCACTGATCTGCCATTTCTCTAGATTTGAATATAAGATTGAACAAAATGGTCAGCCATTGGACTCCTTCCTCTCCCAAACACTTCCACACCTCAATCAGAATGTTACTACTGAAACCAAACAAATATATTTTCTATATTTTTTAGTCAACAATTAGTTATGACGTCAACTAATTATTCATTAGTAACTTGTACTCATTAATTTTAAAAAATAATTGCACGCTATTGTCTAATTTTTTATGAACATTTTGATATAAATTTTATTAAAAAATGACATGGTTTCAATATAAAGTATTTTTGAGTCTCGTAAGCGGCTTTGACACGTAATTGCATCAATAACTTTAATAGTATATATTTACACACTTCAGCTACCCAGGAACGCCAGATATATTGTTTTGTATTTACCAAGGTTTTAAAAACCAGTTTAAACCGGTCGGTTGAACCAGTTAAACCGGATGCAGGAAGCTTGACCGACACGAATCATACCGGTAAACTGAGAAAACGGCAAAGCAGTTGTACCGCCGGTAAATTAGGTTGAACAGGTTATAAGCGGTATACCGGTAACGATTTATATCGGGCCAAAGGTTGAAAATTTTGAACTTTTAAAAAAGGTGACTATTTACCTTCTCAGTAAAAGTGTAAAACCTAGCGCCAACAATTGACAGTCCACATCAATCAAACTTCTTCCTCATTCAAAGATAGAAAATCAATGGATTTTTCAAATTAAGTTCTTCAACCGGTCATTCAAATTTACCTTCTTTTGACTTTTGTTCGATTGTTAATTGTTATAGTGTTTGCTAACTAATATATAACTAGCAGAGTCTACCTAGTCTCACTCATCACATGTGATATTCTAAACCATAAAAAACCGATAAATACTATTCAAACAACATCGGTGTCGATACAATGTTCGTTTTTATCATTTTCGGTCGATATAAAACACATTGTAATTTCTATACCAAATGTAATAAAATTGTATAATCAATAAAATACCATTAAAAATCAATTATTTATATACCCAAGGCAATCAAATTGTATAATCATTAAATTAAAATACTATTAAAAATCGGTTATTTAAAATTCTTGGTGACTCTTTTATTCTAAACCATAAAAAACCGATCGATATTATTCAAACAACATCGGTGCCCATACAATGTTCGTTTTTATCATTTTCGGTCGATATAAAAGATATTGTAATTTCTATACCGAATGTAATAAAATTGTATAATTAATATAATACCATTAAAAATCAATTATTTATATACCGAACGCAATCAAATTATATAATCATTAAATTAAAATACTATTAAAAATTAATTATTTAAAATTCTTGATGACTCTTTTACTATTCATCATCACATTCAATTCATATATATAATATATAACTAGTTTTTGCCCCGCCCGCGTTGCGGGGCAATAAGCCGAATATTTCTCTCTCATAACATGTATGTCTGTGTTTCGGTTACTTGTACATACTACTCATAACACGATCTCAAAAAAAAATTACATCGAGTCAACCAATTAAAACAAAAACACTACCATACTTTTACTAAAAAAAACTAAAACGATGGAAAGACTATAATTTTAAACAGGGAGCAAAATTGTAATTTTTCAGGACAAATGAGTATGTACCAGACATGCCTGGACGAATAAAAATTACACCTATACCCGCCCGCGTTGCAGGGCGTTAAATCAAATATTTCTTAGTTTCATAACATGTATGCATGTATTTAGGTTACTTGTACATACTACTTATAACACGATCTAAAAAAATATATCGAGACAACCAATTAAAGGAAAACACTACCATAGTTTTGCTAAAAAAAATAAAACAATAAAAGGTCTGTAATTTTGAGCTGAGGGCAAAATACTAATTTGTCAGGACCAATAAGCGAGTGTTAGACAACTGCTTGACACAATAAAAGTTACATTGAGTCAACCAAGCAAAATAAAAAGTACTATAGTTTTGCAAAAAAAAAAGTAAAACGATGGCAAGATCATAATTTTTAACTAGGGGAGAAATCGTAATTTTTTAAATGGGAGCAAAATCATAATTTTGAACAGAGGGCAAAATCGTAAAAATATTTTGAACTGGGGGCGAAATCATAATTTTAAACTGAGGGCAAAATTATAATTTTGAGCTATGGGGGAAAACATAATTTGATTTTGAACTGTGGGCAAAAACGTAATTTTGAGTTGGGGGCAAAATCGTAATTTCGAGCTAGGGGCAAAAACATATTTTTATTTTGAATGGGGGGCAAAAGCGTAATTTTAGACGGAGGGCGAAACCGTAAATTTAAACTGGGAGTAGAATTAGAAATGAGTTTTTGAACTGAGTGCAAAAGCGTAAAATTTGAGCCAGGGCAAAAATATAATTTTATTTTGAATTAGGGGCAAAAACGTAATTTTAAACAAAGGACGAAACCGTAATTTTAGGCTGGGAATAAAATTAAATTAAAAATGGGTTGGTCCAATAGGGAAGTGCCAGGCAAGCTGTCTAGCACTATTCCCTCAACTCCTTTTTGTATATGTAGGATAAAGCGTAATTTTAGACGGAGGGCGAAACCGTAAATTTAAACTGGGAGTACAATTAGAAATGAGTTTTTGAACTGAGTGCAAAAGCGTAAAATTTGAGCCAGGGCAAAAATATAATTTTATTTTGAATTAGGGACAAAAACGTAATTTTAAACAAAGGACGAAACCGTAATTTTAGGCTGGGAATAAAATTAAATTAAAAATGGGATGGTTCAATAGGGAAGTGTCAGGCAAGCTGCGTGGCACTATTCCCTCAACTCTTTTTTGTATATGTAGGATAACTAGTTAAATTCCCCGCCCGCGTTGCGGGGCGATGGCCGAATAGTTCTCAATTAATTAAAAAAACACTACTATAATTTTGCTAGGGAAAAAAACTAAAACGATGATAAGACCGTAATTTTGGGCTCAGGGCAAAACTGTAATTTTTCAGGACTAATGAGCGAGTGTTAGGCAGCTCCTTTAGACGAAAAAAAATAAAATCGAGTCAACCAATTAAAACAAAAAACTTTAATAGTTTTGCTAGAAAAATTAAAACGATAGGGAAAACGTAACTTTGAACTGAGGGGGAAATCATAATTTTGTTTCAGGGATAAAATCGTAAATTAAATGGACCAATGGGGTTGAGGGCAAAATCGTAACTTGGCTGTGTGAGAAAAAAAAAAACTAATGTCAAAACTGTAAATTTAAACGGGGCAAAATCGTAATTTTGAACCGAGGGTAAAATTGAAATTTTTAGTTGGGAGCAAAAGGGTAAATTTATTTTTAAATGAGGGTAAAAACATAATTTTGAACAGATGGCAAAATCGTTATTATAAGGAAAAAACATAATGGCAAAACTGTAAATTTAAACGGGGCAAAATCGTAATGTTGAACCGAGGGCAAAATTGAAAATTTTTATATGGGAGCAAAAGCGTAAATTTATTTTTAAGTGAGGGTAAAATCATAATTTTGAACTGATGGTAAAATCGTAATTTTAAAATGGGATAAAATCGTAAATTTGTTGGGCCAATAGGGAAGTGCCATGCATGACTATAAATATAAACGAGGCAAAATCGTAATTTGGCAAAAAAAAAAAAATTGTGGGTGGCATGTGGTCGCCCAACTCAACCAATCCAATGAAAATACTATTGGCGGACATGGTTTTTGTATACGTTGAATAATAATGGGTAGTTAATCATTCACACTGTTCAATTATTCAGGTTTGGTGTAATTATTTTTTATGTATATATAAAATTTATATTCTTTTGTAGGTACTTATCTTGATTTTAATTTTTTTATTACATTGTAATTTACTTTATAAGTGTTAATATTTGGATAAATGTTTTTTCTAGACTTAAATATTAAGAGATTTTATGATCCATTGTGAAAGGATATCATTCGGAATTTTGGGTGGTTGAAGAAGAGTCATAAGGAGAACTTTATGATGGTGAAATAGATAACATGTTTGTTGAGGAAAAACATGAACTGTTTTCTCAAACACTAGGTTACTTGTTATATATGTTATTTATCTAATGTACTTTTTGTATATTATGATTATTGGTAATTAAAATTTTGTTATTTACCATTGTAGGAAATGAAAATAGTTATGCTCTTACTGACGAGGATATTGTTGATAATGAATTTCATCTTTTAAGAGATCGTGAACTTGATATATTCAGCATTCCAATGGATTAACTTGATGAGGATGACCTTCATAGTGAAATTTTAGATTTTTTTTTATTATTGATTAGATTAACTTTTGGAATATTCTTTATTATGATGTAGTTCTGGATTTTATTATGACATAATATAGTTTTGAATTAGTTTTTGAGTTGAAATTATTTTTTATGAATGTATAGGGTTAATTAGTGTAACATGAGTCTAACCCGATATGATTTAAATAATCGGTTATAAATCATTTTGCATGTATACGTGTATAAGTGAGTAAGCACGGTTGCCACATGTCCATCTGAAACCGTTATAAGCTACTTAAGATTATCTTTTGCCTCCTTTATATTATTATTGTATGTATGAGTCGATCACAAATTTTGAGGCCAATTAAGCTTTTGAAGCGTATGCAGCAGAAAATGGACAGCTCCTCGTTGAAGCGGATGAAGGATGGAGAGTCTATAATTGACCCCAAGTCCACCGTTGGCGGTGGCGTTGCTGACGTGTACGGTGAAGATCGTGCCACCGAGGACCAACTCGTCACGCCGTGGACTGTTTCCGTCGCCAGGTAACCGTTACATGTTTAGTTTATGTTCAGTCAAACTTAAATGTTTTGTGTTCATGCTTATTATTATGTCTAACTTGTGTTTTTATTCAAGGATAATTATGTTTATGATTATTATCAACTACTTAAAAAAAGGGTTTTTAAGGTGATTGTTATGTTTAATGTTTGGAATTTTTTTAAGAATGTTACTTTTTTAATTTAAAAAAATGGTATATGTTTGTTGGTGCTCATGAACCACAAGTTCAATTCTTTAATGAACGAAACAAGAATTTTTGTTCGATGCTTGTTGGTGAACAAGTTCAATACGAAACGAACCTGTGGCGAAGCTTGACAATGAACACGGGTCGAAAACGTATATACCCAAAAATTTTAATTTCTATAGAACCGGGGTCGAAAATGTATATACCCAAAAATTTATATACGAAAACTACATATATAACACTACTAACACTACTGAACTTGAAAAGTTCGGGGGATCGGCGCCCCCGGCCCCTCTTAAGCTGCGCCCCTGAAACGAACGAACATGTTCGGTTCGGTTAAAGCCTTAGTTTGACCCAACTCTTGTTTGATTTCTGAACTATGATAGTTGATAGGAAGCTCCAGCCAGGATGTGTATTTGTTATTGTTTATCAGAAATTGCTTTTGATCCAGTTGATGAAGTTAGGAGTTATTTGTAATATGACGTTGAGTTGACCTTTGATCGATGACGACTGGCCGATTTGTGTTGTTTAATTTACTTTGAATCTGCTGGTTAGATTATCTTCTAGAAGTTGGTTGTAAGTTGTGACTGCAATACATTATTGTTTGTAGTGGATACACTTTGCTGAGGGATCCACACCATAATAAGGGGCTTGCGTTCACCGAGAGGGAAAGAGATTCTCATTACTTGCGTGGTCTGTTGCCTACGGCTGTTTCAACGCAGGAACTTCAGGTTTGGATCTGTCCTCAAGTTTCGTTAAACACTCAAGGTCGATTTGTGTTAAAGATGGCGGTTTGTTTATTTGTTTAAGAATTTCGTGTTTATTACTCACCAGGTGAAGAAATTGATGCAAAGTATTCGCAGTTATGACATTCCCTTGCAAAAGTACGTGGCTATGATGGACCTCCAGGTATCGCTATACGTAGAACAGAAGCACAAAAGATAATTTTCAAGAAACTTTATACATTAATGAGTAATAAAAAACCTTACATGTTTATGGGCCCGTAACTCCACTTGTAGCCTTAGTTATGTTCTTTTTATGCTTGGTCAAAACCGGGTTGGAAACCAAACCGAATTGTAGGGATGAAACCTGGTTTGACCATCTCCGACCCAACCCAAACCGGTTTGTGCCCAAAACCCAATTTGTGCACCTCTACGTCCAAGTAAGCGTCTGCCAACAATTGGATCAGCTTCATATCAACTTCATTGACTTCTTCATTAACTTTGATTTGCTGTATTGTCCCAAATCTTTATTCTAATACGGTTTACAGGAGCGAAATGAGAGGCTGTTCTACAAGCTTCTTATTGACAACGTTGAAGAACTTCTACCTATTGTATACACTCCTACGGTCGGTGAAGCCTGCCAGAAATATGGAAGTATCTTCAAGCGCCCTCAGGGTCTCTACATTAGTTTGAAAGAGAAGTATGGCTTTAACATTATTGAACTTTGTTTGCATGAAATACAATATACCAAATTAACTGAATTTACAGGGGAAAGATTCTTGAGGTACTGAAGAACTGGCCCGAGAGAAGTATTCAAGTTATCGTGGCGACAGATGGCGAGCGTATATTGGGTTTGGGAGATCTTGGGTGTCAGGTGAAATAAGCTTATTTCCTTTACTTTATGATTAAGTTTTATCAAATGTTGTCTAATAATGCAACTATAATATTTTGTTCAGGGTATGGGAATTCCAGTCGGGAAACTTGCTTTATATACTGCACTCGGAGGAGTTAGGCCTTCTGCGGTAAGCTTCAACGTTTAAATTTAAATATATGTTTGTTGTAAATCTAATCATGGTCTTTAACTTGTCTGTGTAGTGCTTGCCGATTACCATTGATGTGGGGACAAACAACCAGAAACTACTGGACGATGAGTTCTATATTGGTCTTAGACAAAAGAGGGCCACTGGAAAGGTACATCACATTGAGTCTGCTCATACTTAATTAGGGTTCTTGATTTTGATTATTACGTTAATCGTGTCTTTTCTATTCTGTTGTTTCCGCAGGAATATTATGACCTACTTGAAGAGTTCATGTCTGCAGTCAAGCAGAACTATGGTGAAAAAGTTCTTGTGCAGGTAAATAATCTGTGTGGCTCTTAAAAGTTAGATATACACTCTTACGTATGTATCGCCTAAAACTTGCAGTTTGAAGACTTTGCAAACCACAATGCGTTTGAGCTGTTAGCCAAATATAGAACCACTCATTTGGTATTCAATGATGATATTCAGGGGACTGCATCTGTTGTTCTAGCCGGTCTTGTTGCATCACTGAAATTACTTGGCGGTAGCTTGGCTGATCATACATTCTTGTTCTTTGGTGCTGGGGAAGTGAGACTCGTATCTTTAAGCTCGTTTTTTTAAACATAATTTCAATCCGTTTTAAACAATTCCAAAGAATGAGCATGTGGATTTTGGTAGTGTGCACAAAACTCTAGCTGTTCTTTTACATCATAAATTTATTATTTTAGGAGCAAAAGCTGCATATATCGTCTTTTATCACATGTAACACCTTGACAAAGTGAGTTTTAAATTTTTTTGTAATTTCAGGCGGGGACCGGTATAGCAGAGCTTATTGCTCTCGAGATATCAACAAAGGTACTAGCCTTTTGTTAAAGATTACCTTTTAGTTGTATAACACACACTAATAATTGCTGCTTTTCTTATCGTTAAAAACGTTTATAGACAAATATTCCTGTTGAAGAGGCTCGTAAGAAGATATGGCTTGTGGATTCTAAGGCGGGTACTATTTTTTTCTTCCTAAAATGTGCTTCTGTCTTTCTTATGTGATGATTGCATCTTCAGGGATTAATTGTTAGTTCTCGCAAAGAATCCCTTCAGCACTTTAAAAAACCGTGGGCGCATGAGCATGAGCCTCTTTCAACTCTCTTAGATGCTGTTAAGGTGAGACGGGTTTAATGATTTTTTTCATGATAATTTTTTTTATTAGTTTAGTATAGAAGTTAACTTCATTTCCAACAATCATCTCATCAGGCCATCAAACCATCAGTCCTGATCGGAACTTCGGGGGTAGGACAGACATTTACAAAGGATGTAGTTGAGGCCATGGCAGCCATCAATGAGGTTCTCTCTCTCTCTCTCACACACACACACGCGCGCGCGCGCGCGCGCGAACGCACATGCTCGATGACTTATAAGTGGCAAAATGGGTGTTTTGGGTAAAGAGTAATTTTGGCATGCCTCATGTTGGGTTGACACAAAAGACATTTTATTATCTAAAATATTGAACTTTAAATAACTAGTGCTACAAATATGTATACCAATAATTGGTACACGAATAGTCCCTGTGGTTTTCCAAAATTTTGGATTTCGTCGTTAGCTTTCCAAAAGTACATGAATGGTCCCTGTGGTTTGCACTTTGTAACGCATAAGTCCAAGTTAGGGACTAAATGCGTTATAAAGTGCAAACCACAGGGGACATCCATGTACTTTTGACAAAAGTTGGGGACCAGATGCGTTACAAAGTGCAAACCACTAGGAGCATCTGTGTACTTTTGGAAAGCTAGGGACCAAATCTAAAATTTTGGATAACCACAGGGACTATCCGTGTACTTTACTCCACATAAAATGATTCACGAGCGTTCAAATAAACATTGGGTGATCTTGACCTATTTCCTTTTTGGCAATCTTTTTCACCCATTAGAGATAAAACCATAACTCGAAGTCAACCCATTAAGTTAGTCATATACCACAGGGGAACACAAACTAAAGTAATGAAATAAACTATGGTATGCAGAGACCGCTTATTATGGCTCTCTCCAATCCCACCTCACAAGCAGAGTGCACTGCAGAACAAGCTTACACTTGGACCGAGGTAACGGACATTGGCTGTTTTGTACTTCCATTAGAAAAGAAAGCTCATGTTAACACAAACTCTGCACTTATTCCACTCATTGTGTAGGGCCGTGCAATATATTCGAGTGGCAGTCCTTTTGATCCGTGTGAATACAACGGCAAAAGCTTCATTCCTGGCCAGGCAAATAATGCTTACATTTTCCCGGGACTTGGTTTTGGGTTGGTCATCTCCGGTGCAATCCGTGTACACGATGAGATGCTTTTGGCAGCATGTAAGTACAAATCACAATCCTTAATATGAAGCATGATGTATGCATTACGTATATTAAATTAATGGATTTTTTTTTATTCAGCGGAAGCGTTGGCTAGTCAAGTAATGCAGGAGCACTACGATAAAGGGATGATTTATCCTCCCCTTGCTAACATTAGAAAGATTTCGGCTCATATTGCTGCAAATGTTGCTGCTAAAGCGTATGAACTTGGTGAGTTGTGTTTTATCGGTGTGTAGAGGTGGCAAATTGGGTGGGTCAAACTGGTTTGGTAATGGCTGAAAACGGGCCCAATACGAAATGGCTACTAGTTGTATGGGTCATAACAGTTGTGGTCGAGATGGGTTGACCCGGAAGGCTTTTTGCATAATCTTTATAAATAATAGTATAACTATTGTTGGATTGAATCACGCTAACAGAATTGATTTCTTAAACGAGAGAATGAACGAAGTTCTTAATTGAATTGGTAAATTGAAATCGATACATATGAGTGTATATTTATTCGAGGGGTTCACATAATGATAACCGCCTCAACTTATGATATCGAATAATAATAAGAATAATACAAATAACACTAACTAATGCATTCTAATAATAATAACATACTTATGTAATATAATCTAGCTTATAATTCTTGCCCATCTAATACCCTCCCGTAAGCTAGATTTCTCTAAAATGGAGGAGCTCCTTTAATCGCTGAAAGTCTTTGGGCTGCAATGCCTTAGTAAGGATGTCTGCAACTTGTTGTTTAGTTGAGCAATAGCATACTTCTATTTGATTCTTCTTGACTAGATCTCGAATGAAATGGTATTTGATTCTTATGTGCTTACTTTTACCGTGATACACCGGGTCTTTGGCTAAGCATATTGTCGATTTATTATCACAGTAGATCACCGGAGGCTGCTTTAACTTTTCTTCTAATTCATCCAAGATTCCTTTGAGCCAAAGTGCTTGACACCCAGCCATTGAGAGTGCGATGTATTCCGCTTCCGTTGATGATAAAGCTACCACTTTTTGTTTCTTTGATTGCCAAGCCACAACTCCAGATCCGAAGTAGAAGGCATATCCTGATGTACTTTTACTATCATCGATGTTCCCTACATAGTCACTGTCACTGAACCCGAGCAACGATCCTTTACTTCCTTTTGAGTACACTAATCCTTGATTTATTGTTCCCTTTATATATCTTAGAATTCTATTTCCAGCTTCCCAATGACTTCTCTTCGGTTGTTCCATGAATTGACTGATCTTATTGACTGCAAACATAATGTCCGGCCTCGTATTAGTCAAGTACATAAGGCTGCCGACCAATCTCCTATAGATATTAGGTTCTATTTCATCATCAGGATCCTGTTTGGACAGTCTTAACCCGTACTCCATTGGAGTGGAAATGCCCGAGCAGTTTGTCATGTTGAATCTTTCCAATAACCCTCTTGCATATTGGTGTTGTGAAAGCACAATATCTCCGTTTTTAAACAAAACTTCCATTCCGAGGAAGTAATGCAGAACTCCCATATCTGTCATCTCGAATTCCTCTTTCATTGACTTTTTAAATTTGTTTATCATTAGTAATGAGTCACTTGCTATAATTGAATCATCAACATAAAGACAGATTATGAGCCTTGCCTTCTCGGTTATCTTGATGAATAATGTATGCTCATGAATGCATTTCTTGAACCCACTTGATATAAAATATCCTTCTATTCTACTATACCATGCCCTTGGTGCTTGTTTTTATCCGTAGAGTGCCTTTTTTAGTTTACATACTTTTCCTTCTTCACCTTTGACAATGTACCCTTCTGGTTGCTCAATGAACACTTGTTCATTTAAATTCCCGTTTAGAAAGGCCGTCTTTACATCTATTTGATGTAAATGCCATCCATGATGTGCAGCTAACGCCAAAACGAGTCTAACGGTGTCAAATCTTATTACTGGAGCGAAAACATCTTGATAGTCGATGCCGTATTTTTGTTTGTAACCTTTCACCACCAATCTTGCTTTATGTTTGCTCACCTTCCCATGCTCATCATATTTGGTTTTGTATATCCATTTCACACCTATTGGTGATTGACCTTTTGGAGGTTCAACCAATTCCCAGGTTTCATTTTTAATTATAGAATCCATCTCCTTGTCCATAGCATCCTTCCATTTGGCTTGTTTACTTGCTTCTTCATATGTTGTCGGGTCCGTGTCAGCAAAGAGGACAAAGTTCACCACGTTGTTTGAATTACTGCACTCTTTATCATATAATGCATCCACTTGAGCCTTTGCAAGCGTTTTTGTTTTGCGGTATACATCGGTCACTTTTCTTGTTCTTATAACCTCATTTTCTGAGGAAGAAGACGAATCTGCATCCTCAACTCCGTTATGTAAGTCTTCGGTCGTACTTACCTCTTCATTATAACTGCTAACTGGATCTTCATTTCGGGTACTTGAGGTTGAATGTTCCTGTGCATGATCAGTCTCTTGCTGTACAACAGGTTGATCTTGATCTTCAGCTATTTCACTTAGAGTCTCTTCATCAGGATTATTGATTTCTAAGAACGATGTTTCTTGACTTCCTTTGTTGGTGACCCAGTGTTGGTTTTCATTGAACACAACATCTCTACTTATGATAATCTTCTTCGTTACTGGATTGTAAAGTTTATAAGCCTTGCTGTTTTCGCTGTATCCGACAAAAATAGTTCTTTCAGTCTTGTCATCTAACTTGCCTCGTTGCTACTTCGGAACATATGCATAGGCAACACATCCGAAAACTCTTAGATGCTCAACATTGGGCTTTCTTCCACTCCAGGCCTCTTGTGGTGTCTTATCAGATACACTTTTTGTTATTGCCCGGTTCAATAGATAAGTTGCACATGCAGGGGCGAAGGTTTGTTGGTGCCCGGGGGTGCACCCGCCCACCCCAATATTTCGGTTAGAAGTGTATAAGTTTCGATTTTTCGTCCAGAAATTTTAAAAATTATATAGGATCGCCTCCCCCTAGGTAACAAACTTTACTTTAATTTATATATTTTATAAATATTTAGGAAAAAATATATAGGATCGCCTTCCGCCAATTATTTTTCCTAAATATTTATACAATATATAAATTAAAGTAAAGTTTGTTACCACTTTGAATGAATGCATTTTTTTAGTTTTATTTGGAACTATTATTATTTGACTTGACCCGAATAGATAGCCGACCCGACCCGAAACATAACGATAGGAAAAAAAATTGGGTCCCATCACTTTACGCCCCCTCGAAACTTTTGGTCAAGCTCCGCCACTGTGCACATGAGATTGCCTCGGCCCAGTACACATTCGGTAAACCTTTCATCTTTAACATACTTCTACTCAACTCCATAAGAGTCTTATTTTTTCTTTTGGCTACACCATTTTGCTGAGGTGTATAGCTTGTGGTAAGTTGATGACGTATTCCACCATTCTTTAGGAAATCTTGAAATTCATGACCATAGTATTCTCCGCCTCTGTCTGTTCGTATACATTTTATTTTGTGATCACTTTGATTTTTGACAAGTGCTTTGAATAGCTTGATATGAGTCGAAGCTTCAGAATTGAATTTTAGAAAATATACCCACGTTTTTCTAGTGAAGTCATCTATGAACGTAATAAAGTACTTGCATCCTCCTATGGATTGTGTTCTCATCGGTCCACATATGTCTGAGTGAATGAGTTGTAATGGTTCCTTTGCGCGCCATGTTGCTTGTTTGGCAAAAGGTTTCCTAGCGTGTTTGCCGAAGATACAGCCTTCACACACATTGTGTGTTCTTGTGATTTTCGGCAATCCTCTCACAATCTCATTCACACCCATATCATATAATGTTTCGAAATTTAAGTGTCCGAACCTTCGATGCCATAATTCTAAAGAATCTGAAGTTGTCACATTGCATACCCGAGGTGTTAGATCTTGTTTCATATTTAATGGAAACATCTTGTTTCCAGTCATTTTCACAGTCCCAATGCATGATCCGGATGAATCCTTAATTGTGCACTCCTGATTGTTGAACTTCACATCATACCCTTTTTGTATTAATTGACCGATGCTTAATAGATTATGTTTCAGGCCTTCCACATAAAACACATTAGGAACTCGTCTCTCTATCCCTCTAACTCTTATCATTGCATCTCCACAGTCGAATACTTCTAATCGCTTATCATCTCCAGTTCTCACTTCCCGTCGTTCGGATTCGTTTAATGTAATAAACAGAGTCTTATCCCCCGTCATATGGTTACTACATCCACTATCCAGGTACTTATTTCTTCGACGTTAAATATCATGAACATAGGATCATCATCTTCATCTTCTACTTCATCTGTGTGCATAAGTGCATTGTTAGACTTATCATTCTCATTTTTCTTGTTGCAGAATCGTGCCATGTGTCCTAATTTTTGACAATTAAAACATCGGATTGAACCATTAAACCTTCCTCTCCCTTTGCCTCGTCCTCTGCCATTATTCTCTGACCTTGATTGTTTTGATCTATCATAGTAATTACTTTGTATTTGAAATGCCTGCTCGGTTGGGGCATCATCATATTGCTTCAGACGTAATTCATGCGATTGCAGAATTCCTTGTAGTTCTTCTGTGGAGATTGTATTCAAATCCTTAGATTCTTCTATGGCAACAACCACCGATTCATATTTTCTGGTTAAACTTCTAAGAATTTTTTCAACAATCCGTTGTTCCTCTATTCGTTCTTCATTCAAACGCAGTTGATTAACTATTACCGTTGTGCGATTAACATAATCTTCTATAGATTCGCTATCCTTCATTTTTAATGCATCGAATTCACATCTAAGGGTTTGTAATCTTACCGTTTTTACCCTACTCTCTCCTCTGTATGCCTTATGCAGAATTTCCCACGCTTCCTTTGAAGTCTTACATGTTGCCACTCGCTCGAATATTGTTTCATTAACGGCCTGAAACATTATGTGCAACGCTTTCCTGTCTTTCTTGATCTTTTCCTTCTGAATATTCTGATCGCTTTCAGATGCATTTTCCGGAAGATCTGAGTATCCCTCTTCCACTATCGTCCATAAGTCTTGTGATTCTAGTAATACTCTCATTTGTATATGCCAATGATAGTAATTCTGTCCCAGCAATTTTGGAATCTGAGTTTGAATTCCTCCGTTGGTCGCCATGTATAAATTAGGGTTTTGCACTTGATGGCGATTTGCAGATCTTGTATTTGATGATCGGTGGCTCTGATACCACTTTGTTGGATTGAATCACGCTAACAGAATTGATTTCTTAAACAAGAGAATGAATGAAGTTCTTAATTGAATTGGTAAATTGAAATCGATACATATGAGTGTATATTTATTCGAGGGGTTCACATATTGATAACCGCCTCAACTTATGATATCGAATAATAATAAGAATAATACAAATAACACTAACTAATGCATTCTAATAATAATAACATACTTATGTAATATAATCTAGCTTATAATTATTGCCCGTCTAATAACTATGTCCAATACGATTACAAATGTCGGATTATTATAGTAATAATCCTAGTGAAAAGAAGAAATACAAGGTTTATGCATTAAATATAACCTTTAATGCGTTTAAAAGATAAAACCTTTCCGAAACAGAAGGATGAAAGTAACTCGTGTTCTTGGCTTAATAAAAACTGGCTGGATGTTTACAGGTTTGGCAACACGTCTCCCTCGCCCTACGGATCTGGTGAAGTATGCTGAGAGTTGTATGTACACCCCCAACTACAGAAGCTACAGATAAAGCGTTAGCAGACTCCTGTGTGGTTTCTAGTGTATTAATATGTTATCTTGAGTTTGTGTTTTGCTGAATGGTAAAATCTTTAGGTTTTGTAAGTGGTTTAGTATTTTGTTTTGGGCATGGTTGGTTACGGTGTGATTGTTGCATTAGTTCTATAATCCATATATAACATACAATACATACACAATAATATACACAATCATAGGTATACTGTAACATCCGGAAATTTAAATATTAGTAATGAAGAGACGTGTATCAGATGGGTGAGTCCTTGTCGCGGGTAATCTACACGTCGGCAACCTGAACGATGGGTATCAACAGGGGCGGACCTACCTTATGATAAGGGTAGCCTCCGCTACCCTTTGGCGCTCCGGCGGTAGTGTAAATTTAGGAAAAATTTGACGTTTTTTCGATTTCCTTACCCCTTTTTTTAAAACGTTACCCCTATGAAGATTTTCTAGATCCATCACTGAGTAGACGCAACTTTCAAACGTAAGTAACTGAAGTTTAAAAGTAAAAATAAAGTTGATTATTGTAATTATTTTATATATATAATTAATTCTGCTGCGTAACTCATTTTTTCTCGCATAACTCGATACATATAATGTTTTATAAAAATACGAATATACTGTTGGGACGGGCGTATTTTTCTCTATCATATGACCTAAGTTTCATAAAAATCGGAGTAGTGTGAAATATAATATAATATAATATATTTTATTTATAACAATTCGAACCGGTTTAAAATGGTTCGTTTCTGATTTTCAAAATGGGTCCAATTTTTCTAGTACTCATTTTTTGCGGATGTTAGATTATTGGTGTGTTAGCTCTACAGCTAACGAACACATTCTTATCAATAATTGCCACTGTCCCACATGGTTAGTTCAACAATAGATTTATATAAATGTTATTGCTATTGTTTTGTTATTGTTCTTTTGGTTACCGAGCAAGCCGTGTTGTTGGTTCAGTTCTGTTTGTGCATAAAGGAAAACATATAAATCATACCTGTCACAACAGATAGTGCAGAGGAGAATCCTGTGAGAGAGTTCGACATGCCTGTCATCTTGATCTGGTTCCTCCTTAGGGTGCTAACTGATGATGGGGACTTAGAAACCGAAAAGGGTATCGGTTAGGAGAGGAGGTTTCGTGATGATGTTATGGCTAATGGGGTGGTGTAATTGTGTAACTGAGTAACCCTTAAACCTCCACATAACTCTCCTTATATAAGCACCCAGGAGGAAACCTAATTAGTTACTAAGAGTAATATGGTCCATCAACAATTACCAACTAATTAAATAATAGGTTCTAATATATTTTGATCTCTATAATGTAAATGATTAAGATGGCTATAGATTAAATATTAATACGTAATATATTTAATCTTACATTCTCCCACTTAGCCGAGTAATCATTTACTATGAGTATTAGATAAGCCTGATCAGGAGTTAACACTCATTTTAGCCTTAAACAAGTACTATAGCAGAAAAATACAGCCGTTGAATCATTATGCGACTCAGGACCCCCATTAATCATACTATAGCCTTAATTTAAAACCTAATCGTCATGATCAAAATACGCGTAAGCCCTTTGTTTGATTTGTAACCTTTTATTTGTCTATATGTCATTATACCGGTTGAACATATTCTAATAGACATACAAAATCAAACTTGAGGAAATTTCATTAAACATAAAACATAAGCTAGTACAATATGCTCAAATAAGGTCTTTACATAATCCCATATTCCGAACATGTTCTTCGTAAACCTTAGAAGGGAGACCTTTAGTCATCGGATCCGCAAGCATATCCTTAGTACTAATATACTCGATACAAAGATTATTTTCCTCAACACGTTCACGTACAAATAGATATTTCGTATCGAGATATAAACCAGCTCCAGTCGAACTGTTACTGTTCGAGAAACTAACGGCAGCTGAATTATCACAGTAAAGCTTCAATGGTCTAGAAATGGAATTAACGATTTTGAGTCCAGTGACCAGGTTTCTAATCAACATTCCATGACAGGTTGCGTTATAGACAGCAATGTACTCTGCCATCATTGTGGAAGTTGTAGTCAACTGTTGTTTATGACTCTTCCAAGAGATAGGGCCGCCTGCTAACATAAAGATATAGCCCGAAGTGGATTTCTTGTCATCTTTGCATTTGGCAAAGTCAGAATCAGAATAGCCCACCACTTCTAAATGATCACTTCTTCTATAAGTCAGCTTATAGTCTTTCGTTCCTTGCAGATATCGAAGTACCTTCTTAGCTGCTTTCCAGTGATCTAGGCCAGGATTAGTCTGATAACGGCCTAGCATTCCAGCAATATAAGCGATATCTGGACGAGTACAGACTTGAGCATACATCAAGCTCCCGACTACTGACGCATAAGGTATCTGGCTCATTTGCTCCTTCTCAACCTCTGTTGTCGGACACTGAAACGAACCGAAAACATCTCCCTTAACTACTGGAGCGACGGAGGGTTTGCACTGTTGCATGTTATACCGTGTAAGGACACGATCTATGTAGGCCCTTTGGGACAATCCTAAGATCCCTTTGTTTCTATCTCGGTGAATTTCGATGCCAATGACGTAAGAAGCATCTCCGAGATCCTTCATGTCGAAGTTATGCGAGAGTAACCGCTTCGACTCATGCAACATGTCTAAACTATTACTTGCCAATAGAATGTCGTCAACGTAAAGGACAAGTATAGTAAAGTTGCTCCCACTCATCTTGAGGTAGGTGCATTGATCCACTTGATTCTTCATAAAACCTTGCTTCTTCATGACTTCATCAAACTTGAGGTACCACTGACGTGATGCTTGTTTTAACCCGTAAATGGATTTCTTCAGCTTACAGACTAGATGCTCCTGACCTTCAGGCTCAAAGCCTTCAGGTTGCTTCATGTAAACATCTTCGTCCAAATCTCCGTTAAGGAAAGCGGTTTTAACGTCCATCTGATGCAGCTCTAAATCGAAATGAGCTACTAGGGCCATGACGATCCTTAATGAATCTTTACGAGAGACAGGTGAAAACGTCTCTTGATAATCAATTCCCTCTTTCTGAGTGTAGCCCTTTGCAACCAATCTCGCTTTGTAGCGTTCAACGTTCCCATTCGGATCCAGTTTTGTTTTGAACACCCATTTGCATCCTACGGGTTTGACTCCGTTGGGTAATTCTACCAAATCCCAAACGTCATTTTTCTTCATGGAATCAAGCTCATCAATCATTGCTTTATTCCATTCAGAAGACTGATCACTGCTAATGGCTTCATTGTAAGAGATAGGATCATTGAGCTTTCCGGGATCCATTTCAGTCAGGTAGGTAACATAATCATCCCAATTAGGAGGCCTTCTTTGCCTGGATGACCTCCTGAGTGGATTATCGGGTTCAGCGTTGTCTTGCTTTTGAGCGTTTGATGTGCCTTCGTCATGAGGTATAATGGGTTCTGATTGTAGAGGTGAATTTGGAGTTGGTGCAGTAGCTTCAGGTGTAATAATTGCATTGGGTACAAGAGGAGTAATCGGAGTAATGGTAAGCGACGAGTCTCTCCCCCCCGCGTCTTGTACTTCTTGCAATTCTTCGTAAGGGTTGGTACTGCTCCCACTGACCTTGAAATCCTCCAG
The DNA here is from genome assembly GCF_002127325.2 of Helianthus annuus. NCBI lineage: Eukaryota > Viridiplantae > Streptophyta > Magnoliopsida > Asterales > Asteraceae > Helianthus > Helianthus annuus. Next base: position 66,473,641 of record NC_035438.2, on the reverse strand, counting down.
GAACGCGGCACGCTTGGTTTCAACAATACGGGTGACATGGGAAGGACAATAGAAACGATAACCCTTAGAGTTCTCAGGATACCCGATAAAGAAACAGGTAACTGTCTTAGGGTCAAGTTTCCTTAGGAAAGGATTGTAAAGTTTTGCTTCAGCAATGCAGCCCCATACTTTCATATATTTAAGACTCGGTTTCCTTCATGTCCAAAGTTCATAAGGAGTTTTAGGGACAGACTTAGAAGGAACTCTATTGAGTATATGAACAGCTGCTTTTAATGCTTCAGTCCAGAGGAATAATGGTAAGTTAGTGTTGGCTAACATACTGCGCACCATGTTCATAAGGGTACGGTTTCTTCTTTCAGCGACACCGTTCTGCTGAGGTGTACCAGGCATGGTGTATTGGTTCACAATCCCCTGGCCCTTACAAAACTCATAAAATGGACCAGGAGCTTGACCCACATCAGTATGCCTTCCATAATACTCACCGCCTCTATCTGATCTCACAACTTTAATCTGACGATCTAATTGCTTTTCAACTTCAGCCTTATAATCTTTAAAAGTTGTTAGAGATTCAGATTTCTCCTTAATAAGATACAAGTACATGTAACGAGAATAATCATCAATAAAAGTGATAAATGAAGTATGTCCTGTTATGCCAGCGATTTGGTAGGGACCACTAATGTCAGTGTGAATGAGTTCTAATAAATTAGAACTCCTAGTGGCACCTTTCTTATTCGCTAATGTCATTTTACCTTTAAGACATTTGACACATGTTCCAAAGTCAGAGAAATCGAGAGGAGGTAAGACTTCATCCTTTACGAGACGATTTAATCGCTCTTTTGAAATGTGGCCTAAACGCTGATGCCACAACATGGATGAAGTCTCTAAGTCTCGTTTCTCTTCCATCTTTGTGAGTGATTCATTAATGTTATATGACAGCAAAGATTTGGAAAAGCCATCATCTAGTTCTAATCTATAGAGACCTCCATCCAGAACACCAGTACCATAAAGAACAGAATCATAATGGATAGAGAGTTTGCGATGACCATGGGAAACAATAAAACCGTCCATGTCTAACTTTGGTCCTGATACAAGGTTCCGAGTTACCTCAGGAACATATAAGGTATCATAAAGTTTAATACATAAACCAGTTTTCATAACTAATTGTAATGTTCCAATGGCCTTCACTTCTAATTCTCGATCATCCCCAACCTTAAGCGTTCTTTGGTTTCTTTCCAGCTTCCGGATTGAAAGGAATCCCTGAGTAGAATTGGTAACATGAACCATAGAACCAGAATCAAACCACCAAGAATTAGCAGGAACACTTAAATTATAGGACTCAAGTATCATAAAATAATCGTTACCTTTCTTAGCCAGCCACTCCTTAAAGTCAGGGCATTCCTTCTGCATGTGTCCTGTCTTTTTACAGAACTTGCAGCGGATACTGCCTAAGGAGTTCTTAGAGCTGGAAGGTGCACTTGTATTAGGGTTAGGATTAGACTTATGGACTTTAGAAGCATCCTTCCTCTGATAATTGTGCTTCCTTTTCTTAGGATTGGAGGTAGTGAAATTGGCAACATCAGTAGTGCGATCCATCCTCATGCGCTCCTCCTCCTGTACGCACATAGCGACCAGCTCACTCATCGTCCATTTTTCCTTCTGAGTGTTGTAGTTGATCTTGAATGCTTCAAAAGAAGAAGGAAGCGAAGTAATGATGAAATGAACAAGGAAACCATCACTGATTTCCATTTCCAGCCCCTTCAGCTTATTGGCCATGTCGTTCATCATCATGATGTGCTCGCGAATGCCGCTCCTCCCATCATACTTAGTTGTCACCAGCTTGAGAATAAGAGTACTAGCGTGCGCCTTAGACGTCCCTTTGAACTGAGCCTCCACATGTTCCAAGTAGGTCTTAGCATCTTCAGAATCAGGAATAGCTCCCCTGATTGCATTGCTTATGGATTGCTTCATAAACATAAGAGACATGCGGTTGCACCTAGTCCACTTTTCATGAGTTAACTGCTCAGCAGCAGTACTTTGAGTGGTAAGGTCCGCTGGCTTATTCTCTCTTAGAGCATAATCAAAATCAAGCAATCCGAGAGTAAGCATGAGAGCATCCTTCCATGCAGCAAAGTTATCACCAGTCAAAGGTGGAATCCCGCAGTTGGGTGCTGATAGTGGAAATAAGATGAGCAAGTTATGATACTAAGGAAGAAATTCTAATGTGATCTATGGGCACGTTAAACTAAGGCAGGCAAAATAATGACCATTTTACATAATGAAGCTGTGATAATGTCTATTACTAACATCAAAATAATAGACTTAACTAAAAATTTCTACTTAAACGAAAACAAAACAGCTTTGGCCAGAAGTGTAATCATTTAAGCATATGTGCAAAGTGGTTGTAACAAATCAGCTTTGGCCAGAAATTGAAACAATCACTTTAGTTATGCACTTGCTAAGTATGCCATCTATGAAAGAATTAAATCAGCTTTGGCCAGATATTAAAACATTCATGCTTATGATGCACACTTAGCATAGCTTTCGTAATACTTGAATGATAAGTAGATGTATCAAGTTAGCTTTGGCCAGAAATGATATATCAAAAGCTCATTCAAGTTAAGCTATTTCTGGTTTTGTAAAACATTACATTATCTGATTCTGATTAATTAACTAAGTAAATTACAAAACCATTTATTTAATAGCAAACTACCCGTTAGCGCGGATCGAACTCGACTAATGACGTTATGGTTGCGAGTCGCAACTACGGTCTCGACTAATCACGTTATGGTTGCGAGTCGCAACTACGGTCTCGACTAATCACGTTATGGTTGCGAGTCGCAACCTCATGGTCTCGAGTGATGACGTTATGGTTGCGAGTAGCAACCTCATGGTTGCGAGTGATGACGTTATGGTTGCGAGTAGCAACCTCATGGTTGCGAGTAGCAACCTCATGGTTGCGAGTAGCAACCTCGCTAACAGCTGTTAATTGTGATATCATAACCGAAAATTCGAAATCTAAGGGATTATGGGATATTATTTCCTGTTTTAAAGTGATCTAATTTTATCAACATATTTCGAAAATAATAACTGTTTATCTAATAACAGTTTCGAATAAAATTAAAAGATAAAATTAGATCAAATATGGAAAAAACACCCATTAATCCTAAATCATTCCAAAACATAACAGAATACTTCGAATTTTCTCATGAACATGATGAACCCTAATCATAAAAAAATAAAATTCTGGAACCCGAAACCTGAAATTTTTTAAGACTTCTAAACAGATTTCGGTTGTAAAACATGAACCCAGTTAATTCGGTGAACAAACAATTTATCTTTTCCCGAAAAACAGAGATCTCGAGTCGCAACCTGATGAACTCGAAATCGGCTGTTATGTTCATACGGTTTTTAAAGAAAAAAATTCCGTTTTCCAAGTTTCAATCCCAGAATTATGGATACGAAAACAGAACTGACTAATCAACATATGCTCTGATACCACATGTTGGTTCAGTTCTGTTTGTGCATAAAGGAAAACATATAAATCATACCTGTCACAGCAGATAGTGCAGAGGAGAATCCTGTGAGAGAGTTCGACATGCCTGTCATCTTGATCTGGTTCCTCCTTAGGGTGCTAACTGATGATGGGGACTTAGAAACCGAAAAGGGTATCGGTTAGGAGAGGAGGTTTCGTGATGATGTTATGGCTAATGGGGTGGTGTAATTGTGTAACTGAGTAACCCTTAAACCTCCACATAACTCTCCTTATATAAGCACCCAGGAGGAAACCTAATTAGTTACTAAGGGTAATATGGTCCATCAACAATTACCAACTAATTAAATAATAGGTTCTAATATATTTTGATCTCTATAATGTAAATGATTAAGATGGCTATAGATTAAATATTAATACGTAATATATTTAATCTTACACGTGTTTCCTTTGTTGTTTCTTCTTATTCTTATAACAGGTACTTGGAATTGAGGATATGTGTGAAGAGAGTAAAAAGTAGCGATTTGAAGACCAAGAGCTTAATAAATGTTTTGAGCGATTGAAAATTTTATACTGGTGTTTTCTTTTAAGACCGCTGTAAGATTTTGGTATTAAATTGATGGCAAGTGTTTTAATTAAATCGTTAATATTATCTCTAATTTACTTTACTGTATTGTGTGACACATCAGCCCTAATCGGGTCGTGGTGTTACATATATGGTGCGTAGGTGTTTGTCACTAGTGTATTTTATAGTTTAGGGACATACATACACATATGTAGGTATACTCTTATCTAGTTTTTATGAACCTGTATATGTGCATCATCACGTTCAATATGCTTATACATTTGGTCTATACATTCCATGTGAGCAATCAAATTTACTACATATCATTAATTCTATTTGTGGGTCTCCCATGCAAGCCTTTCATCGGATACTCGTGTGAGTAGTCTCCCAAAATTGATAGTTCAAGAACTGCAAATACATATGTGTGGTTTAGCAAATCAAAACATCGTATGTTATTATCTCATACATAAACTGTTGATTACAATAGATTATATAGATGGCTAAGTTACATTCTAATACCCTCTATTATAAACTAATTGTATCTAGACTAGTAGTCTAATATTCTCCTACAAGTTGAGGGCGGGGAACGACCTGCAACTTGGACCGTGGTAATTGAAACCTCTGAGAAGATAAGGGCTTGATAAAGACATCAGCAATTTGATCATTAGTTGCAATGAACTTGACATTTAACTTCCCTTGAGCAACTTGTTCACAAACAAAGTGAAAATCAACTTCAACATGTTTAGTGCGTGCATGGAATATCAGATTTGCAGAAAGATAGGTTGCACCAAGATTGTCACACCAAAGTGTAGGTGACCGGTTCACTATTCCAAGCTCTTGAAGAAGAGATTTCAACGATATTAGTTCTGCAACAGTATAAGCAATTGCTTTGTATTCTGACTCCGTGGAAGATCGAGATACGGTCCGTTGTTTCCATGCAATCCATGAAATAAGATTAGATCTCAAATATATAGCAAATCTCCCCGTGGATTAGCGATCGAAAGGGCAACCAGCCCAATCCGAATCTGAGTAAGCCTGTACATCTTGATGCCAATAGGAGTCCGAAAAGGCATGTAGTCTAGAGCTAGAGTCATGACGGAAAAGTAAGCCAAGTTGAGCCGTGCCATGAAGATATCGCAAAATATGTTTAACAGCAGCCCAGTAATTTTCGGTCGGTGCATGCATATGAATTGACACACTTTATTTACCAACAACCTGACCGTGATGGATCACTAAAAAGAGGAACCAATCAACCACATTAGCATTTTTAACAGGAGGAACCAATGACCAAGTACCATTTTTATCAAGTGCCTCCAATTCTTCAGCCATGGCATGACGTGACTCCTTAGAGGCATTGGCAATGGTAAAGGAAGTAGGTACAATAGGTAGGTTAGGTAAAGTGGTAGCCATATAAGCAACAGGATTATAGCGGTTTGTTGGTTTAGGATTAGGCCTAAGATGTGTTTGACTAGGTCTTGGAGCAGGATTGGGAGGAGTTTCGGCTGAGGTGGTAGCTGGGTTGGTTTCGGTGTGGGTGGTATCAGTTTGGGTGGGTTGGGTGGTTTCAGTTTGGGTAGTATCAGCTGCTGAGACAGTTGTGTTTGGGGTAGTGGCAGCTGGGGCAGAAGTGTTGGAGTAGATTCTGGTAGGTCAGGGTCAATAGGATAAGTGGAGACGTTAAGGTTGTCAAGTTGGGGTGGGTTAGAGTCTTTAGGTAAGGCGTGATAAGGGAAAACATATTCATTAAAACAAATATGTCGGGCAATATAAACTCGTTTAGTTGTGAGATCAAGGCACCGATCCATGGTGGACAGGACTGTAGCCAAGAAATATACACGAACTCCAGCATGATCATTAGCTCCAGTGTCAGGAAGCCAGTTAAAACTCCGGTGTGAACCGGCATCAGAATGAGTAGCATAATTGGCTTGAGACTGGTTGCGTGGTTGAGAAGGCTGATTTGGGTGAGATGGTAGATGACCAATCTCGCAACGGTTACAGTGACCGTACACGGTGTTTTGAGTAGATGCCCAAGAGGACTGACGTGAACTACCATTTTCACGGTTGCGAGCAGTGTTGTTGCGATAATTACCCCTGTAGGAACCCCTTGAGTTTCCACGACCTCCTCGGTTATTGTTTTGAGGACCGAGGAGCATAGGAGGTCTACGACGGTTGTGGTGGGGTAGAGGCAGCAGCCGTGTTTAATTGGTTGCCAAGTTGTGTAGCCATGAGTTGTAGGTTATTGATTTGGGTTTGAATGGATTGTAGGTCCGGTTGTGGTTGTTGGGTTGGGGCCGTGGCCGCAAGGGCCTAAGGATTGGTTGGTTGTGTTGGTAAAAGTTAAGTAATCATATAATCATGGTCACTAATAAGACCGTGAAGCTCACCAAACGTGACCAGTGGAGTGCGTGTTAAAAGGTTTGACTTGAGACCATAATATTCTTCACGAAGACCGGTAATTGTAAGCATGACAAGATCCTTGTCCTTAATCGGTTCACCTATGTTTGCTAGAGCGGTTGCATATTTTGCAGGTTTTTCATCACCTTCCATAGTTTATTCGAAGAAGTACCAAATCCGATTAAGTGCTTAAGTTGTTCTAAACAATTATTTACCTTTTCGTGATCATAATTATCTCAACAGCCTCATTTGAGCTTTTGCTATTACCACGACTACTTATCGCTAATTATTTGGACCCAAACCGAATGTTCGAATGTCGAGCTCACAGATATTCGAGCATAGAGAAAATCTGACCCTGGTAAGAAATTCTTTTGGGTCCGCCAGTGTATGTATTGATCTTTTTGTTGTACAATATCAGATGATAGCTGTCAAAATAACTTGGTTGCTACCCACTTTAAACTACATCAAACTCCATGTCCAGCATTCAAATTCAGGATCTGTTGTATGTACTAAGATCAGCATGCGTGTTCTGATATTTTTGAAGAAGGTACGTTTCACATCTAATCGGAGGAAATCTGAGACAATCAGAATCCAAACCCGGTTAACAAAAATAAGCAACAACATTGTCGTTTCCACAAATCCAAATTTTGATTCGAGTACGATCCAAATACTTACTTGGGTGGGTTTTGTTCTGATTGGCAGGTAGGTAGACACTCAACCACACAATCATGACCAGGAAGCACAAAGTAAGGAATCTGCTCATACAAAACATTTTATATATATATATATTTTTTTTTTGTATTATTTTGTAAAAAAGCAGTGGGGTTCAAAAATAATCTAAAATATCAAATCATACCGAATATCGGTCTTCCCCGTTGCCCAACAACACTCTATGCAATGTTGACCTGTAAAACCAAAATCCATTTGACTTTTTGAGTCAAAGATTGTGACACTCGAGGTTTTTCCATACAAACACTTTGTAATATTTTGTGTATATAAATATTATTAAATGAAAACGTGACCTTTGTGCATGATATGAGATGTATGTATGTATTGTATATATATATATATATATGAGAGCCGAAACCACGACCCGAGACCATGACTCGCAACCGGGCGGTTGCGAGTGGGCCACTCGGTCTCGAGTGGGCCGTTGAGCCGAAACCAGTTTGGGCCGAAACCCCAAGCCCAACCCGAAAACACCCCTTGTATATAATCCCCACCATCTCCTCATTTCCCTCATTTGCTACTAAAACATACACACACACTCCTTACTTTCTCTCAACTAAGAAAACCCCAAAACAACATCCAAACTCTTCCAAATTCTCGGTTCAAGCAAGGATCTCGGACAAGGACTCGGTCAAGCTCGGATCACTCGGACACTTCATCTTCTCTCATTCTCTCCTCTTTGTTTTCGGCTCCTCCTTTCCATAACCGGTTAGTGTTATCTTTTTTGTGTTTAAGATTTAGGCATGTTGTATGAACTAAGGAATGCTTGGATTAGTAGTTTTATGTATGATTTTTAGGATGGTTTGTGAAACTTGAACTATATGTGAAAACCCTTGTGTATGAAAGCATGATAATATGTTTACATGGCCAAAAGAATAGTGATTTAGGAATGATTATGCCAACCGAACCATGTCTAAAGTTACAAAATGCATGATCTTGTCCTTGCATGATAATCTTGTTGTAAATATGTAATTTTTCGGTTCATAAATGTGTGATTTGTTATGGTGAAAACCCTAGAAAAATATGAATATAGGATGAACTTGTTGAATGTGGGTTTGAAGATTTAAAAATGGCAAAGTTTGATCTAATCTTTACTAATATTCAGATTTGGCAAAGTGTTAGTGAAACCTTATTGGTAGTTTCCTAATCTGGGTCTGATTTTATATGTACAATGTGGACTGTCATATCTGCATCATCACGTGTGTATGAAAGTGACAGATTACGACTCGCAACCACGGCATTACGACTCGAAACCACACGGTTGCGACTCGCAACCATAGCAGGACAACTCGAAACCACGAGATTGCGACTCGAGACCACGCCGTTGCGACTCGCAACCAAAACGTGACAACTCGAGACCACGGTTGCGACTCGCAACCACAGCGTGACAAGCCGAGACCACCTGGTTGCGACTCGAGACCAGCTGGTTGCGAGTGGGCTGTCCATTTTGGTTATTGGGCCATTCTGTGTTAACTTGGGCTATCTGTTAAATGGACTATGTGGCTGTGTTCTGTTTAACTGTGTTACTGTTAGGGCCGGCCCAATAACCCCATGACTAATTACTTGTATGCATGTTACGTACCTGTATGTGTTTTACGTGAATGCTTATGTACCGAACCTGACCTATACCGGTAACCATGTTAGGACGTGGTGACCAACGTGATTGACAAGTAACCTAAACCTACCGAGCAACCCAAGGTGAGTTCACAACTTAAAAGCATGCGTCCCGGTGGTTTGGGACACGAGACTAACAACCCTATCCCCTGGTAAAAGGGGATACCATTTACATACCTTCCCTAGTTATTGGGAACAAAACTCACTTATCCTTCCCGGGTATTGGGAAACCTTTTTGGTTAATTTCTGTTTATACGGATTGCAACTAACGGCACTAAACAAAACTCTATCACTCAAGTCCCTACTACAAATACCGATTAGTCGCCGGGTTAGGCGAACGGGTTATTAGTTGATAGCGCTATTTAGGTGTTTACCAGCCTCACACCGTGCCCTGGTTTGGGACGGTCGTGAACTAATGTACTCAGAAATCCGTCAATGATGATAGAACATTGACATCGGGGCATCCTGCGGATACGCAACGGTTACCTAGTGTTCGGTATTGGAAAAACAGTTTAGTCGCTAACTTTTGGGGTAGCTCCCCAGGGCATGTATAAACGGATAAATAAACCGGTGAAACAAAGTTTTTGGTAAATAAAACTGGCCAACTAGTGAACTCACTCAGCATTATTGTTGACCCCCTTACTGCATGCTTTGCAGGTAACCAGTGACGAAGGAGCTTGCAGCTTGGGAACGTGTAGTGTCTGTTCACCCTTGTGCTGGGTGTTACCTTATTTTGGAACATGAACTATGTTTAAACTTCTTTACTTAAGCTTCCGCTACTTATTGTTGTTTTGAACTTAAAACCTTAAACTCTGAACTTAATATTTGCTAAGCTTATGAATAGTAAGTATTACTTTTGTTAATAACTTAAGTGTTCGGTATAATTGGTGGCTGGATCCTGGTCAGTCACGCCCCCAAAGCGGGTGTTATCCGCAGGGTGGATTTTGGGGGTGTGACAGATTGGTATCAGAGCCATTGGTTATAGTGAACTTGGTTTTAAAAAGGGGAAAATCTTTTTGGAGAAAACCAGACTATAACCCGTGACACGCAACGACACTACACTCCAAGTGCAAGGCTCGACACTTTTGACCTCATAGCTCGGACCAGTGTTTACTTGTTGTTTGCTTTATGTTTCCTGTTATGATATACGTACTAGTGTGCCTAAACTAGATAGATACACCTCTCTCTTCTATCTCATTCTCGCTACATTACGACATCGCACTCATACTGTGTTTTCTGGTTATGAAGACAATGAGTGGACGCGGAAGAGGAAACATTAACATGACGCAGGCTCAGTTCACTAACCTGCTCAACACAGTGGCTGCAGCTTTCGCAGCTCACCCTATAGGTCAGCATGCACCTGCGCAACCACCAGTGTGCACTTTCAAAACTTTCATGGATTGCAAGCCTCTCCCTTTCAACGGCACTGAGGGTGCCATAGGTCTTCTGCATTGGATTGAGAAAATTGAAGCTGTCTTTGCTGTTTGCGAGTGTCCTCCTGCAAATTGGGTGAAATTTGCTACAGCTACGCTTGAAGGAAGCGCACTTTCTTGGTGGAAGGCGCAGATTCAGATGTTTGGTTTGGAAACTGCTAATGCTACCGCATGGGAGGATTTCAAGGATATGATTAAGGATGAATACTGTCATCGGGATGACATCCACAAGCTTGAGAATGAGTACTATGAGCTCAAGATGGTTGGGTCAGAGATTGAAACTTACACCAAGCTGTCTAACGACTATGCTGCTCTTTGCCCAAACATGTCTCGACCAATGTACCGAAGGATCGAACTGTACATCAAAGGTTTGGCTCCAGAGATTCGAAGCCATGTAACTTCAGCCAACCACACCACCATTCAGCCGATCGTTCGACTTGCTCACAAACTTACTGATCAGGCCGTGGAAGAGGGCAGGTTGCCCAAAAGGATCAGTGCCACTGTCGGAACTTCTAGTGACAGTAAGCGTAAGTGGGAAGGAAGTCAAAGCAAGGATGCTAACCCCACTCAGGCCCCAGCACAGCAAAGGAAAACTGAAAGCAACAAGGGCACTCAACAACAGGGTGGCTACCGGGGAAGCTACCCAAAATGCAACAAGTGTAACAAGCACCATAATGGGGCATGTAACAAGGGCCAGTGTCAGCGATGCCACAAGATGGGGCACGAAGCCAAGGATTGTAGAAGTCAGTTCCCAGCTAGACAGAATCAGCAACAACCCCAACAGCAACAGCAGCAGGGAAACAACCGGGCATGTTTTAAGTGTGGAGCTGAGGGGCACTTTAAGAAGGATTGCCCTGAACTGAATCAGAACCGCAACAATAATCAGGGAGCTGGGAACAACAATCAGAACAACAATGCTGGGAATGGTGCTAGAGGAAGGGCTTTCGTGATTGGAGCTGGTGAAGCAAGGAATGACCCCAATGTCGTGGCGGGTAAGTTCCTACTCGATGATCGTTATGTTTCTGTGTTATTTGATTCCGGTGCCGATGCTAGTTATGTATCCCTACGTATTAGTAAGAAGCTTAAGCGTCCGCTTTCGTTACTAAGTTCTCCTCATATCGTCGAGTTAGCTAATGGTAGAAACATCGAGGCCTCACATGTTGTCAAAGGCTGCAAACTAGAGTTGTCTGGTCAGACATTTAGTATCGATCTTTTCCCTGTTACTCTTGGAAGCTTCGACGTCGTTGTCGGTATGGATTGGTTATCCAAGCATCGCGCTGAGATCCTTTGTCAAGAGAAAGCAGTTCGTATACCTCGCCGTTCTGGCAGACCCCTCATTGTACAAGGTGGCAAAAGTGGAGAAATCTCCGGCGTTATCTCGTTCTTGAAAGCCCAGAAGTGTCTACGAAAAGGGCACACCGCTATCTTAGCACTCGTCACCAACACGCAGGAAAAGGAAAAGAGGATTGAAGATTTTCCAGTAGTGCGTGACTACCCCGAGGTATTTCCTGAGGAATTACCTGGACTCCCTCCCCATCGTCAGGTCGAATTCCAAATCGAGCTAGCTCCCGGAGCAGCGCCTATAGCTCGTGCACCTTATCGACTAGCCCCCGCAGAATTGAAGGAACTCTCTACTCAACTACAAGAACTATTGGATAAAGGGTTTATCCGTCCTAGTTCATCACCCTGGGGAGCACCGGTACTCTTTGTTAAGAAGAAGGATGGCACGTTCCGAATGTGCATTGATTATCGTGAGTTGAACAAGGTTACCATCAAGAATCGTTACCCTCTCCCGCGAATCGACGATTTGTTTGATCAACTGCAAGGATCGAGCTACTACTCTAAGATTGACCTGCGATCAGGCTACCATCAGTTAAGGGTCCGTAATGAAGATATTTCCAAAACTGCATTCAGAACTCGTTATGGTCATTATGAATTCCTCGTTATGCCCTTCGGAATGACCAACGCCCCTGCGGTGTTCATGGATCTCATGAACCGGGTATGCAAACCCTACCTCGACAAATTTGTGATCGTATTTATAGACGACATCTTGATCTACTCGAAAAGTCAGGAAGAGCATGAACAGCACCTACGCCTTATCCTCGAACTCCTCCGCAATGAGCAACTGTATGCCAAGTTCTCGAAATGCGACTTCTGGCTTCGAGAAGTCCATTTCCTTGGGCACGTGGTTAACAAGGATGGAATCCACGTCGACCCAGCTAAGATCGACTCTATAAAGAATTGGCCTACCCCTAAAACTCCGACTGAAGTTCGCCAATTCTTGGGATTGGCAGGTTACTACCGCAGATTCATTCAAGGATTCTCAAAAATCGCTCAACCCCTCACTACGCTCACTCAGAAAGGCGTCACCTACAAGTGGAATGAAGCACAGGAATCTGCTTTTCAGAGGCTTAAGGATAACCTCTGCAGTGCTCCTATTCTCTCGTTACCTGAAGGAACGGACGACTTTGTGGTGTACTGCGATGCGTCTATTCATGGACTCGGTTGCGTGTTGATGCAACGCGAGAAAGTTATTGCTTACGCCTCTCGACAACTTAAGACACACGAAAGGAACTACACAACGCATGATTTGGAACTGGGAGCAGTGATATTTGCGCTTAAGATATGGAGACATTACCTGTACGGTACCAAGTGCACCATTTACACCGATCACAGGAGCCTCGAGCATATCTTCAAGCAGAAGGAATTAAACATGCGACAACGCCGATGGGTCGAACTTCTGAATGATTATGAATGCGCCATTAAGTATCATCCGGGCAAGGCCAATGTTGTGGCGGATGCCCTCAGCCGGAAGGACACTATACCAAGGCGCGTGCGAGCATTACAACTTACCATCCAGTCTAGTCTCCCTACCCAGATTCGAAATGCTCAGATTGAAGCTCTGAAACCGGAAAACATCAGGGCTGAGTCCCTGCGAGGATCGAGACAGCAACTAGAACAGAAAGAAGACGGCGCCTACTATGTGGCAGGGCGCATTTGGGTCCCACTTTACGGAGATCTACGAGAGCTTGTGATGGACGAAGCTCATAAGTCCCGTTATTCAGTACATCCAGGTGCAGATAAGATGTATCACGACTTAAAAACCACTTACTGGTGGCCTGGCATGAAAGCCCACATAGCAGCCTACGTTGGCAAATGTTTGACCTGCGCAAGAGTCAAGGTCGAGTATCAAAAACCAGCAGGCTTACTCCAGCAACCCGAAATCCCGAAATGGAAATGGGAGCAAATTTCCATGGATTTTGTCACAGGATTACCTAGATCTCAACGCGGGAATGATACTATTTGGGTGATAGTAGATCGATTGACTAAGTCTGCACACTTTCTGGCCATTAAGGAAACAGACAAGTTTTCTACCTTAGCAGAAATCTATTTGAAGGAAGTAGTCTCCAGGCACGGGGTGCCAACTTCTATTATTTCTGATCGAGACGCTCGTTTTACTTCCGAGTTGTGGCAAGCTATGCACAAATCCTTTGGCTCACGATTGGATATGAGCACCGCGTATCACCCGCAAACGGATGGGCAGTCTGAACGCACCATCCAAACCCTGGAAGACATGCTTAGGGCATGTGTGATCGATTTTGGAAAGAATTGGGAGAAACATCTACCGCTGGTAGAATTCTCCTACAATAACAGCTATCACACTAGCATTCAGGCGGCACCTTTTGAGGCATTGTACGGTCGTAAATGCCGATCACCTCTCTGCTGGGCGGAAGTCGGTGATAGTCAACTCACAGGCCCAGAACTAGTGGTAGATACGACGGAAAAGATTTCACAGATCAGGCAACGCATGGCGGCAGCTCGTGACCGTCAGAAAAGCTACGCTGACAAGCGTAGGAAACCGTTAGAATTCCAGGTCGGGGACCGGGTTCTACTTAAAGTCTCACCCTGGAAGGGTGTGGTTCGTTTCGGTAAACGAGGCAAGCTGAATCCACGGTATGTTGGACCATTCGAAATTACCGAGAAAATCGGTAAGGTAGCTTATAGATTAAACCTGCCTGCAGAGCTGAGTGCAGTGCACAACGTTTTTCACGTATCTAACCTAAAGAAGTGTTTGTCGGATGAAACACTTGTGATTCCTTTTAAGGAACTGACGATTGATGAACAACTACACTTTACTGAGGAACCGATTGAGATCACGGATCGAGAGATCAAAACCCTCAAACGTAGCCAGATACCCCTTGTGCGAGTTCGTTGGAACTCACGGCGCGGCCCAGAGTATACCTGGGAGCGGGAGGACCAGATGAAGTCCAAGTATCCCCAGTTATTCCCAAACGAAAACCCCAGCACTGAAGCTACAACCGAATTTCGGGACGAAATTCCAAACCAACGGGGGGATGATGTGACACCCCGTTAAAACACGCTAGCTTGGCAGTGGCTGCTTCAACTTTCGGGACGAAAGTTCTTAAAACTTGGGGATAATGTGACACTCGAGGTTTTTCCATACAAACACTTTGTAATATTTTGTGTATATAAATATTATTAAATGAAAACGTGACCTTTGTGCATGATATGAGATGTATGTATGTATTGTATATATATATATATATGAGAGCCGAAACCACGACCCGAGACCATGACTCGCAACCGGGCGGTTGCGAGTGGGCCACTCGGTCTCGAGTGGGCCGTTGAGCCGAAACCAGTTTGGGCCGAAACCCCAAGCCCAACCCGAAAACACCCCTTGTATATAATCCCCACCATCTCCTCATTTCCCTCATTTGCTACTAAAACATACACACACACTCCTTACTTTCTCTCAACTAAGAAAACCCCAAAACAACATCCAAACTCTTCCAAATTCTCGGTTCAAGCAAGGATCTCGGACAAGGACTCGGTCAAGCTCGGATCACTCGGACACTTCATCTTCTCTCATTCTCTCCTCTTTGTTTTCGGCTCCTCCTTTCCATAACCGGTTAGTGTTATCTTTTTTGTGTTTAAGATTTAGGCATGTTGTATGAACTAAGGAATGCTTGGATTAGTAGTTTTATGTATGATTTTTAGGATGGTTTGTGAAACTTGAACTATATGTGAAAACCCTTGTGTATGAAAGCATGATAATATGTTTACATGGCCAAAAGAATAGTGATTTAGGAATGATTATGCCAACCGAACCATGTCTAAAGTTACAAAATGCATGATCTTGTCCTTGCATGATAATCTTGTTGTAAATATGTAATTTTTCGGTTCATAAATGTGTGATTTGTTATGGTGAAAACCCTAGAAAAATATGAATATAGGATGAACTTGTTGAATGTGGGTTTGAAGATTTAAAAATGGCAAAGTTTGATCTAATCTTTACTAATATTCAGATTTGGCAAAGTGTTAGTGAAACCTTATTGGTAGTTTCCTAATCTGGGTCTGATTTTATATGTACAATGTGGACTGTCATATCTGCATCATCACGTGTGTATGAAAGTGACAGATTACGACTCGCAACCACGGCATTACGACTCGAAACCACACGGTTGCGACTCGCAACCATAGCAGGACAACTCGAAACCACGAGATTGCGACTCGAGACCACGCCGTTGCGACTCGCAACCAAAACGTGACAACTCGAGACCACGGTTGCGACTCGCAACCACAGCGTGACAAGCCGAGACCACCTGGTTGCGACTCGAGACCAGCTGGTTGCGAGTGGGCTGTCCATTTTGGTTATTGGGCCATTCTGTGTTAACTTGGGCTATCTGTTAAATGGACTATGTGGCTGTGTTCTGTTTAACTGTGTTACTGTTAGGGCCGGCCCAATAACCCCATGACTAATTACTTGTATGCATGTTACGTACCTGTATGTGTTTTACGTGAATGCTTATGTACCGAACCTGACCTATACCGGTAACCATGTTAGGACGTGGTGACCAACGTGATTGACAAGTAACCTAAACCTACCGAGCAACCCAAGGTGAGTTCACAACTTAAAAGCATGCGTCCCGGTGGTTTGGGACACGAGACTAACAACCCTATCCCCTGGTAAAAGGGGATACCATTTACATACCTTCCCTAGTTATTGGGAACAAAACTCACTTATCCTTCCCGGGTATTGGGAAACCTTTTTGGTTAATTTCTGTTTATACGGATTGCAACTAACGGCACTAAACAAAACTCTATCACTCAAGTCCCTACTACAAATACCGATTAGTCGCCGGGTTAGGCGAACGGGTTATTAGTTGATAGCGCTATTTAGGTGTTTACCAGCCTCACACCGTGCCCTGGTTTGGGACGGTCGTGAACTAATGTACTCAGAAATCCGTCAATGATGATAGAACATTGACATCGGGGCATCCTGCGGATACGCAACGGTTACCTAGTGTTCGGTATTGGAAAAACAGTTTAGTCGCTAACTTTTGGGGTAGCTCCCCAGGGCATGTATAAACGGATAAATAAACCGGTGAAACAAAGTTTTTGGTAAATAAAACTGGCCAACTAGTGAACTCACTCAGCATTATTGTTGACCCCCTTACTGCATGCTTTGCAGGTAACCAGTGACGAAGGAGCTTGCAGCTTGGGAACGTGTAGTGTCTGTTCACCCTTGTGCTGGGTGTTACCTTATTTTGGAACATGAACTATGTTTAAACTTCTTTACTTAAGCTTCCGCTACTTATTGCTGTTTTGAACTTAAAACCTTAAACTCTGAACTTAATATTTGCTAAGCTTATGAATAGTAAGTATTACTTTTGTTAATAACTTAAGTGTTCGGTATAATTGGTGGCTGGATCCTGGTCAGTCACGCCCCCAAAGCGGGTGTTATCCGCAGGGTGGATTTTGGGGGTGTGACAAAGATATTACTTTAAAGGGTCAAAACTGGCATGGATTTCAATTTAAATTATATGTTTTTTTTTCCTGGAGGTATAAATTTTTGAGTTATGTAAATATGTACTCTGCAATAGACGTCTTTTTTTTTTTTTAATTCAAAGAACTATCATCAACTATCAAACCGGAGATTATCTATCTCGTCTTAAAAGACAAATTATGCAGAACAATGACATGAACCAGGAAAATACTTATACCTGAAAACACCATTGCTCCACCGTTCAAGCATATCGCCAAGATTGACCACAAACGCTCTGAAATGTTCATATAAGTCATAAAATGTAAAAGATCTAAGAAGTAAGAATACCTTGTTCATCATCTTCTATGGTGTAAAGATTCAACAGCCTTACCCTTTTAACGGTTCAACATATTCCCACACTTGAGGCTTCGCGTCTTTATCCTTGCATATCTAAAAAATTCACCAAAACATATGAATTTTTTTTTTCTCAAAAACTAGAAATAATGTTCATAATTCAATAATATCAAGTTTACATACTTGGAGTCCAGAAACACTATCGGTTGCCAAGAGAGTAATCAACCCGTAATCAGAGTGTGCACCAGCTCCATATATTCCCTTTGCAGGATCAGATGCTTGACCTGCAACATAACCATCTTTCAAAATCTCTTTTATCATAAAGATGTTGAAAACGTTGAAACTGGAATTATTGTTCTGAGGCTTAATTTTCACCTTCGTAATGCAACAAGCGTAAGATTGCAATAGGATTGCCGAGCATTTCTGGTTGTTCAAAAAAGTTGGCATCCAGATCGAGCGCAAGAGCTATTAGCCTTGCAGTTTTTTTAACAACCTCCCTGAAAATGTCAGATTTAATCATTAAGTATCACATATAAGACAAATGGAAGTTCACTTGGTTGTTTATACCTTAGGGCATGTTCAATACACAACCCACTTTAAGTAAGAACTGCGCATAAGCACGTGTATGTAGTTTTGGTCTGATATAATGAGAGAGAGAGAGATGGTGGATTATGTATGTGATTACATGACCGCCTAATGTATCATCATCATAGCAACAGGTACAAATATTTATGCGGTTCCTGTAGGTTGCTAAGTTAAAATTGGTTATGTATGCTTAAGAAAACTTACAGAGCCTGTTGATGATATCTTTCCATAGTTTGCCTCCATCCTGGCAAGATATCTGTCACCACCACCATCAAAAAGCTTACCATATCTACCAATCTATGCAGTTAATGCGGTATGCAGTTAATGTGGTAAAATATCGGATATCGGTCAAGGACCGATATTTGAAATATAGGCTATCTCGGTGAGATATCAGTGGGATATCGGTAATTTTAATATAATGCAGAATTTATATATATATATATATATCAATTTTACACCAATAATTCAGTGATATATCGGTTATATCGGTCAAATATCGGTCAATATCGCCGATAATATCGGTACCGATATTTGACACCGACATTTTACTAAGGGACCAATATAACCGATATATCACTGATATTAAATGCATAGCTACCAATCAGAATATGTTTATACAGGGGTGGATGATAGTGAGCTTATATGTTGTAGGAAATCAATACAATTTTATAGGGTTGTTTGGATCTTTCAATTTGAAAATGATTATCTGATAATCAGTTTTTGATGTTTAAATATGCAAATTCTACTTCTGATTATTTGATTATTCAGAGGTTAAATGATTGATTCTGGATATTTGTCTCATACAAACGAATACAAAACAAGTAACATTAAATTACCTATTTACACATTCTCTTAACCTAATTCGAATTTTTTTTTTTGATAACGCTGAGAACACCCAAGGTTACAGAAGTGCTTCTGAACGAAAAACGCTCACGACTCCACCAATAGTGAGACCTGGTAAAATGCAGCTTGCGCTGACAAGTGGATTTCAAGGGCTAAGGTAGAAACCAGTGGAAGCTGGATTCGAACCTTAGACATCCGTTCGAAAGCACAAGGTTAATTTGAGAGACTTTTACTCTCACCTTACATGGTGCCCTCCTTTCTTAACAAAATTGTTTTTTTCTTTACTCATTTTATCGACTACTACCGCAAATACTCATCATCATCATACACAGTAAACCCCATCAATACCAAAGCTAAGGTAGGGTCTAAGGAGGGTAAGATGTAGACAGCCTTACCTCTACCCCGTAGGAATAGAAAGGTTGCTTCCAGTGAGACCCCCGGCTCGATAGTAGTTTTGCATCAAGCCTTGGACACAAGGCACATAACACTCGACAATCGGGAAAAAGGCCGATTCATGCATGTACCCTTTTGTCTTTCGGCCATCAACGCCACCATATGATGCATGATTAACCATCCCCCTCTTTTAACGTCATTTTCACGAAATTAGTAAAATAACGTTAAAATTAGTGCACTTTCACTTTTGCCCCTCGAGCATCCACACATATATACATTATATGTGCATACCCCAAGCGAGGCTAATAATACTGCAAATACTCAGAATTTGTCAAACACTCAAAACAAGTTGTAAACTGATTTTTCACAAGTTCAAAAAATAGATAGAGTCAGACCTGCATCTCTAGAATCCGTTTTATTACAGCAGATTATCTTCACTAATATTCAATAGAACATAGATCACTTTCTAAATTCACATCCACACCCTACTAATCACTGTCAAGATTTGACTAATACCTGAGTCGGGCCATAAATTTGTCCCGTAAAAAGGCCTTTGAGCTTGAGGATCATCTTCAGGCAATTCAATACCTATATAGAATCCCTCCTTGTGATCACCTATAGAAGTAAATCTTCATGAGCATATATACATATGAATCATGATCAGTATGAAAGTTGTGACAATCTTTACATGAATCTGAACAAACCATACCATGGATTTGATTGGCGGGATCGAGAAGTTCATCAAGAGCAGGCGTGTAGCCTCGATGTTTTTCATTCCTAAGAAGCTTCATTTTCTCCTCCAATGGAAGATCAAAAAAGTTCTTGCTTTGGGTGAAAACTTGATCCATAAATTCCTCACTGATTCCATGATTGGTTACATAGAAGAAACCAGAATCCATGCATGCCTAACAGATACAAAATATTAAAACTAGCATCCAAATTAATCAGTTCATGTAACACATCAAGTCCTAAAACTTACATCCAACTGTAGAACAAGATCAATACAATTAACAAGTATTTCCATCATCATGCAATTTAAATTAACCATTCAAAATCCAAAATCAAAATATACCTCCTCAGGATAAGTAGGTTCTGGGATGACATTCATGTAATTTTTATTACAAAACACTAAATTATTGCGACAATAAAAAGACAAACCTAAATCGTTTACTTCTTACATACTAACGTGTAAGTTATGTACATCGTAGTTGTTAATAGCGAATAGCGACAAGGGACCTATATGCTACATAGTGAATAGCGACAAATAGCGACCGCTATTTTATAAATAGCGATACACTAGAAAAAGAATTTTAAAAATTTTTATATGTATATTATATCAAAATACCCTGGTATATATGTTATTTTACATGTATATTTAACAAAAACCTATAAATTCAGCTATTTTATAGCTATATCTAATTGCAATTTACATAAAAAAAATGTTAATTGTCGCTATTCACGCTATTGGTCACTATAACCCAAATAGCGACACTCCAACGCCGATCGCTATAGCCGCTATTGACAACTATGATTAGGGATGGCAAAAAAGCCCGAGCCCGATGGGTATGCCCAAAACCCGAAACATATGGGCCGGGTATACCCGAAGTCCGACGGGTATGGGCCGGGTATGTGATTAAAAATATAAAAAATTTGGGTACGGGTATGGGATTTTTTTTTTCAACGGTGAACTTCATGTATAAAGTTACCACACTCTCCAAATCGCAGAGCCCCGTATTGCCCCACTTTGGCCAGGCTATGTTGTCTTAACCAGGCCCACGCTGGCTTCAAAGTTTGGCTTTTCTTGGGCGTTCCTCCGGGAAACCATACCGCCGGCTGCCACTTGACAGTCGTTGTCCACCACAAGAGCAGAACTCTCTGGCATAACACACGGTGGGACAAAAACCCGATTGGACTCGGGAATCGAACTGACAACCTCACACAAGGTCTGGTCCAAATCCTTCATTGCCTATATCTACCCCAATATGACACAAGTGAGAATTGAACTTGAATCTCCATTGGAGAACCCAAGCCTCCTACCACTAGGCCACAAGTGGGGGGACTACGGGTACGGGATTTAGTGATACCCGGCCCGTTTACCCGAAAAGTATATTAACTTAAACTTAATTTACTATTTATATAAACTTTAGTACATACACTTATTCATTATTCATAAATTTTGCTCTGTTGTTTGTCTTCAAGACTGTAACATACAAATTCAAGATTTGTTTTAGTCATGTTATTTCTATGCGGGTTAAAAATGTGTGTTAGTTTTGGGATTTTCTAAATACATATTAAGTTGATAGGGAGATTACTTGGGTCCCGATTAATGCTACTGTATTTTTCATGTATAGTGTTCGACTAAATGCAAAATACTTGAACCAACATTATGTGTTCCAAAGTAGTAGTACCTTAATTAGTTAATTATAATTATGTAGATATACGTTTCAAATATGTATTTGAATATGATATGTATGAATGTTATTGGTCATATTTTCTTTTTGTAGTTACTAAAATAGTAAATTATATAAACATTAGTAAAAAATGCACATAGGAGTCTAAATGGTATTCTTAACAAATTAGCTGATATACCCGATACCCGAAGGGTGATTACCCGACGGATAACAGGCTGGGTATGGGACAAAGAATTACAACTGGGTACCTACCCTTGCCATTCCTGTGTATGATGTCCATAAAAAAACATTAAACTAATTTGTATATAGGTTATGTCTAGGTACCGTAAATATTCTTGTTAACTTCAGGACAGATAGAATAAAATTGTATTTTAACAATCTTTACCCTTATTACAATTATTACATTTACATAGATACACATATATATAGAGAGAGAGGGGGGGAAGACCTGTTTGAGTAAGGATAGAGAGGTAGTGATATCTGCGGAGGAGAGATCAATTGAGTTGAGTTTTGAAGAATCCTCCATTGGATCACTTGAATTAGGAATCTGGGAAACACCGTATTCTTCTTTGATTTTATGAATTTTATGTGAATGGATAACTCCATATCCCTGTACAACAAAGAGCCGCGGTGCAATTCTCTATTTACACCCCTTCTAATTCTATTTTATAATTAATTAATTAATTACTTAACCCAATACACACCTAATAAGAAAAGCTGATATGTCAGCGTGAGAGCATGTCCAACAAGGTTTTTTTTATGTCATTATTACATCATAAAGGCTAATATATAAAGACTTTAAAATTCAAAGTTGGCCCACTTTCACCTTTTCAAAGGTCTGTCCATCAAACCATTGCCATCAAACCACTGCCCATCTCGAAACCTTTTCAAACCTTTGATGATTCAAAATTACCACTGATGATTCAAAATTATGGCTCTAGATTCAAAATTTAAAATTATGGCTCCAGATATATATTCTAATCCTATATACTCTAATCAAAATTCAAAATTCTTGCTCCAGATTCAAATTTCAAAATTCAAACCATATATATTCTATTCTAATCCTATAAATAAGATATAATTATCTGGCTCCACATTCAAATCTCTCTCGCTCATATCTACATATGAATTTGGCTCCACATTAAAATTTCAATTTATCTCTCTCCTTTATATTTGCGATCATATCTCTCAGGATTGAGCCGGTTAATTTTCATATACAGTTCTTTGTTCCAATATCATTGTTCCAACATCGTTGTTTCATGGAAGCTCTGTTTCACACACTCACCTTTGACCTTGGCTTTGCGGGTTATTTTAGGTTTGTGGATTCTTTTAAACTGTTGATATATGTTGATAATATTTATTTTAAGGTGTTGATATATTTCAGCTTTTTTTTTTCGAGCGAGCAGTGGGGAGTTCTTCTGCACTGTTTTTGAAGTTTGAAGTGCAGAAAGTGGAGTACTTCTTTATGATAAATGAAGAAGTTAATGGTAATTATGAGAATCTATTTTTTTGTAATTTTATTTTTGTTCTTTCGGTTTATTGATATTTAACTTTTTACTACGATTATTATATCCTTCTTTTACATGTGATACTTGAAGAAATATACAAGTTAATGGTACTTATGAGAATCTGTTTTTTTGTAATTTTATTTTAGTTCTTTCGGTTTATCAAGCAAGTTGAGGATCAAGTATATGAGGATAGGGCTACTGTTCAAGAGCTGAAGAGCTGAAGAAGTGTTTTGGTGATGTCTTTCTGCACTTCTGAATTCAAAAACAGTGCAGAAGCTTTTTCAATACGTTTTACTACCAATATATCCTTCTTTTACATTAGAGTTGAAGAAATATACAAGTTGAGGATCAAGTATATGAGGATAAGGCTATTGTTCAAGAGCTGAAGATTAATAAATTTCGTTGTTCAGTTCTTAATGTAATTGTTGATCTATCGTCATATGTAATATGTAAATTTTATTTTTACTGATTTGAGCATCAACAGTTGTTAGTGTTGATACCTGCTATTGTAAATGTTGAGTTGCTATTATTGCCAGCATCTGTTTGGCAAAAGATGCATCCACTGTTTAAAGGTATTGTCTGTTCTCATAATTTCTGTTTTTTGTAAGGACTGTTGGTTGCTACTGTTGCCAACATCTGTTATTCACAACAGCGATTATTATATCCTTCTTTTACATGTGACACTTGAAGAAATATACAAGTTAATGGTACTTATGAGAATCTGTTTTTTTGTAATTTTATTTTTGTTCTTTCGGTTTATCAAGCAAGTTGAGGATCAAGTATATGAGGATAGGGCTACTGTTCAAGAGCTGAAGAATAATAAATTTCGTTGTTCAGTTCTTGATCCTCAACAGTTGTTAGTGTTGATACCTGCTATTGTAAATGTTGAGTTGCTATTGTTGCCAGCATCTGTTTGGCAAAAGATGCATCCACTATTTAAAGGTATTGTCTGTTCTCATAATTTCTATTTTTGTAAGGACTGTTGGGTTGCTACTGTTGCCAACATCTGTTATTCGCAACAGCGGTTTCTAAAGGAAAAAAATATTGTAAAATAAACTCAATGGATATAAAAAGGAAGAGGAAAAAAAGGAAAAAGATTGTCAACCATGAACCCAATAGAAGTTCTGAACATTCTTAAAACGACTGTTGAGTTGCTACTGGTGCGAACATCTGTTATTCTCAACAGCAGTTTCCAAAGAATTGTCAATGATTAACACAATAGAAGTTCTGAACATCTGTTATTGCTCAACGTCTTTAAATGAAGAGATTTTTTACTGCTGTTGATTTACCACTGCTCAACAGTTCTGAACATCTGTTATTGCTCGACTGTTATTGCTCAACAATTCCTGTTTTTGTGTAACGACTGTTGAGTTGCTACTGATGCGAACATCTGTTATTCCCAACAGCAGTTTCCAAAGAATTGTCAATGATTAACACAATAGAAGTTCTGAACATCTGTTATTGCTCAACGTCTTTAAATGAAGAGGTTTTTTACTGCTGTTGATTTACCACTGCTCAACAGTTCTGAACATCTGTTATTGCTCGACTGTTATTGCTCAACAATTCCTGTTTTTGTGTAACGACTGTTGAGTTGCTACTGATGCGAACATCTGTTATTCCCAACAGCAGTTTCCAAAGAATTGTCAATGATTAACACAGTAGAAGTTATGAACATCTGTTATTGCTCAACGTCTTTAAATGAAGAGGTTTTTTACTGCTGTTGATTTACCACTCCTCAACAGTTTTGAACATCTGTTATTGCTCAACTGTTGATTTACCACTGTTTACAACATTTGTGTCTGATGAAGTGGTAGTTGCCTTTGTTTACCATGTAGATTATTGTTGGTCTTTAAATGAAGAGGGTTTTTTTTTATATTTTTTTTTGGGCAGAGGTTTAAAATTTGTCCTTTCAGTTTCTTGATATTTACTATTGAAAATTTATTTTTTAAATGTTTTGCATTAAATGGCTGCTGATATTTAATATCAATTTATTCCTTTATATTAAAAGTCTGTTGAAAGGACTGCTAACTTACTATTGTTGTATAAGATCTGTTGTTGCCCAACAGTGGTTTCCAAATTGTAGGATCGTTTCGCGACCTAAATGAGTCGATCAGAGGCGTTTTCGTCAATTACAGGTGCGGAAAACAAGTAATCAACGTAGGAATAGCTTGCAATTCACTTTAAACTCTTTCTGTATTAATTTGACAGCAATTACAACCAGTTCTCACACCGGCAGCACTTCGGTACGAGATTCTACATACATTACAAATGAAATCGCTCATAGGCTATATATAGGCCTTTGGGTTCGCTTATTGGACAGGCCCAATAAGCGAACCACTCGAGCGGACCAGCCAATTGCCACTCGAGCGAACCAGCATGATACCATTCGAGCGATCCATACATTTTCGTCCGTTCGAGCGACCCTAAGACATAATGGGCCATATGAGCGAACCTATCATTCTAAACCTATACAATTTCACTATTTCTCGAATTTCGTGCCCAGAACTAACATTCTAAGACTATGACTCGATACAAGACGTAAACAGCAGATGTAGTGCACCAACAGACTCCCCCTCAGATGTTGATGGAGTCGACTATCGAGTCACAACAATGCTGTATCTCCACATCTTCAGTCTTGATCAGTCTTTGGGCTTCTCTCTCTCTAACTTCAGACTCCCCCTCTCGATTTACTGGTATTCCTTTGTTCTTCAGTAACATCTTCAGGATCGTTGTCTGTCTTTCCGTCTAACAGTTTCTCATCTTATCCTGCATAAGCTCTACCTCAAAGTAAATTTCTTTCATATATATATTTCAAACATATAACCCTGCACCAATTCAGACTCTCCTTCAAAACAAACACAGATTTTGATGAACCACTTGAAAGGATGGATTATGAAAACATTTAATTTCACACAAACACTCCCCCTCAAATATTGCTCATCATGTTTAGCACTCGGAATTTTGAAAATCAGCTATTCAACATCAGTTGTCGAAAATCTTTTTGACTTTTTAAAAAAAAAAACTTATGCTAAAACACACTGAAAATCTTTTTGGATTTTGAAATAAAGAAACTTGAAATGCAATAACAGAAAATATTTACAGACAATATTTTTGTGAGCTCGTGCAAGAGGATCATATCAGTTTTGAGACATATCACTAACACCGTTAAACTTTAAACATACTTAGTTATAAACAATTTACCTAGATTGTCAGTATGTTTGTCCACTTAAATTTTCACACAGACTTCAATTGATTCGAGATACGATATTAATGTTTTAGAGAATTAAACTTAATTGTGTATCACTCCACTTGAATATACTCCTGTATCCAGATCCCAAATATTCAGTCTTATAGGTGAGTATACCACAGATGATATCTGTAAAGGGGTAGATGCGAAACCGTGAGAGCTCAGGTCAGAACTTCCGTTCAGCAGAGAGATGACGGCTCGACTTTTGGTGGGTCCCCTTTAGAGGATCTTTTTTACAACAGCAATGACTATCAATTTTATTGTTTCATCGATTTGCTGAGGGCGATGCTATATTTCAAGCATTTTGCGAAAAGTATTATCCGGGGACTAGGTCAGTACTTCCATACAGCAGAAGTCCCGGGATAATACCCCAGATATCACTGAGTATAAAGACCTAGTATCTCAGAATACGGGACCTTTCAAACAAGATTTCGGGGGTTACCCATATATCCAAGAATAGTTACCCACGAATCAAGCAAGTTTGATTTAGGTTTATATCTCGTTTCAATTTACTAAATGTGCGAAAATCTACTGACACATCCGCAGTAAGATCGTTTATCATATTTTGACTTTCCAATTTTTTAGCGTGTTGTGATAGTCCACTGATGTACTATCATTTCCTCTTTTATGCAACAAAAACTCATTTTTTTAGTTTTATCATGTTTTTTGTCTTTTTCAAATTTTCTGATGTTTTTGGATTTTCTAAAAATTCTTACTCCCCCTAAAATTCAAATACATCTAATGAAAATTGAAAACAAACTGTACAGAACATGACAACTGATATCGAATCACCTCAAATCGCCATTCACTAGGCATAAACAATCAGAACTCCCCCTATCAACAAACTATTTTCCCATTTAGATTTCAAAACACTTAAGTTTGTTTTAATCAAAATGGTTTTTCCGGAAAATAAGTTTGATTGATTTTACCAATTGTAGGTTTATCAAACAAATGTTCGGGGATGTGGTTCATCATCTTGTCTTCCAACCAGATGTAGGAAAATACAAGTACAAATTAATGTCCTTGATTTACCATATGCAATCAAATCATCTAACCACTTGTAATTATAACCAACAAACATAAACAAACCTCTTTACCGTTTGTATGATTGACGTTACCGAATAAAATTCAAGAAAGATGCCGATTCATGCTCCACGCTTACCAACCTGGGAGCTCCGGCAAGTCCTGAGACTTACTGTTCATAATATGTACCATCCCAGTCACAAACCAGGGATGGTTCAACCTTTTCTTTCGTTGTTTTCTTCTCATAAAATTCCTTAACCCCTTTGACTTTTTGATCAATCATCTTGCTAAAGATGTGTTTTACCTTGGGGTTAAAGACCTTCTCAGCATCAAATTCCTGTTCATCATGATAAAATTGGTTAGAAATTTCAACTTTACCAATTTTCTTTTTATAATTCTCAGCCCTAAGTAATGGAAACTCCTCATCATTAACAATTGGAACTGATTTTTCAACTTGTACATCAGCTTCACATTTTGAAACAACTTGTGGCTCAACTGACTTTGTGGAATTAGTTTCATCGCCTGAAGATAGCTCCTCTGATTTCAACCTATCAGAATCATTGCTAGAGCTTTCACCACCCTTCTTCACAACCCATTTTTGTTTATCAGATTTTACATTCTTTTTGTAAAACTTGTTCGAACTCTCACCCTCTTCAAAAATAGAATTTTTAAACAATTTAGTTCTATCCAGTGATGATTCGAACGCAAACACCTTTTCTGAGATTTTGCGAAAAACTCCATGTTTTGATTGTATCGCCTGAGAACAATCTTTGGCGATGTGTCCAACGTTGTTGCACTTGAAACAGGTTCTCGAGTCCTTCTTTTGTTCAGCTACCTTCCTCAACTCAGCTTGTTTCTTTTTCAGAAATTCACTGTTTGTTTCCCTCCAGAAACTTGTCTTTTCTTCTTCATCAGTTGATATACCTGAAACAAATGACATTTTGGATTTAAAATCACGAACATATTTTTCATTTTTCTGTTTTTCTGTAGGAATAAACCCTAAAACCTTTCTTTTTGAAATTACCATTATGGTTTGATTTCTTTTGGAAACCTGAACCAGAACTGTAATTTTTTTTCTTGTTTAACCTTTGTTGTACTCTTGAGGTGTAAAATTTTGGTTTTTCATTAAGACATAAGCCTTTTATTTCAGAAATATTAATTTCTGTAAGTAAGAAAACCTTGTTTATCAATTCAGTTTTAACACCTCTTATTGGAAATTCCTCATCAGAATATAATTTGTCCGAATTATTCAAAGTATAAGCAACTTTAAACAACCCATCATCCAAATTAGACTTTGATAACAAGAATTTTCTATCATAAACTAATTTTCCCTGTTTTTCTGTTTGCCCCGGAGTTTTTGACTCAGATTTTGACTCTGACGCGGACTCCGACTTTGACTCTTCACTGTCATCACTATCTAACACATGATCCACGACTTTCTTCATCAATTGAGACTGTTGATCAGTGTCAGACGGTGTAAACACAACATCAATATTATCAGGAAGATTGACCGACGACTCAGACTCCCACTGTAGATTTGTGGCCTTTTTGACTCTTTCATCGTTAGGATGTCTAGGCAAATATCCATTTTCCAGCGGAGGTGGACATTTGTTATAACTGACACTTTTCTTCTTACCAGATGAAGTCATTTCAGTGTCTTTCTTCTTGTCATTCTTCTTCTTTTCAACAAGTTTTTCATCAACACTAACTTCAGCTGCTTTCTCTTCAGTTATCTCATCTTCTTCCCAGACCTTCATGCTTTCAACTGTAGGATAAATCCTGTCAATCACATAGGAAGTACATGAGTAACTTTTTAATAAACGATTAACTCTCTCCGTTTCAATTCTTTGCAGCTCAAGCTTTTGTTCCAAAGTAGCACATTTCTCAATGTAATTGTTTACAACTTTTTGCTTTGTCATAAAAGCTCCCTGAAGTGTCTTCATTGCTGTGGCTTGTTCTTCACTCGTTTGATTGTACTGATTCATCGTCTTATTCAGCACATCATAAGACTCCTTCAAACTATTCAAGTTGTAAATCAAAGTGCTGTTCTGCTTCTTTACAGCTTCACAGTTTTCACACTTCACCGGAATCTTTTTCGCATCAACTTGTTCTTCAACTTTAAACTTAGGCACTTCTTTCACAGTTTGCCTTTTCACCACCGGCACTTCTTCATCATCACTACTCACCGGCGTCTTGATCTTCTTCTTTTTCTTCTCCTTCTTGACTTTTTCGTCTTCGCTATCACTCTCAGCAAGCAACTTCATATCTTCTCTGTATTTTCTCGCCCAATATTCTGTATCATCACTATCATCTACAATTTTTGCTGTAAATGCAGTGTAAGCTGTGGTTTGATCAGGAATGTAATCATCCCAAGTAAAATTTGCCCAGCTAAAACTCTCTGGTAACCTCTCATCATCTTGATCAATTATCAAAGTACTACCATCCCTTCTTTTTCCATAATCATAACTGCTCACACAAGCTCTCTTTCCAGAATCTTCAACCACATCTCTTCCATGCGCAGTCTGAGCTTGATGTTTTGTTGTTGAGATGATTGACCAACTTGGTGATAGATGGCTTTGCGATAGTAATCGTTGTTGTTGTTGAACGGATTTTGAGCTCCACTTGCTTCTCGGTTTGTGCACTCCCTCTTGAAGTGTCCTTTTTCCCTGCACCGAAAACAAGTGACTTTAGATTTGTCAAAACCTAAAGTAGAAACATTCGCATCACGAAGATCATCTCTCCCCGTGATTTGTTTGAATTTCTCAGCTCTCTGTAAAACACTAGCCAGACACCATTTTACGTCCATCAGTTCCATCTCTTCAGCATCTATCTGGTCGTAGTCTTCTTTGGTTAACATTGGATTGCCGATACGACCTGCAACAAAACAAGTGTAAGATTCCAAAACCATTCCTAATAAAGACATTTGGTTTTTGGCAATTTCTTCAGAATAATCTTGATCATTTTCAAGATTCAATACAATGTTGCACTGTAATCTTTTCCCATTTTTAGTTGCTGAGATGTTTGGATCAAACGATGGAAATGACGTAAAGCTGGTTTTGCTGTTGGACCCTGATGATGGACTTTCTGATAAACTTTTGGTACTCATACCGGTTACAATCTTTGGAGATAAATTTGATGATTTCTCATTTACCCCTGCTTTATAATATAACCCGATGTCTTGTTCACCATCGAAATCTTTCATTCTAATCACTTTCCGTTGTTCCATCTCTTGAGCTTCGATCTTTTCGATGAACTTACTGAGCGTCAGATTGCTAAAACCTTTCTTGTTTCTGAGCATCATCAAGTATGTGCCCCAACTCTCATATGGCAACGCATCAGCAAGTTTTTCAATCAACTCCTCATTACTCTTCTCAATACTCAATCTTTTCATATTAGCAAGCAGATTACAATAACGTTCAATAATTTCTCTCGTACTCTCATTCTTCAACCCTCGGAATAAATCAAACTCTTTCTTCAGAAGTGATTTCTTGCTTTTGACCATCTCCTCACTTCCTCTAAACTTCGAACGCAATGCTTTCCAAATCGAATATGAAGTTCCATTATGCTGTAGAAGAACCATGATATCTTCTTTGACTGCCTGTTGTAGAAGACTAAGCATCATTTTCTCATCTTTGTATTTTTTACGAGCATCAGCAATAAGATCTTTGATCGGAACAGGTTCTTCATCATCATTCAAAGGTCTAACATATTTTGTCTCGACACATTCCCAAGCGTCAAGATAATTTGCTTGCACCCAATTTTCAAAACGACCTTCCCAACCTTTATATTCTTCAATGTTCATTAGTTTGGGAGGCTTTTGCATCGTCCCTGTTTCGTTTTCTAGCATTGTGGTTTGAATAGCGGTGATTGGGGTACTTGGAGTAGCAAATGCATTATAAAAGTCTTCGTCCATTTTCACAATTTTACAAAACTTTAATATTCGACCTTAAAAGCGAACAGGGATGTCAAATAGACACACAAGCAAAACAATCAGATCAATAAGTGGACCAGAATGTCAATCGGACACAAAAGCAGACCAAAGGAATCAGATGAGCGGACCAGATGGGTCTGATAAGCGATCCAGATTACTATTTGGTCAAATAAGCGGACCGGGTTGATTTGACCAAAAGAGCGGACCAATAGTATGCCAGATAAGCGGTCCAACTACTTTAACCCTTCGAGCGAACTGACAAGATAATTTGGAGCGAACCGGTCGACTGAGCGATCCGTACAACCTGTTTTGGAGCGGACCAAGAAGATTTGACAGAAAAGCGGACCCAATAAATGCTGTACGAGCGGTTCACCTATGATCAAATAAGCGGACCACAATTGTCCGAATAAGCTGACCTCCAATCGGACCTGTTTTTTCTTTGAATTTCGTTTCCAAACTTTCAAGGGTTTACCTCTATAGTATCGTGCACAATCCCTGAGATTTTCAGCAATTTTTGACCGTTGGAAGTGTCTGAAACAGAAAAAGAAGGTGTAGGAGACAGAAATTTTGATGATTTTCAGCTATTCTCTACAGAACTCCTCCTCCTGAAGCTCTGATACCAATTGTAGGATCGTTTCGCGACCTAAATGAGTCGATCAGAGGCGTTTTCGTCAATTACAGGTGCGGAAAACAAGTAATCAACGTAGGAATAGCTTGCAATTCACTTTAAACTCTTTCTGTATTAATTTGACAGCAATTACAACCAGTTCTCACACCGGCAGCACTTCGGTACGAGATTCTACATACATTACAAATGAAATCGCTCATAGGCTATATATAGGCCTTTGGGTTCGCTTATTGGACAGGCCCAATAAGCGAACCACTCGAGCGGACCAGCCAATTGCCATTCGAGCGAACCAGCATGATACCATTCGAGCGATCCATACATTTCCGTCCGTTCGAGCGACCCTAAGACATAATGGGCCATGTGAGCGAACCTATCATTCTAAACCTATACAATTTCACTATTTCTCGAATTTCGTGCCCAGAACTAACATTCTAAGACTATGACTCGATACAAGATGTAATCAGCAGATGTAGTGCACCAACACAAATTTTGGGTAAGGTTATTGTCTGTTCTCATAGGTTCTGTTTAATCTGAGGACTGCTGAGTTACTAATGTTCTCTAACATCTGTTGTTGGCCAACAGTGGTTTTCGCAACAACTGTCATCCATTATCAGAGCAGAGGTTGTGACGTGGATAGATGTTAGCCATCAGATCTTTCTAACTTCTGACACGTCAGCATTCATCTTTTCACTTTATAAACCGCTGTTTCATCCCCAAACAGAGGTTTTACTTTCGTCTGGAGTTTAAAATTCAGCAGACCAGTTTCCACCTTCTTCTTCAACACTTCTTCGTCAACCTCTCACAACTTTCAATTCCGATCATGACTTTGGTGATGAAAAAATCGCATAACTACGTTGCTATTTTTAAGAAAACCGAGAACAATACTCTCTATCATTCGATGATTGATGTTCTTACATCATCAAAATATAAGGTCATTCTTACCGCCGACGCACCCATTTTCCAAGAGACGCTTCGCGATTTTTGGGTTAATGCGAGTATTGAATAACAAAACAATGTGGCCGTAAGTATAACTTCAAAAGTTAGATGTGAATCGGTTGCTATTACCCCCAGTACCATATCAACAACATTTGAGGTATACGACTTGGCAGGTAAGACTTCTTTTCCGAAAAATGAGATTCAAACATACTTGAAGGGGAGGGGATATGATGGAGAGTTGAATAAGGCCACTATGTTTAAAGGTAATTTTCCACCGCCGATGAAATGCCTGTTCCATACTCTCTTAATCTGTCTCTCAAATAAAACTACTTTTAATGAAATACCTTTGAAAATTCAGTCATTGGGGTATGCACTTTTGACAAATACTGATTTTAACTACTCCCAAGCACTGTTTGCTGATTTGGTTGCAAATTTAAATAACATTAAAAAGGGCAAAACTGCTGCTATTAAAAAGGGGAAAGTTGCTGCTATTAAAAAGGGGAAACCTGCTGGTTTTCTTTTGTTTCCTAGACTATTAAGCTACTACCTGCAAAAACATGTTTCTCAAAAATCTTTTGAAAAAGGTGAAGGTATTAAAATGAATAGTCTAACTTTTAACCGCCTTATGGTTAAAGAGTCAGATGTTTTCAAAACTGAAGCAAAGGGGAATGAGGAAATTTTAGATGAGTCTACAACTGCTCCTCAAACGTCTGTTGCTGAGCCCACTGCTCTTGGTGATTACAGCACTACAACCACTGCTGTGAAAC
The DNA here is from genome assembly GCF_002127325.2 of Helianthus annuus. Lineage (NCBI taxonomy): Eukaryota > Viridiplantae > Streptophyta > Magnoliopsida > Asterales > Asteraceae > Helianthus > Helianthus annuus. Next base: position 66,440,003 of record NC_035438.2, on the reverse strand, counting down.
CCCCACCAACAAAACTTAAAAAGACCAAAACAAAATCCAAAAAGCCCACCGAAACCATCAAAACGGGTCCTCTGGAAGATGAGATCCCAGAGGTTAACCCCGTGACAACACAGATGTCACTACAAACCACTGTTGCTACTTCCTCACAACATGTGGAAAGATCTCAATCCATAAACCAAACTCCTCATGATTGCTCACAAAAGGAACATGTTGTATTCACAGGGACACCACAATATGATGTCATACCCTCATATGAGAGTATACTTAAAAGCCCTTCTCCCGCGGCAATGTCTCTTTCGGCAGCAATCCCTTCATCTTCCATTCCACCAAATATGCTTCAAGCTATTGACATTCAAAGTGATAGGAATCCCTCTCATGAACACTTTACTGAGAGTTTAACTTCAACAATAACTATGTCTGAACCTTTTCAATTACCTAACCCAGAAATAGTTGAGGAGACCACACCTCTTGAATTTCAGCAAATTCTTGATGGTTTTTCAAGTGGAGAAGCTACTACAAATGTCAAATCCACTTATTTACATTTGGACCGTAGTTTCATCAGTCAGACTCCCCTGAAGGCAACCACTGTTGTGTCTATCAAGGTATCCACTGGTGAGTTCAAGTTAACCACGGGTGAGATCACTAAGGTAACCACTGATGCAGAGGGAAGTCCCCAGAACCAAGAACAAGGGGCATTTGCTAATGAAAATTTGGAGATACCTCCTCTTTCAAAAGCAGATACAACCACCTATGGTGGGAATTCAGATGATCCTATTAAGTTAGGTGATGGATTAAAATACCAGGATTTGACAGACAGGATATCTAACTTGAAAACAACTGTTGTTGATATGAAAGATCAATTGAAGTAGTTGGTGGATGCTTTCAAAAGTCAACCTTCTCATCAGCAGTTATGCCAAGAGCTTTGGAATTCGGTACAACCCATTCTTGCAGCTCAAAGGGAACTGGCTGAGATTCAACTTAATTCCCATATGAAGCTAATTAGAGTTATGGTTGAAGCAAGATACAAAGACACACAGGCTGACATCAAGGGCATAAAAGAATGCATTGCAAAGTTAACTGGTACTACCCCTACACCTATGTTTGAAAAAGACGATGAAGATGATGCTGAAAAGAGGGAAAAGGATTCCATGAAAAACTTTGGCAAACCAACACCAAGGAATCAGCCAAAACAAAATCCAAAGCCTGCCAAGCAAACTTCTGCAAAATCTCCTGGAAAATCTGATACTGGTAAGAAAAAGGGAATTGATGATTCCGTTAACAAACAGACAGATAAGGAAATTGAACGAAAACAGAAGAGGAAGCATACAAAAGAGGAAGATGAAGTGCTTAACATTGGAACTTCAAATAGTAGAAAATCACAGAAAGATAACGAATCACCACCAGAAAAACCAACCACTGCTGCGAAACTCAAAACCACTGCTGAACCTAAGAAGTTAGATTCTGATACACCTAAAACATAACTCTCACCAGAAAAACCACCTGTCAAAAAGCAGAATACAAAATCCTCATCACCACTGCCAACCTCGACTGAAACAATTGTTGATGCAACAAATGTTTTGAGCATATGTTAAGACAACAGCGGTTGAGACACCAGTTGTTTCAACAGTTGTTAGTCAATCCACTGATTCTACCCAATTTCAATTTCCATCACAATCAACCCTTACAGTCATGGCACATTTTTCTTCCCTAACTACCCCTTCTCCAAAATCTGTTTATACAAGAAAGAGAAAATTCATGGTGCATGAAGAAGAGAAGAAAGAAAAAGATATACCCGCACCAATTCCGTTATCAGTTACTCCGTTCATTCAAACTTCACCTAAACCATTCGTCCCACCTCCATCAACAAAGATCAAATCATTGGGAGTAACTTTCCTTCTGGAACTGCTTGCAGTTCAAGATGAAATGACTCAATTTTACACAGAGGATGATCCATCGAAAAGAACCTTCCCATCTCTTCAGGGATTTGAAACTCCAAAGAATATTTATGAATATCTGAAGCTAAAGGGCAAGCAAGCAGAAGATAAGGCAAATGAAGAGTGTAAAGGGCTAGGAGACATTAATTTATCAGCTCGCATGCAACATTGGCTTGGTGAAGTCAAGAAGTTGGAAGATTTTGCTAGAGACCTGAGTAAGAATATGTCAAATCTGTCACCAAATGCTGAGCTAGAAAAGACATTAAGAAATGATTTCTTGAACACTATTATGGAAACCAAGCCCTACGAAGCCTACAGATCTGATTTCAAAGACTGGCCCCTTGAGGCTCTTAATGAGGAAGTTAATAGAATTGAAAAGATGAATAAAGATCCTCAAATGCCAAAATCTGCTCCCAACTGGAAATAATACAAAAAGGTTGAAGTGGATGAAGTGTTGAAGTATAAGAGAATGAAGGCAGAACTTGTAGCAGCTAAGGTTGGGACTGCTAGAAAAATTGGAAAATGGACTAGGCAGTTTATTGATCTAGCTTACAGTAGGTTAGAAGAGAGAAGAAAGACAGATCCATCCCTTCCTAAAAAGCCAGTATACAAAGATGAAACGACTGTTATACGTCGGCAGACCGTTACATCTAAAAAGTTGTTCTCATCAGCAGATGTATCCATTGCTGCCTTGAACCAAAGAAAAAGACAACAACTGATGGATAAGGAAGATGAAAATAGGTATGCTGAGTACAGAAAAGAGTCTATCAGAAATCAGTTACGATATGGATTGGATGATGCTTCGTTGCAATTACAAGCTCAAGTTGCTCAAACACTTCAGAAGTTGGCAAGCAGGCCTCAATCGCCAACTCCTCTCAAATAAAACTTCTCCCAAGAAACCAATAAGATTCAAAAATACTAATGTGGAAGTCTGACAAACAGACCCATGAATTGACTTTGATCAAGTCTGATGGTAGTGTTGAAAAGATATCAAGGGAGAATGCACTTGGTCTGAATCCAGTTGACCTCCAAGATCTTTTTAACCTTCAGCTTGATAGGGATGAAGATGATACTGATTCCTTGGATTTTGAGCTCCAATTCAAAGGGCAAATCCGGGAAATGTTGATGAGAGAATAAAGATTTGCTGATTTCTAAAATCTGCTGATTCCTTGATTTAGTTTTGTTGAAAGTTGTTGAGGCAGGTGATTGTGTTTTTGTAGTTAACGTTTCTTGAACTTTAAGTTGTATTCAAATTCTATGAAGTACGTATGTCTATAAACAGTTTATATTGTCTTTTTGGGTAAACAGTTAAATTGTATGTAATTGATATATTAACCGATATTCTATGTTTATTTTTGTCTTTTAGCTATAATAGATAAAACGTTTTGGTACAATATCTATGCACGTATCTATATGTTCTATTAATATATGTTATGCATGTTTGTCTAAGAAACGACTCGTGTTTGCAGCTCTCATTTTTAATGAGAGTACTAAATTCTTTGTTAATAACATTATTCTCTTAACATCTGTTTACTAACCTTTGTATTTTCTGTTGACTGACCTTTTTAATATAGGTTGACTAACATGCATATCTGTTTACTATCTATCCATATGGCAAGCTCTGTTGGAAATAATGGATAACATTTTTTAAGCAAATCTGTTGGAAAGCAACAGAAGTTTTTAACAGTTAATAGACTTTAGGATCGCGTGCTGACCCGAACGAGTCAATCGGAGGTGTTCTAATCCGTTTCAGGTGCGGAATAACAAGAAACGGACACGAAAAATAGCTTGTTCTACTAAATATTGCCTTGTATATTGATTTCACAGCTTTTATAAGTCAAACGGCACTTCGGCAGCAGTTCGTTACCGGAAACAAGACCTCTACATATGATTTCGCTTATCAGCTATTTATAGGGAAGGGGGTTTCGCTCCAAATGTCATAAGACCATTTGGAGCGAAATCAGCTACATGCTGATTTCCCACGAAATGTCCAAACTCTGATTTCCCACGAAATGGCCAACTTCTGATTTCCCACGAAATGACATGTCCATTTCGTGTGAAATCACCTTTCGTGTGAAATCAACTACAACTCTATATTCCCGTACAATGTGCCCTAATCTAACATTCTAAGACTAAGACTCGATACAAGACGAAGTCGACAGATGTATGCACCAACAGACTCCCCCTCAGATGTTGACGAGTCTTAAGTGTTGAGTCTTCGCATCTTCAGTCTTGATCAATCTTCGGGCATCCAGAGTCTCTATCTATCTCTTGCATCTTCAAATTCTTTCTCTAACAGACTCCCCCTCAAAACATGCTGGAATCAAAGTCTGACTTTTACAGCATCAGAATGGCAACCTGGCTTTACATAGTCCTCAGGTATCGGAACCTGACTCTTATCCAGCTCAAGAAATCCTGCACATTCTCTACCCAAAACATAAGATTCACAAGAATAAGATATTTAACAAATTATCAAATTGCATGCACCAACACTGACTCCTCTACAATCAATATACAATCAGATATTAACAGTGATCATTTAACAAATTTCTTTTTATCTAAAAACTTTTCAATCAAATTCTCCCAAACATGTTCATCATGTTCGGCACTCGGAATTTTGAAAGTCAGCTCCTCAATATCAGTTGTCGAAAATATTTTTGGATTTTTCAAAATTTTATGCTAAAACACACTGAAAATCTTTTTGGAATTTTGTGAAATAATCGAAATGAAATGCAGTAAAGAAATATTTACATACAAATATTTTTTTTTTCGAGTTTGTGTAAGAGGATCATATCAGCTTATGAGACATATCAACAACACCGTTAAGCTTTAAACATTTTAAGTTTTAAACGATTCACTTAGATTGTCAGTATACTGATCCACTTAAATTTTCACACAAAGTTCAACTGTTTTGAGATACGAGTTTAATGTTTTAATCACTTAGATTTATTTGCGTGTCCCACCTCAGAATATACTCCCGTATCCAGATCCCAATATTCAGTCTTACAGGTGAGTATACCTAGATGATATCTATAAGGGGTTAGGTGCGAAACCGTGAGAGCTCAGGTCAGAACTTCCGTTCAGCAGAGAGATGACGGCTCGATTTTTGGTGGGTCCCCTTTAGAGGATCTTTTTTACAACAGCAATGACTATCAATTTTATTGTTTCATCGATTTGCTGAGGGTGGCGCTTTTTTAAGCATTTGCAGAAAGTATTATCCAGGGACTAGGTCAGTACTTCCATACAGCAGAAGTCCCGGGATAATACCCCAGATATCACTAAGCATAAAGACCTAGTATCTCAGAATAAGGGACCTTTCAAACAAGATTTCGGGGGTTACCCATATATCCGAGAGATGTTACCCACGAATTAAGCAAGTTTGAAATTTAGGTTTATATCTCGTCATAGTTTATTAAATGTGCAAAAACCTACTGACACATCATCAGTGAGACCGTTTATCACTATTTTAACTTTCCAATTCTTTAGCATGCCGTGATTGTCCACTGATGTACTATCATTTCCTCTTTATACAACAAAACTCATTTTTTATTTTATCATGTTTTTGTCTTTTTCAAATTTTCTAATGTTTTTGGATTTTCTGAAAATTTTTACTCCCCCTAAAATGCAAACACATTAACGAAAAATTTGAAAACTATCTAAACTCTTGACCCACTTGAAGAAACAAAATCAAAAACAAACTGTACAAATAAAGTGACAACTGATATCAAATCATTTCAAATCGCCATCCACTTGGCATAAACAATCAGAACTCCCCCTGACAACAAACCATTTTCTCATTTAGATTTCAAAACACTTAAGTTTGTTTTAATCAAAATGATTTTTCCGGAAAATGAGTTTGTTTTTACCACTTGTAGATTTACCACTTGTTAAGTACCTGGGATATTGTTCATCATCTTGTTCATCTATTTATCATGTATAGTAAATCAAGTACAATTTAATGTCCCTGATTTACCATTTGCAATTAAACAACCTCTGTACCACTTGAAGAAAACACACTTCCAATTGTAGGAATATCACATCTACACAACCATTTTACCAATCAGGATGGATGCCGATTCCTGCTTCGCACTTACCAACCTGGAAGCTCCGCATAGTCCTTCAACCTGTAAAAATAAACTCATTTAAAGTCTTTTAAACAACCTATCAAAAACTAGAATGATGCCGATTCCTGATCCACGATTACCAACTTGGGATCTCCGGCAAGTCAGGTGTTTAATCAAACATAATATCCACCCAAGCCTGACCAGCCTTAGGTGATTTTGGAACACATCTGTCCCACCAACACTTTGATTTATAAAACTCTTTAGCACCCTTAACCTTTCTATCAACCATCTTCCCGAAAATGTGCTTGACTTTCCGTTGAAAGCTTTCTCAACATCAAATTCTCCCTTATCAGCGAAGAATTAATTTGAGATCTCTACTTTTCCCACTTTCTTCATCAAATTTTCCTTTGACAATGGAGGAAAATTTTCATCGTTCACCTCTGGAACGGAAACCACAATCTTCTTATCAACCAATGACTCCTCTGATTTTATGGAATCAGATTCATTGTCAGAACTACTTTCTGTTTTTACAATCCATTTTTGTTTACTCAAATCATTTCTTCTTTTGTAAAAACGTTTTGAACTTTCACTTTTTTCAGAACTTGAATTTTCAAAAAAATTACCATTTTTCACCAATTGTTCCTGTTTATCAACACAAATCTTTTTCAAATTAGAGTTAGAAGAAACTCCCTGTTTTTGGTAATTGGTCTTTGGACAATTCCAAGCTATATGACCAATTTCTTGGCATTTGAAACAGGTTCTTCTGTCAACTCTTTCAGCAAACCTTCTCACATTCTTTTTTACTTCAGCAAGAAACTCTTGAATTGACTGCTTCCAGAATGGTTTCTTCTGTTCATCCTCTGAGCTTCCTCCTGAAACAAATTTTGTTTTTGGTTTATAAATTTTCTGAGATTACCATTATGGTTTGGTTTCTTTTGGAAATTATAACCACAACCGTAACCCATTTTCTTGTTTACTCTTTGTTGAATCCTTGAAGTGTAAGGTTTAGATTTTGCAGAAAGATCTAAATCTTTTATTTCAGAAATATTAATTTCTGTTAATTTGAAAACCTTTTTGATCATTTCAGTTTTAGCACTTCTTATTGGAAATTCTTCATCAGAAAATAATTTGTCCGAATTATTCAAGGTATAAGCAACCTTAAACATTTCATCATTCAAATTATTCTTTGGTAATAAGAATTCTTTATTATAAACCCTTTTAACTGGCAAACTTGGACTCTTCTCAGACGAACTCGAACTATCTGACTTAGACTCCAACTTTGACTCTTCATCCATATCCAACACCTGATCGACAACTCTCTTTACTAACTCAGACTCATGATCAGTGTCAGACTCTGTGAATGTGACATCAATATTGTCTGGTAATTCATCAGTGATTTCAGACTTTAATTTGATGTTTAGAGCCTTGTCTACTCGTTCCTCGTTTGGTTTCCTAGGGGAATAACTCTCAAAGATAGGAGGCGGACATCTGTTATACTTGACACTTTTTGGCTTACCAGTATCCTCTTCTTTTTCTTTCTTCTTGAACGCTTCAAGACCTGCAACAGTAGGATAAACCCGATTAATCAGATAATCACATGTAGTATAACTCAAAAGTAATCGGTTAATCCTTTCACTTTCAATTTTCTCAAGTTCCAGCTCCTTTTTTAGCTTAGCACAATCCTCGATGTAATCATTAATGACACTTTGCTTTGTTACCAAAGTTGCACTCATCTTGTCATTTGCTTTTTCAATTTCTGCATTCGTTCTTTTCAAACTGTCAACTGTCCTGTTCAATACGTCGTATGACTCTTTTGTAACATTTGTGCTCGAAATCATTATGAACAGTTCACTTATCAATAAAATAATGTTATTTGATCCCAATGTTTGTTTGGTTATGTTTTACATTTTTCATGTTTTGACTTTTGTTCGATTTTAAACTCTACATCGCTTTCTGGAGAATTATACGCAAACTGATGCGTAAGCGTACTCAGTTTAATGCGACAAATACTCCGGAACGTCAACATATACTTAACATACCTTAAATAACCTTTACATAACTTAGAAATAAGTTTTGAAGGCTTTGGTATGGCAAAAACAAGTTATTTCGCTTAGAGGGACTAAACTTGACAAACTGCGAAAGTATGCTAATTTGAACTGTAACAAACATTCTGGAATATGACCATAAGTTAAACACACCTTAAATATCCTTTACATAGCTTAGAAATAGGCTTTGAAGGGTTTGGTGTGCTAAAATAAACTTTTGGATCATTCAGGGACTAAAAGTGTCAAAAAGTGCACAAGTTTGCACTTTCGCGCATAACATACGTTCTGAACACATCCGGACATCCAAAAATTTATGTAGCATCCTTATATTATGCCTTAGTGTTTGGCATGAGAAAAATCCATTCGTCGCGTCATTTTGATCGTTTTTCGCGCTTATGCGCACTCCGTCGTAATTAAGCGAACATCGCGATCGTACGACCAAACGAACCAACATCCGACATATTTTTGAGCATGTTTCATGTCCTCAATGTTTAAGCATCATTTTAGGGCCTTAAAGATGGCTTAACGGGCCTTAAACATGTCAGAAATGGCCCTAAACCACAACAGGGACCTAAACTGTCATTTCTGAAACTTGTTTTCTGATCTGGACTCCCAGGCGGGGCGCGTAAGACCATGTCTAAATCTTACGCGGGCCTCGTCAGACTTACAGACCAGATTCAATGTTTTGATCCACTTGCAGCAACCTTTCGATCACCCAAAGGGCAACGCCACGTGTCAAAACCCTATGGTGGGGGCAAAATAAGCCACCACAACATTTCGACAAGTGTACGGATTGGATCGTGGCACGATATTCAAGAAACGATTCTAACGGTCTTGCTTTTCCTATAAATACCCCCCCCCTTGGTTAAAAACCCACAAAATCTGATCTAAAGCTCTAAGTTGAGGCCTTTGCTTCATACCTGAGCTCCTGGATCGAGATTAGCTTTCGGGGACCCTTCGTAAGTGTTCTTTCGTTATTTTATTCGCTTTTCGAGTCCGAAAGTCAAAGTTTTGTTTGACTTTCTGCGTTGACCAGCCTATGGTCAACACGAAGTTCGTTGGAACTTCATAACGTGAGCGTGATCACGATGGTTATAGTCCATAGTGACTATACCTACTGATTACCACGTTATCTAGGCTCAGTGACGAGTCGTAGTTTCGGCCAAAATGCGCATTCTTGCGTATTTTGTAACCAAACTACTCGTGGGTATCAAAACCGTTTGTTTTGATACCAAACCTGTTTTCTAAACTTAGTTAAGCATGTGTTAACATGCTTAGCTCGTCACTTTTAGTATAGTGCTTATATAGGGTCGTAAGGTAAGCGATCTAAACAATCGCTTATACTTTCGAACCCGACCCATTTGGTCGATCATTAGGATCCGACCAAACACATTAGGTGACCATAGTTGTATAGGGAATAACTTTCTGAGGTTATACCTTATGGTCACGACATTAGGCGTTCCAAACGCGTTCCACGCGAACGACGCGTTAAAGTAGCATAAGCTACCTAAACGGGTCGTAATGGGTCGTAAGCACTTAGGTTAAGTTTCATTTTAGTATGTGGGCTTTGTTAAACCATATTACACGAGTCTCCATACTCGTTTGGTTTACAAACCCTCATTCTATCCAAATCCTCCGATTTAGGTCCGGTATATTAACATAGTTACCTATATTAGGTGCCGTTTGATATCCGTGATCTCTAGCATTATTTCGTTGTTATACAAGAACTTCAAAGCAATCTCAGGTGAGTACATAGACCCCTCTTTTACTGTTTTCCAAACTGTTTTGGGGTGGAACACATGTGCCTACTTGTTACTTTATGCTTTTAATGTTTTCATACCATATGCTTATTATGTTCGTTAGTACATATATAGTACATGATTTCATTGTGTTTATGCTATGTATGTCCATTGTGTGCATACTTAGTACAATCGATTTACAATACATTTTCATGTTATGTATGCCCATTGTGTGCATGCTTAGTACATTGCTTTACACTACATTTTATGCTACGTATGCCCATTGTGTGCGTACTTGGTACATTATTTTACATTACATTTTATGCTATGTATGCCCATTGTGTGCATACTTAGTACATTTATTCATCACATGCTCACATTTTGTTATGACATTTGGTTTGTTCAAATGATACAATGCACATTCATTAACATTAGCTACGCCACTCGTTAGTAGGTAATGGTACCATAGGACTTGACAACTCCCATTCCTGAAATCTCAGGTTTGTTTGGATTGGAAGGAATGACCGAATTCGATAAACAATAACACATATAGACCTTTAATTTGTGTAAAGGTCTATCATCACAGTCACAAAGGCTTGAATGTATGAATTTTCACAATACCGCGTAAATGTTTGTATCAGTATAGCATGCAATTGTTCCACAAAACATAACTTTGAATTAAACTATGTTTAATTCAATACCCTGTTTTTGTGCATTTTACCTATGGCCCAATTGATATATTTTCACATGCCATACATGATATTTTGGATACACATTACAATGATTTACATTAAACATAAACAATTTGACATTGATATACACATTTGGTGGTTTACATTAGACATGGACATTTTGATATGGTTTACATAATAACACTTGACAATTGATTCATACATGAACAATTTACATGGTGGTTGGTTTGGGTAAATGGTTTGGGTAACGTGGCGTATGTAATATGATACAAACATGGTGGATACGCCGCTGGTACTTCCTATACATAAATGTTTGTATAATATTACCTATCGTAGAATTATTTAAATCATTTCAGTATAGACATATTACCTTTTACACAAATAACATATTCTTCACAAGACATTGTTTTACAAACAACTTATCTTATACAAACTCATTTTTACTCTCATTTAACCTTACATTCTATTTGTACATATCATCTGATCTTATCGTTTTTCATATGATTTACAAGACAAAACAATTTACAAGGTTCATGACTGACTGTTATTAAACGTTTTCTTTAAACTCAAGTCATGAATCCCATTTTCACAAAACCTATGTATCTCACAGGCATTTTTATGCTGACGTACCTACTTTCACATGTGTTTTCAGGAGCTGTTGCTTAGGATGATGATTGTGATACTAGGGCGGACCTGTGCCTTAGAGACATAAAACGATGATCGACTTAGTTTGAATATGTTCCGAACACTTTATTTCCTGTTTTGAAACAATGTAACACTCGTGTTTGATAAATAAAATATAACTTTGTATGCCATGGTTGTGAAACAAATAATTCTGTCTCAACACTCCCCGACGTTTCCGCCACGGTTGCATGTTATACGCGGTCGGGGTGTGACAGAAGAGTTGGTATCAGAGCCAATGGTTATAGGGAATTAGGTTATTAGTAATGCTTTGACCTAGACTATAACTTTCTAGGACCCTAACACAAGTTATCTTGTGTTTAGATTTTAAAACATGCACTTCACCTATCCTTAGGTGATAACCATAACGAGAATAGCGATTCCGAATCCGCTTTGAAAATTAATCATCTGTTCTAGGATGATTGATTACTAGGTTTTGAACCCTCTGTTATATGGTTTTGAACCCCTTTGAATTTTCAAAATCTCATCAAAGTTTTGGGTTTTAATAGTGTGAACACGTGCAAACTAGAAGAGTGAATGCCTGTACCCCGGGTTTTCTGTCTAAGGCTAGAGTGTTCGTACAAATCCACATAATCGGACCAGTCACTCTTACCTGGGAACTCTTGGGGTGAGTGTTCGCTTATAGGCGAGCATGTCTTCGCAATACATTATTTTTGACCCATTTACTTTGATTAGACATTGTGTATCGCTTGTTTGCTTAGCGATGCATAACCATCATCTTTGCTTTTGTTGATTTTGTTTCATCTCATTCTCTTCATCCAATCATCTCACTCGTTTCCTTTCATGTTTTCCTCTTCTAGAATGCCTCCTCGACGCGACAATCAAGTAGCAAATGCCGAACTGGCAGAAATTGTTGCACAGCAAATGGCTGCTGCACTCCCAAATCTCTTTGCTCAATGGAACCAAGCCAACAACAACAACAATGCTCCATGCAATTTCAAGAATTTTAACTCGGCTAAACCACTCAAGTTTAGTGGTTCCGAAGGAGCAACTGGGCTTCTTCAATGGTTCGAGAGCATTGAGAATACATTTCGTCACGTGCAGTGTCCTGACAATCACAAGGTCGAGTTTTCTTCGAGTGTGTTTCAGAAGAGGGCTCTTACGTGGTGGAACGGAGTTATGAGGGATCGCGGTGCAGAAGTTGCTCTAGCTCAGACTTGGGCTGAACTTAGGGCACTAATGATGAGGGAGTTCTGTCCTCGTCATGAGCAGCGAGCTTTGGAGAAAGAGTTTGATGACTTAAAACAATACAGTGGCGAGCACTGGGCATATACTGATAGGTTTGAAGAGTTGAGTCTGCTTTGCCCGACAATGGTTGCCCCACTCGACAAGGCCATCGAAAGGTACACCGACGGCCTACCTGACTCGGTACAAGACATCATTACTGGTAGTAACCCTACCACACTCCGTCAGGCAATTGAGTTATCAGCGACACTGACTGAGTCGCAGATTCGGAAGGGAAAGCTGCACAAAAAGGGTGACAAGGGTAAGAAGCAGGCGGCTGACCAAGAAGATAGCAAGAAAGGTCAAAATAAGAAGGGAAAGGATTCTGGTTCTACAAGGGGGTCAAGGAAGCGTAAGGCTTCCCAAAATTTTGCTGTCACTGCCCAGGTTAACCAGGCAGCTCCCAACCAACCCGCACAGCCTCCAGCGAAGAAACCTTATGCAGGGAATGCACCTTTGTGCAATAGATGCAACGGTCACCATCAGCCGCAATTTCCGTGCCGTATCTGTACTAACTGTGGGAAGCCAGGTCATCTTGCTGGTGTTTGTCGCTTTGCTCAGAATCAGGCAGTTCAGAACCCGGTTCAACAAGTTGCTCAGCCTCTTGCTCAGCAACAAGGTCAAGCTGCACGACCTCATTTTCTTCCTGGTTCGTGCTACAATTGTGGGGATCTGACCCACTACAGAAACCGGTGCCCAAGGCTAGCCAACCAGAATCAGAATCAGGCTCAGGCTCGAGGTCGAGTCTTCAACATGAATGCACAAGAGGCACAAGCAGATGATAATGTGGTAAACGGTACGTTCTTTATTAATAATCAGCCAACATCTGTTCTTTTGATTCGGGTGCTGATAAGAGTTTTGTGTCGTTATCTTTTGAACCATTGCTTCGCGTGTCTAGAACAAAACTAGGTAAACCATTGACAGTAGAAGTGGCTAGTGGTGAACCCATTGTTCTTGATTCTGTTCTCCGCAACTGCCAGTTGAACCTCAACAACCATCTTTTTCCTATTGACCTCACGCCTATGCAACTTGGAAGCTTCGACGTTATTGTGGGTATGGATTGGTTAGCGAAGTATCGCGCATAGATAGTTTGTTTTGAGAAGATCATTCGCATGCCGCTTTCGTCAGGTGAGATCCTGTAGGTTCGTGGTGAGAAACCTGCTGGTGGTCTCAAACTCATATCTTGTTTTAAAGCTCGAAAGTATCTGCGGAAGAACTACGTGGCATTTTTGGCACACGTCATAGCAGATAAGGGCAAAGGTAAATCTATTCAAGATATTCCTGTTGTTCGGGATTATTCTGAGGTATTCCCTGAAGATTTACCTGGTCTACCCCCAGCACGCCAAGTCGAGTTCTGTATTGATCTCGTACCTGGTGCAAATCCCATTGCCAGAGCTCCATACCGTCTTGCACCGTCTGAGATGCAAGAATTGTCTAAACAGCTGCAGGAGCTCTCCGACAAAGGTTTTATCCGTCCTAGCTTTTCACCTTAGGGTGCTCCCGTTCTTTTTGTCAAGAAGAAGGATGGATCTTTTAGGATGTATATCGATTATCGTGAGCTTAACAAGCTTACCATCAAGAATCGATATCCCCTACCTCGCATTGATGATCTCTTTGATCAATTGCAAGGCGCTTCTTATTTTTCAAAGATTGATCTGCGATCTGGATATCATCTACTGCGTGCATGAAGAAGATATTCCCAAGACAGCGTTCCGTACTCGTTATGAATAGGGTCTGCAAACCTTATTTGGATAAGTTCATCATCGTTTTCATTGATGACATCCTGATATATTCTAAGACGTGAGCTGATCATGAGCAACATCTTCGTCTTACTTTGGAACTCCTAAAGAAAGAGCAACTTTTCGCCAAGTTCTCCAAGTGTGAATTTTGGCTTAAAGAAGTTCAATTCTTGGGACATATTGTCAACGAACAAGGTATTCATGTAGATCCCTCCAAGATCAGTGCGATTAAGGATTGGGATACACCTACTACTCCTACTGAAGTTCGTTCTTTTCTTGGTCTTGCGGGTTATTACCGCCGCTTCATTGAAAATTTCTCGAAGATTGCAGTTCCTCTAACTGCTCTAACTCAGAAGAGCAAGCCATTTGATTGGGGATTCAAACAAGAGGAAGCGTTTCTGACTTTGAAACAAAAACTTTGCGACGCGCCTGTCCTAACCTTGCCTGAGGGCAATGATGATTTCCTCGTTTATTGCGATGCATCTAAACTAGGCCTTGGCTGCGTCCTGATGCAAAGAAACAAAGTCATAGCATACGCATCAAGGCAGTTGAAGATACATGAGAAGAACTACACCACTCACGATCTTGAGTTGGGTGCAGTTGTCTTCGCTCTTAAGATTTGGAGACACTATTTGTACGGTACAAAATGCGTGGTTTTCACGGACCACAAAAGTCTTCAGCATATCTTCAATCAGAAAGAACTCAACATGAGGCAACGACGTTGGGTGGAGCTTCTAAACGACTATGACTGCGAAATTCGCTACCATCCTGGTAAGGAGAATGTCGTAGCCGATGCTTTGAGTCGCAAGGAACGTACTAAGCTTCATTGTGTTCGTGTCCAATCTGTTATTCAAGCTCAATCCGATATCCAAGCCCGTATTTCTCAGGCTCAACAATCTTGTGTTTCGCAAGGTTTGATGGATAAGGAATTTCCTTATCACATAACACCTGCTCTTGAACTAAAGGACAATGGATCGTATTACTTCATGGACCATTTGTGGGTCCCAAGCCAAGATAATCTTCGTACCTTGCTTATGGATGAAGCCCATAAGTCTCGTTATTCTATTCATCCTGCCTCAGATAAGATGTATAAGGATCTTCGTATTCAGTATTGGTGGCCTGGTATGAAGAAAGACATTGCCTTATATGTATCAAAATGCCTTACTTGTCTTAAGGTTAAGGCTGAACATCAGCGTCCTTCCGGTTTATTAGAGCAACCAGAGATCCCAGTTTGGAAATGGGAAAACATTACTTTAACACTCTAGTTATTATTTTAAAGGTTTTCGTATAAATTACGAATACCGACATGTATTTAGTGTTAAGTATCCTTAACAAATTCCGAGTAAATTAAAACTTTTACAATTCATAAGCTATTCTACAAACGTGAATGGATTCGTCGTTAAATTTTACAACAAAGCAATGTGCGGAAGCATGAGTCTTTATCGTGTTCGGTTCTTCATTGAGCTTGATCGTCTTCCGGCATCCCATAGAGTACCTACATTTCATAAACATGAAATGCTTAGTCATACAGAGTTTTAAACATGTCTAAACGGGTCCGAGAAACAATTGATAACAAAACAACAATTTCAACCTGACCTCCACCGTAAATTACGGTGGCACCGTAGTTTACGGTGGCCACTGGTTTCACATGCCCCTACCGTAAACCAGTAGGGGGCTACCGTAAGACTTCTCATCTCCACCGTAAATTACGGTGGCACCGTAATTTACGGTGGACCCTGCATCTAGCTTATCCATTTTGCCGTAATTTTGACCCATTCATGTTTTTATCAAACGAAACATGTTTGTTTGATCCATATTTTCACGGCAATCATAATTTCAATAATTCCTATCATATTAGGTTCAAGTCACGGGTTCCTTACGTATTTTAAACCCGTTTACGCTCATATGCATATTTTGACCCGTTAAGGGTATTTATGCATATTTTGAGCATGAAACGCTTTCATCCGTTTCTAGCATTATTATACCACATTACTTATTATGAGATCTTCAACCACAACTAAAATTTGTGGTGAGCTCAATGAGATGATCTATATAATCCGAGTTTTTCTCGTCGGATTGCTAATTTACGACAAAGACTCATATTCAGTCTTTTGACCCAAGATTTACCCTTTTCATTCTCTATACTTATTCAAAGTATTTGTTTGATCACATAACTTGTTTTTAGACGACTCTTAAGGTTCATTTACTCGATTTTGCTTACGAGGGCGTTTTAGTCATCTTAAACCCTTTCTTTACAACAAAGGACTTTTCATGTCGTAATTGACCAAAATTCCACTGTTTGAACTAGGATCTTGTTTAAACAGACATCATGTTCTTAAAACACAATGACAATAACTTAAATCATTCAGTTTACTTAAAAGATAACCCAATGTCCATTTTAACTTGTTTAGCCCTCATTGAACTTCAAGTTCTAATGATGATTTGACCAATTATACATACCTGGCTCGAATCAATATATTGATTCGTTTCGATACCTTGCCTTAGTAGCCGCTAAGCGATAGCGATGTACATATCCATCCGATATTTATTTCTATAATCACATAGCTCAACAACTATTAGTCGATATTGTCAAAGGGTGATAATTGCACCTTTTGACCCGTTTGGTCTAAAGGACCATAAAACTCTATGAGGTGATATTTATTACCATCTTATCTATATGACTAACTTCGGTTTACACCGCATAGTCGTTCTACTTGTAAATCATTTATTGATTTCTTTGACCCATTATAACCCAAGCTATAATGTGTTTTTCCCCAAATAAACGGTTGTTGACCACAAATGACCAAAGTACCATTTTACCCTTACTATTTGCAATGGTTCACCTTATAAGGTAACCATTTAAAAACTCATTATCTTTTAGTCATTTCATGACTAATTAACCGCATTAGCTCCTTTTTTATCCATTAAACATGATTTATGTCATTGTCTTTTGTTCCGGACCGCACTTGCCGTGTCGGAACATCATAGTTTAAAACAAGACTTATTATTCACGATCTATCAAACCAATAGGTATCGAATAACTAAAATGTAAGCTTCACTTACCTTGTATCCGGATTATGCTCTTTTCTTCTCGTGCTTGATTCGTTTGACCGCTTCTTTCTCAAGCCTCCACCTAGCTCGTTAGGCGACAAACTATCATCATTCACAAGGTGGTTAGATTAGTCATTTCAATTCACGACTATTCCACCTTACGTATTTTCTATGTCGAATCTACTATTCGACTTTGTCATTGGTTAGTTTAACTTCTAAAAGTCAACTACCTTTAATCATACAATGGGCACAATTAAGTTAAATCAACATTAAGATTAGAACCCGTCTTAACCCATACTTCATGTAATTAGTCAAACAAGGCAATTACGCGTTTCACTCGTAATTTCATCATGTAAACATTCACTTAGGCATTTCAACGAACACCTTGTGGGCATATTCTATAAAATCAACAATCAATTTTCATAACTAGTTATTTGCCCAAGTTTTAACATCATTCACAAGTTCTTATGTCTAGCATGCATATCAATACCTAGACTTACTTCATGGAAATCGAATTACACCAAATTGATGATAATAAATCTAGTGTTCATCATCTTCACACAAAACCCATTTAGCACTTACATAACTAGTTAACCCAAACACTAATTTATGGTGCTAAATTAACGGATTTACATCTAGGACTCGTTCCTAGACTGGTGCTCATATCAATTGTACTACAACACCCATTATTCATGCCAGAATTTCATTCATGAATGTTAATCATAATTTTGAAGTATCATCAAATAGCAAAATTCAACATACCTTTCGATCCCCACACTTAGGTGATTACGAATTTGTATTCATGCATTGATTTAAGACTGAAATTGACCTTCAATTTGATGATTTTTGGCACTTTAGGGTTTTGCTCCCTTTTCCTTTCCTCTGGTCGATACGCACACACACACACACTAAATGTGTGTGTTGTGTTTTATTTATTTGATTTTTATTAAAACTAGTTTGCCCACTTGACAACCTTAGTCCCTCATGTTTTATCTTGATCATTTGAAGCTACAACTCACCATTTATCACTTAGCCTCATACTAGTAACTGGGTTAACTATCCCTAGTTAACTTAATAGGTTCGGGAAGTTATAACCCGTTATATTTTGAGTCCCGTTAACTCGGCCTTTCATAACTTTATTGTTCTCAAGCATTCATTCACTTTTGATTTAATATTAGGTTTATTTAATTAAAATCCTAATATTCACCGGGTAAATTTTACCATTAACGGTACTTTACCCGTCTTTTAGTATTAACGGGGTTCGATTACCAAACCCGTTTTCGGGGTGTTACAAGTCTACCCCCCTTAAAGAGGTTTCGTCCTCGAAACCTTTTTCTTACAGAATTCATTGAATTTAAATTCAATGTGTTTGATCCGAGAAATCTTTTCAAACATTATTTATATTTTTAACCAATGGTTAGTATTACCAGAAAAGTATGGTAACATCTTTTTGGTTACTACTTGTCTACATATCTCATATGACATAGTGTAACTTCGAAATAACGTAATCTCGTTATTTCTACCAGCTTAATTAACTTAGCAATATTCATCACTCGGTTCTAATGTGATTCTGCTTCACATTATACTTCTTGTCCGTGATCACGTCACGTCATGCCAAATTTTATATCAACTTTTATTTCCGAAAATATCACTTTTCGAATATATCGTCTTGCACCCGTCAGTATCAAGACTTATATCTTTCATGTTTACTATTTATACGTCTATCAGAATTCATATTTGTAAAAATGTTATTTCTTACCAAAACCAAAGTTTTAGTTTAGCGTCTTCTCCTTATCCTTTGTCAATTATCCATACCGGGATATTGACAGTCCAATATTTATTCTTTTACAGTCTTTATTCTATGCGAGGATTTTAAACTGATCCTCTCGCTTTGTCTAATTAACCCGTAGGTTTTATCACTTAGCCTTATGGGCTATTTTGATTAGACTTTCATCTTTTTAGGAAGAAGTCCTTGTGATTTCTTTCTTTCTAATCATGACCCGTGGGTCGTTTTATCCTCATAGATCTTTCCATTGTTTATAACCCCCAAGGTTATATTGATCCCGTAGATCGTTCCTTGTTCATGACATTCTTAAAATTTCATGTTTGGTGTCAAGGCACCATGTTTTTGTTTAACATCATTTATTTTCGTCTAGACATTATCCTTGACCTTGACCGTAGTCTAAGGCTACATTCGTTTCTTTTCGGACGCATTTTCCGACTTTATGACTTCTCACGTCATTTATGCGTCGGTTTATCTTATACTCACCAT
Source organism: Helianthus annuus (assembly GCF_002127325.2). NCBI lineage: Eukaryota > Viridiplantae > Streptophyta > Magnoliopsida > Asterales > Asteraceae > Helianthus > Helianthus annuus. Next base: position 66,420,541 of record NC_035438.2, on the reverse strand, counting down.
TATCCAGTTTACATGCATTCGTATTTGATTTTGTCCCATCGTCGGGCTCATTGTTCTTTTGCTTTTAATGTTACTATTGTCCCGCTTGTGTTTACTCATGCCGTCCGGCATGATATTATATTCGACCCGTTCAACTTTAAAATAGTTGAACATAATTATTCACAACTCTATTTACATTATCTTGTCATTTTTTATGACCCTAAAACCTGAGTCTTTTTAACTTTCCATCCGAGTTCCCGTTCCTCGGTTTACGCATGTGTTTAATTCCTACCCATCGACTGGGTGTTTTACCACAGTCGTTATCATTGCAACCCTCTCGGTATGCATTAAAACCTCGCTTCATTTTTATATTCTGACTTTGTCTTTAAGTTCGACGTTTTACAAAAATGACCCGTTAAGGGACATATTTGCATTTTCCGGGTTCGAGTGCAAGTACACCCCCCTCCCAATGCATATCTAACTCATCTTACATGTTTACATTCTCTGGGTTCGAGTGTAAATATCACTCCCTCCCAATATTTGTCTAAATCGTTTTACATGCTTGATGTTTTCTGGGTTCGAGTGTAAGTACACTACCTCCCAATACTTGATGTTTTCTGGGTTCGAGTGTAAGTACACTCCCTCCCAATACTTGATGTTTTCTGGGTTCGAGTGTAAGTACACTCCCTCCTAATACTTGATGTTTTCTGGGTTCGAGTGTAAGTACACTCCCTCCCAATACTACATCGGATGTAAACGTGTCCGCCATAAGAAGTTCATGGTATCATATGCCGCTACTTACTTGGCCAGAGTAAGCGATTAACACATGACACGCATGACCTTTTTACGGTTTTCACATCACGCCCTATGTAAGTAATACCTCTATCTGTTTTTCTTGGAAACAATGTCCCGGATAGGTTTTCTATTCAGGTCCTTCCAAGTTTTCAGTCTACATATGCAACTTTCAATCTCTACATATCTGTTGCATATTACTATTTATGCAATGATTTAAAACGTGTACCTGATAATGCTTGCCCTAACGGCTTCTCTTGCCATTAGCCTTGTTCGCGGTCGTTACGCGATTTAGTCCTTGATAGGCATGTTCCTCTTGTCATGCCTCGGACTGTTCCTCTATCACATCTTGTATTTGTTTAACCTTTGCCATCTTTAAATGTAAGTGTCCTTCAATCAAGACATTCACAAGGTTAGTAATGTCAACTTTACTAAATGCCCGTATCATAGTACAAGGCTTTTTTTTTTCTATACGCGTCAACGCGCGTATTTTCGTCAACTATATCAATCATTTTAGTTAGGGTAACGTGTATTACGCGATAACCTTATGTGTTGTTTACAACACTTAACACACTAAACCATTAACATACATGTACTTACCGGATTTGCGATCAAGCCTCGAACCGAACACCAATCTTTGTTAAGAGCATAAGGTTTAAGTCCAAGCATGGTTTTCCCCACCATACTTGAATCTCTTAAACCAAGGCTCTGATACCAACTTTTAACACTCTAGTTATTATTTTAAAGGTTTTCGTATAAATTACGAATACCGACATGTATTTAGTGTTAAGTATCCTTAACAAATTCTGAGTTTTACAATTCATAAGCTATTCTACAAACGTGAATGGATTCGTCGTTAAATTTTACAACAAAGCAATGTGCGGAAGCATGAGTCTTTATCGTGTTCGGTTCTTCATTAAGCTTGATCGTCTTCCGGCATCCCATAGAGTACCTACATTTCATAAACATGAAATGCTTAGTCATACAGAGTTTTAAACATGTCTAAACGGGTCTGAGAAACAATTGATAACAAAACAACAATTTCAACCTGACCTCCACCGTAAATTACGGTGGCATCGTAGTTTACGGTGGCCACTGGTTTCACATGCCCCTACCGTAAACCAGTAGGGGGCTACCGTAAGACTTCTCATCTCCACCGTAAATTACGGTGGCACCGTAATTTACGGTGGACCCTGCATCTAGCTTATCCAATTTGCCGTAATTTTGACCCATTCATGTTTTTATCAAACGAAACATGTTTGTTTGATCCATATTTTCACGGCAATCATAATTTCAATAATTCCTATCATATTAGGTTCAAGTCACGGGTTCCTTACGTATTTTAAACCCGTTTACGCTCATATGCATATTTTGACCCGTTAAGGGTATTTATGCATATTTTGAGCATGAAACGCTTTCATCCGTTTCTAGCATTATTATACCACATTACTTATTATGAGATCTTCAACCACAACTAAAATTTGTGGTGAGCTCAATGAGATGATCTATATAATCCGAGTTTTTCTCGTCGGATTGCTAATTTACGACAAAGACTCATATTGAGTCTTTTGACCCAAGATTTACCCTTTTCATTCTCTATACTTATTCAAAGTATTTGTTTGATCACATAACTTGTTTTTAGACGACTCTTAAGGTTCATTTACTCGATTTTGCTTACGAGGGCGTTTTAGTCATCTTAAACCCTTTCTTTACAACAAAGGACTTTTCATGTCGTAATTGACCAAAATTCCACTGTTTGAACTAGGATCTTGTTTAAACAGACATCATGTTCTTAAAACACAATGACAATAACTTAAATCATTCAGTTTACTTAAAAGATAACCCAATGTCCATTTTAACTTGTTTAGCCCTCATTGAACTTCAAGTTCTAATGATGATTTGACCAATTATACATACCTGGCTCGAATCAATATATTGATTCGTTTAGATACCTTGCCTTAGTAGCCGCTAAGCGATAGCGATGTACATATCCATCCGATATTTATTTCTATAATCACATAGCTCAACAACTATTAGTCGATATTGTCAAAGGGTGATAATTGCACCTTTTGACCCGTTTGGTCTAAAGGACCATAAAACTCTATGAGGTGATATTTATTACCATCTTATCTATATGACTAACTTCGGTTTACACCGCATAGTCGTTCTACTTGTAAATCATTTATTGATTTCTTTGACCCATTATAACCCAAGCTATAATGTGTTTTTCCCCAAATAAACGGTTGTTGACCACAAATGACCAAAGTACCATTTTACCCTTACTATTTGCAATGGTTCACCTTATAAGGTAACCATTTAAAAACTCATTATCTTTTAGTCATTTCATGACTAATTAACCGCATTAGCTCCTTTTTATCCATTAAACATGATTTATGTCATTGTCTTTTGTTCCGGACCGCACTTGCCGTGTCGGAACATCATAGTTTAAAACAAGACTTATTATTCACGATCTATCAAACCAATAGGTATCGAATAACTAAAATGTAAGCTTCAATTACCTTGTATCCGGATTATGCTCTTTTCTTCTCGTGCTTGATTCGTTTGACCGCTTCTTTCTCAAGCCTCCACCTAGCTCGTTAGGCGACAAACTATCATCATTCACAAGGTGGTTAGATTAGTCATTTCAATTCACGACTATTCCACCTTACGTATTTTCTATTTCGAATCTACTATTCGACTTTGTCATTGGTTAGTTTAACTTCTAAAAGTCAACTACCTTTAATCATACAATGGGCACAATTAAGTTAAATCAACATTAAGATTAGAACCCGTCTTAACCCATACTTCATGTAATTAGTCAAACAAGGCAATTACGCGTTTCACTCGTAATTTCATCATGTAAACATTCACTTAGGCATTTCAACGAACACCTTGTGGGCATATTCTATAAAATCAACAATCAATTTTCATAACTAGTTATTTGCCCAAGTTTTAACATCATTCACAAGTTCTTATGTCTAGCATGCATATCAATACCTAGACTTACTTCATGGAAATCGAATTACACCAAATTGATGATAATAAATCTAGTGTTCATCATCTTCACACAAAACCCATTTAGCACTTACATAACTAGTTAACCCAAACACTAATTTATGGTGCTAAATTAACGGATTTACATCTAGGACTCGTTCCTAGACTGGTGCTCATATCAATTGTACTACAACACCCATTATTCATGCCAGAATTTCATTCATGAATGTTAATCATAATTTGAAGTATCATCAAATAGCAAAATTCAACATACCTTTCGATCCCCACACTTAGGTGATTACGAATTTGTATTCATGCATTGATTTAAGACTGAAATTGACCTTCAATTTGATGATTTTTGGCACTTTAGGGTTTTGCTCCCTTTTCCTTTCCTCTGGTCGATACGCACACACACACTAAATGTGTGTGTTGTGTTTTATTTATTTGATTTTTATTAAAACTAGTTTGCCCACTTGACAACCTTAGTCCCTCATGTTTTATCTTGATCATTTGAAGCTACAACTCACCATTTATCACTTAGCCTCATACTAGTAACTGGGTTAACTATCCCTAGTTAACTTAATAGGTTCGGGAAGTTATAACCCGTTATATTTTGAGTCCCGTTAACTCGGCCTTTCATAACTTTATTGTTCTCAAGCATTCATTCACTTTTGATTTAATATTAGGTTTATTTAATTAAAATCCTAATATTCACCGGGTAAATTTTACCATTAACGGTACTTTACCCGTCTTTTAGTATTAACGGGGTTCGATTACCAAACCCGTTTTCGGGGTGTTACAATTACCATGGATCTCATTACTAAACTCCCGCGCACAAAGAAAGGTCACGATGCCATCTGGGTAGTCGTTGATCGTCTTACCAAGTCAGCGCATTTCTTACCAATCCGTGAGGATTTTTCGGCTGACAAACTTGCTCAAATCTACGTGGATGAAATAGTAGCTCGACATGGTGTTCCTTTGAACATCATTTCTGACAGAGATTCTCGTTTCACTTCTCACTTTTGGAGAACCATGCAATCTGCTATGGGGTCCCAACTTAATCTGAGCACAGCTTATCATCCACAAACGGATGGTCAGTCTGAAAGAACAATCCAGACACTAGAGGATATGCTTAGAGCTTGTGTGATCGATTTAGGTGGTAGTTGGGATTCACATCTTCCATTGATTGAATTCTCCTACAACAACAGTTATCACTCCAGCATCAACATGGCTCCTTTCGAGGCTCTCTATGGTCGAAAATGTCGTTCACCAGTCTGCTGGAATGAGATCGGCGAGGCTCAGCTTACTGGACCTGCCTCATTTTAGAGACAACTGATAAGGTAAAGAAAGTTCGTGATAACCTTCAGACAGCTAGAAGCCGTCAAAAGAGTTACGCGGACCTAGAACGCAAGCCCTTGGATTTTCAAGTCGGTGATCGTGTATTACTTAAGGTCTCACCTTGGAAAGGTGTGATCAGATTTGGAAAGAAAGGAAAACTTGCACCTAGATACGTTGGACCATTCAAGATCGTCGAAAGAATCGGTAAGGTAGCCTACAGACTTGAGTTGCCTCCTGAACTTGGAAATGTTCATCCAACCTTTCACGTGTTCAATCTCAAGAGGTGTTTAGCTGATGAGAACCTCCACATACCGCTTGACGAAATTCGTGTTGATAAAACACTGAAATTTGTTGAGAAACCGGTGGAAATCATGGAACGTGAAGTCAAGTGGCTTAAACGCAAGCGCATTCCTTTGGTCACGGTTTGCTGGGAATCTAAACGTGGACCCGAGTTTACTTGGGAACGCGAAGATCAAATGAAGGCAAAATATCCGCATCTTTTTCCACGAGTTTCCTCTAAATAAATTTCGGGATGAAATTTCCACAAGTAGGGGAGACTGTAACATTTGTGCTCAAAATCATTATGAACAGTTCAATTATCAATAAAACAATGTTATTTGATCCCAATGTTTGTTTAGTTATGTTTTACATTTTTCATGTTTTGACTTTTGTTCGATTTTAAACTCTACATCGCTTTCTGGAGAATTATACGCAAACTGATGCGTAAGCGTACTCAGTTTAATGCGACAAATACTCCGGAACGTCAACATATACTTAACATACCTTAAATAACCTTTACATAACTTAGAAATAAGTTTTGAAGGCTTTGGTATGGCAAAAACAAGTTATTTCGCATACAGGGACTAAAGTTGACAAACTGCGAAAGTATGCCAATTTGAACTGTAACAAACATTCCAGAATATGACCATAAGTTAAACACACCTTAAATATCCTTTACATAGCTTAGAAATAGGCTTTGAGGGGTTTGGTGTGCTAAAATAAACTTTTGGATCATTCAGGGACTAAAAGTGTCAAAAAGTGCACAAGTTTGCACTTTTGCGCATAACATACGTTCTGAACACATCCGGACATCCAAAAATTTATGTAAGCATCCTTATATTATGCCTTAGTGTTTGGCATGAGAAAAATCCATTCGTCGTGTCATTTTGATCGTTTTTCGCGCTTATGCGCATTCCGTCGTAATTAAGCAAACATCGCGATCGTACGACCAAACGAACCAACATCCGGCATATTTTTGAGCATGTTTCATGTTCTCAATGTTTAAGCATCATTTTAGGGCCTTAAAGATGGCTTAACGGGCCTTAAACTTGTCGGAAATGGCCCTAAACCACAACAGGGACCTAAACTGTCATTTCTGAAACTTGTTTTCTGATCTGGACTCCCAGGCGGGGCGCGTAAGACCATGTCTAAATCTTACGCGGGCCGCGTCAGACTTACAGACCAGATTCAATGTTTTGATCCACTTGCAGCAACCTTTCGATCACCCAAAGGGCAACGCCACGTGTCAAAACCCTATGGTGGGGGCAAAATAAGCCACCACAACATTTCGACAAGTGTACGGATTGGATCGTGGCACGATATTCAAGAAACGATCCTAACGGTCTTGCTTTTCCTATAAATACCCCCCCCTTTTGGTTAAAAACCCACAAAATCTGATCTAAAGCTCTAAGTTAAGGCCTTTGCTTCATACCTGAGCTCCTGGATCGAGATTAGCTTTCGGGGACCCTTCGTAAGTGTTCTTTCGTTCTTTTATTCGCTTTTCGAGTCCGAAAGTCAAAGTTTTGTTTGACTTTCTGCGTTGACCAGCCTATGGTCAACACGAAGTTCGTTGGAACTTCATAACGTGAGCGTGATCACGATGGTTATAGTCCATAGTGACTATACCTACTGATTACCACGTTATCTAGGCTCAGTGACGAGTCGTAGTTTCGGCCAAAATACGCATTCTTGCGTATTTTGTAACCAAACTACTCGTGGGTATCAAAACCGTTTGTTTTGATACCAAACCTGTTTTCTAAACTTAGTTAAGCATGTGTTAACATGCTTAGCTCGTCACTTTTAGTATAGTGCTTATATAGGGTCGTAAGGTAAGCGATCTAAACAATCGCTTATACTTTCGAACCCGACCCATTTGGTCGATCATTAGGATCCGACCAAACACATTAGGTGACCATAGTTGTATAGGGAATAACTTTCTGAGGTTATACCTTATGGTCACGACATTAGGCGTTCCAAACGCGTTCCACGCGAACGACGCGTTAAAGTAGCATAAGCTACCTAAACGGGTCGTAATGGGTCGTAAGCACTTAGGTTAAGTTTCATTTTAGTATGTGGGCTTTGTTAAACCATATTACACGAGTCTCCATACTCGTTTGGTTTACAAACCCTCATTGTATCCAAATCCTCTGATTTAGGTCCGGTATATTAACATAGTTACCATATTAGGTGCCGTTTGATATCCGTGATCTCTAGCATTATTTCGTTGTTATACAAGAACTTCAAAGCAATCTCAGGTGAGTACATAGACCCCTCTTTTACTGTTTTCCAAACTGTTTTGGGGTGGAACACATGTGCCTACTTGTTACTTTATGCTTTCAATGTTTTCATACCATATGCTTATTATGTTCGTTAGTACATATATAGTACATGATTTCATTGTGTTTATGCTATGTATGTCCATTGTGTGCATACTTAGTACAATCGATTTACAATACATTTTCATGCTATGTATGCCCATTGTGTGCATGCTTAGTACATTGCTTTACACTACATTTTATGCTATGTATGCCCATTGTGTGCGTACTTAGTACATTATTTTACATTACATTTTATGCTATGTATGCCCATTGTGTGCATACTTAGTACATTTATTCATCACATGCTCACATTTTGGTATGACATTTGGTTTGTTCAAATGATACAATGTACATTCATTAACATTAGCTACGCCACTCGTTAGTAGGTAATGGTACCATAGGACTTGACAACTCCCATTCCTGAAATCTCGGGTTTGTTTGGATTGGAAGGAATGACCGAATTCGATAAACAATAACACATATAGACCTTTAATTTGTTTAAAGGTCTATCATCACAGTCACAAAGGCTTGAATGTATGAATTTTCACAATACCGCGTAAATGTTTGTATCAGTATAGCATGCAATTGTTCCACAAAACATAACTTTGAATTAAACTATGTTTAATTCAATACCCTATTTTTGTGCATTTTACCTATGGCCCAATTGATATATTTTCACATGCCATACATGATATTTTGGATACACATTACAATGATTTACATTAAACATAAACAATTTGACATTGATATACACATTTGGTGGTTTACATTAGACATGGACATTTTGATATGGTTTACACAATAACACTTGACAATTGATTCATACATGAACAATTTACATGGTGGTTGGTTTGGGTAAATGGTTTGGGTAACGTGGCGTATGTAATATGATACAAACATGGTGGATACGCTGCTGGTACTTCCTATACATAAATGTTTGTATAATATTACCTATCGTAGCATTATTTAAATCATTTCAGTATAGACATATTACCTTTTACACAAATAACATATTCTTCACAAGACATTGTTTTACAAACAACTTATCTTATACAAACTCATTTTTACTCTCATTTAACCTTACATTCTATTTATACATATCATCTGATCTTATCGTTTTTCATATGATTTACAAGACAAAACAATTTACAAGGTTCATGACTGACTGTTATTAAACGTTTTCTTTAAACTCAAGTCATGAATCCCATTTTCACAAAACCTATGTATCTCACAGGCATTTTTATGCTGACGTACCTACTTTCACATGTGTTTTTAGGAGCTGTTGCTTAGGATGATGATTGTGATACTAGGGCGGACCTGTGCCTTAGAGACATAAAACGATGATAGACTTAGTTCGAATATGTTCCGAACACTTTATTTCCTGTTTTGAAACAATGTAACACTCGTGTTTGATAAATAAAATATAACTTTGTATGCCATGGTTGTGAAACAAATAATTCTGTCTCAATACTTCCCGACGTTTCCGCCGCGGTTGCATGTTATACGCGGTCGGGGTGTGACATCTTTCACATACTTCACATCAGACAGTAGATCTTCTTTCATTTTCTCTAACTCAGCAATCTTCTTGTCTTTTCCTTCACAATCTTTGCAAGCTTCTGATCATTTCTCACAAGGTTTAGTGACTTCAATCACCTTCTCAATTATCTTTTCAACTTCGAAAACTTTTTCGATTTCAACAAGTTTCTCGACCTCAACAATCTTCTCTATTTCAACAACTTTTTCAACAATTTTCTCAACTTCTACGAATTTTTCAACTTCAACAATTTTCTCCACTACTTTCTCTGCTTCAACAATCTTTTCTATTGCAATCTCAGCAGTTGCTTCATCCTTTGTTTCAACAGCTTCAGTCTTCGCCTTTTCATCAGCAAGTAATTTTGCTGCTTCTAGCTCTCTCTGCAATCGAGCAATCTTCTTCTGATTCAGCATCTCAACTTTATCTGCATAGAAAAAATTAAAACTGTCAGGATCAATGCTTTTTCTACATTTGTTAAGATACTCTTCCTCATCATCCGTATCAACATCACTTCCAAGATCTGGAAATATCAGAATCCTTTTCTGACATTCCTCATTTTGATCCAGAATCCTGGTAACAAGTGCCGCATCAGGTCTAGTTCCACTAGGTATATACTTGTCCCAACTAAATCCATTTGCAACAACCTCATCACTTTGATCTATTATCCCAAAATAAGCTTTCCTATTGGCCTCTTCAATCATTTTCCCATGAGCAGTTTTCGGTTCATTTTGTTGAGGTTGTTGATCAATCTGATGAAAGATTGATTTCTGATAATAATTGCTCTTTTCTTGACTTCTAGTTAACTCTTGGTTCTTACATTCCCGTTTAAAGTGACCTTTTCCTTTACATCGGAAACAAGTAACCTTTGACTTGTCAAAACCAAGTGGAGAAGTAGCCATCCCTCGAAATTCATCTCTGCCTGTAATCTGTTGAAATTTTTCAGCTCTCCTGTAGGCACTAGCTAAACACCACTTCACATCCATCAGCTCAAGCTCTTCTGCATCAATTTGGTCGTAATCTTCTTTTGTGAGCATCAGATTACCAATTCTTCCAGCAATCAAACTTTCATACGACTCTAACATGGCTACAAGAGATTCCATGTGTTGCTTTGCCACTTCAGGAGATAGATGTTGACCATTCTGAATGTTCAAGGTCACATTACACTGCAAATTTGTAGAATTTTGCTTCTGAGGGCTAGGTGTGTTGCTGTTTGGATCAAAGCTTGAGAATGATGAAGTAGATCCACCACTTTGAGTTGTAGTACTTGCATTTGGACTTGCAGAACCATCAGCACTGAATGCAGTACTAATCTTTGGACTTTGACTGGGAGTGGCCTCAAACTTGTTCCCTCTGTAGTACAGACTGACATCTTGCTTGGCATTTGGATTCATCATGATAGCTGTCTTTTGAATATCCAGCTCTTGTTCTTCAATTTTCTGAATAAACTGAGCCAAGTTCATACTCTCAGTCTTCCTCATGAGTTTCACAATCATCAGATAAGTTCCCCACTTCTGTTGGTGTAAAGCCTCTGCTAACTTATCAACCCACTCATCATCATCTTTCTGAATATCCAATCTTCCCATTTCTAGAACCAGATGACAGTATCTATCTATGGTTTGCTTTGTGGTTTCATGATCAAATGCAGTAAACATGTCAAACGACTTCTTCAGTAAGGCCTTTTGTTTTTGATCATATCAGCACTCCCTCTGAATTTCTGAATTAATGCCTCCCAGATTGATCTAGCAGTTCCGTTATGTTGAAGTAAGACAAAGATGTCTTCTTTAACTGCTTGCTGTAGAATGCTGATCATCATCTTCTCACTAGTATACTTCAACTTGTCAGCTTCTGTAAAATCATTGAAACCTTTTTCCAATCCACGCTCATTCTTGGGTCTCTCATAGTCTTTCAGCAGTGAACACCAAGCATCGAATCTGTAAGCTTGAACCCAGTTCTCGAATCGGTTTTTCCATCCCTGAAAATCCTCAATATACATCAACTTTGGTGGTTTCTGATGAGTACCCGTCTCATTCTCACTGTATACAGTCTCAGCAGCAGTGACAGGTGCAACCGGTGTTGCAAAAGCATTGTAAAACTCTTCAGCCATGGTTTGATAACACGTTTTTTCAATAACAGTCAATTACGAGCGAAATAGCAGGTTGGAACGATATCACAGGTAATCTGGAGCGAAACCTGGTTTTCTGGGGCGAAATCAGGGCTTTTGGAGCGAAATCAGGGTATTTGGGGCGAAATCAGGGTATTTGGGGCGAAATCAGGGGTATTTGGGGCGAAATCAGGGTATTTGGGGCGAAATCAGGGGTATTTGGGGCGAAATCAGGGTATTTGGGGCGAAATCAGGGGTATTTGGGGCGAAATCAGAGTACTTGGGGCGAAATCAGGTTAAGTCAGTTCGAGCGAAATCAACTCGGAGGTCCATTTTTGCTATTTTTAGGTTAAATTTTGACGTGAAACTTTCAAGGGTTTGTCTATGTCCAATTTCAAACAGTCTGTGAAAATTTGGTCCGATTCTGACCGTGAAATCTTCTTGAACAGATAAAAGAAGGTGTAGAAGATAGAAAATGATGCTGTTTTGGCAAGAACTCCTCGTCCTGAGCTCTGATACCACTTGTAGGATCGCGTGCTGACCCGAACGAGTCAATCGGAGGTGTTCTAATCCATTTCAGGTGCGGAATAACAAGAAACGGACACGAAAAACAGCTTGTTCTACTAAATATTGCCTTGTATATTGATTTCACAGCTTTTACAAGTCAAACGGCACTTCGGCAGCAGTTCGTTACGGGAAACAAGACCTCTACATATGATTTCGCTTATCAGCTATTTATAGGGAAGGGGGTTTCGCTCCAAATGTCATAAGACCATTTGGAGCGAAATCAGCTACATGCTGATTTCCCACGAAATGTCCAAACTCTGATTTCCCACGAAATGGCTAACTTCTGATTTCCCACGAAATGACATGTCCATTTCGTGTGAAATCACCTTTTGTGTGAAATTAACTTTCGTGTGAAATCAACTACAACTCTATATTCCCGTACAATGTGCCCTAATCTAACATTCTAAGACTAAGACTCGATACAAGACGAAGTCGACAGATGTATGCACCAACATAGACAACAGTAGTTTGCTATTAACATAATGGAATTGCTGTTGAATAAACCTATTGATCATTAGTGTATATCAATTTTGTAAGTCTGCACTAATTATTTTTTTACTCTCTGTCAATATTGGCTATGCATTGTTTTCTAAGAAACGACCCGTGTTTGCACACGGGTCTTACCGCTAGTATAATCTATAGAAAGAGATTAGAAGATGACCTCGATTTGCTTAGGTGTCATCCTCTCAGCTATGACAACTAGGATTTTCATATCTCATTATTACATCATATATACACTTTTATTTATAATACCATTTTAATTTAAAATTTGAAATTTGAAATTCAAAATTCAAAATAAAGAAAGGGGGCTCAATAAATGTTTTATAGGGAATCAATATCACCGCCCTCTTTCCCTTCCCTTCTCTCTCTCCCTCTCAAAAGAAAAAACTATCAGAAACCACAGAGATCCTCGTCATCGCCATACAGATTAGAGATTCAAGGTTATAAATCCTCCCCTCATATTTGCTCTTCCTTTCTCAGGTTGTTTTTTAACACAAATTTGAAGTTCTAGGGTTCATATGTGGGTATCGACGAGCTTGTTTCAAATTAAGCAATTGAATGATCCATGAGTGAAATTTGCAAAAGAAGAATCAAATAAAACGGTGCGGTTTCGAATCTTGATCTTAGTCAAGAAATTGTAAGCCGATGGAGTTTTTATCCAGGTCAAGGAGCGCCGCCGCGCTTCAGGTGTCAAAGACTCTACATTCTCCACTATCTCCATTGGTTCCGAAATCTGATTTTAGTGAAACTGGTGAAAACTCCGGTGAAAACAACCGCATCTCCGGCGTGGAGGCGGTGGAGGAACCGGCTGCCGCCACATTACTTTCTGGAAACACGTTTAGTTTTGTGTCATCTGCTACTTCACAGCTTGTGCTTGAACGTATCATGTCTCAATCCATGAGTTTGTTTACTGTAGATTACGTTTCACTGGTTAACTGTGTTGATTTTCATATTTTTCGCAAAAATCACTCCAAAGGGATCTAATCCACCTCTTAATTTGGTGCTTTGTGTAGGGAGATGAAAAAAACATGATGATTTACGAAAGTAATATGAGAGACTTAACCAAATTTTCATAGTTTGTAATGATTCATAGTTAGTGATCTTGTATGTTATTTTGAATTTGATTTAGTAAAACTAGGATGACAATTGACAAAAAAAATATATGTTTGGGTTTATTTTCTACCAGTGTTGTCTGTTTTTTAACTCAATTGTAGGTTATTTTGAATTTGATTTAGTAAGTAATTTTAAAGCACGGGAGATGAGTAACTTGCAATCCGGTATCTATCAATGATTTGTGGTATGTGAAGAATAATTTAGTCATGCATTTCAATTTTTTCTTACCCGTTTCACTATTGATTGTTTCAAAGTAAATTTTTTTTTTATCATTTTTTTATTGAAAAAATCTTTGAATTAGAGGTAAAGTTTTTTTTAATAGTTTTGATGTTAATTCTCTTAATCAGAAATCTTTGTCTGTTTTGCTTTTAATTTAGGGTTTTTTGTCGCCGATTGTGACATTGGTACATGACTGAGTAAGTTGACCAAGATTTCTGTACAAACAATGTTTAAGTCGATATATTTTTTTGGAACATTTTGTTAGCTTACTGATTTTAACTGTCAACCAGTGTTAAAATTGACGCCAATGAGAGGTTCTTGATAAGAGGGGAACAACCGACACTAACCGCCTTCTCTGCTGGTCATTCTTTGCATGTTTTCATCAACGGTCAACTATCAGGTGCCAAACACTACATTATCAAAATTTTATATGGATTGCTTATCTGAGTACATGTGAGTGGGTCGACCCGTTTGTGGATTTATTGAGAGATATAAGTTCACTTTCAATAGACTTAGCATCAGGCAATAGTCAATAGTCACTGGATAACTTCAAGTTCACTTTCATTTATTGATAGATATAAGATATATGATCCATCTTTTTAAGATGCCTAGAAGTGGATTTGAACAAAAATGGGCCCTCACATGAGAACAACATACAATATGGTTTTGATCATATATAATACATGTCAATATGTTCTTTTGCACTAGCTACTTCACCCTAAACATGGCTCATTGGTTCATTAGCTCATTCTCTCAATTTTTCTGAATTTGTTTCTGATTTTGATTTTCAAAATTGAGTTATCAAAACGGATAACCTCGCGGCAGGATATAAAAGAACATTCCTGATGAACCGTTTACTCAACTTGTCACCATTTTCTCTGATCAAGAATCTGGAGATGATTGGTCGCATGGAAGCTTCCCGCTTGAGGAGTATTTAAAAGCACTAGATCGATCTAGAGGAGAACTTAATTATGATCATGCTCTGTGTATGCGTTATAGCAAGCTGAGATATCCGGATTATTTATTTTAGTGCATATTATTTTAAACAGTTTATTATGACGTATAATGCTAATTGATATGCACTTGGTATCGTACAAATAGCAGATCAAATGTATGTAGGGTCATGCATACAAACTGAAGAAGATATAGAAACTTTGGCTAATGTTGCAGTAAGCGCTACCAAACTTTTTAAAATCCCTTTATTTTATTTTGATACATTTAATAAATATCTTGACATCGTAAAGGGTCAACAATTTGCGATGCCTCTTTCAAGAATTGCTTTAGAGTCACTGGCTGGAGCGGCTCGTCGTCAGGTTTGAACATATGATCTTGTCAAGAAAAGGTTACCATTATGTCCAATCTTGTAATTTTGCAAACCGAATGATGATTTTCAGGCTGATGATATTCAAAATGAGGCGAATGAGCTTTTAAGAATTAGAGATTATCTTTTCAAGGAATTGGATTGAGCAGGTATATCATATAATTTTTTTACTAAGCCACTAAGGGGCTTATCGAAATTGTGTTTCGAAACTGATTATGTGATATTGATTTATTAGCATCAGAATGGTGTTTGACAATTTGTTAAAATAGTAACAACGTTTGACAAATCGTATGATTGTTTAGCTAATCAACAATTAAATGGTCAAAATTTTAAATAGAGTAAAGTACACGAATGGTCCCTGTGGTATAAATATGTGAGATTTGTTAGCTTTGTGATACTGAATCTGTACATTTAATAGCATAAATGAGAGAAATTTGAATCATTACATCGAGGCAGGTAACTTAGTGGTTTCGTGTAATGGAGGACTGAATCAATTGCGTTCTACTGTGAGTGCTATCTCTTTTAACTTAAACTCATAAGTTCATTATTATGTAATTAAACGTTTTAACTGTTTTTTTTCACCATGCAGATTTGTGATATGGTCGCGATTGCTAGATATTTAAATGTTGCTCTAATGCAGATTGGCACTCACTGTGTTGGTTACGCGTATAATCTAGCTGGCTTTTTTCTTGCAGCTGGAGAAAAGGTAACTTTTTGAAGTTTTAATTCATTTTCAAGAACATCGACAGTGTAAAACTATACAATCTGTTGGCTTTTTATAATGAAGCAATACATGAATATATACAATCTTGATGGGCCTAAGAATGGAAATAAGACAATCATAATCAAAATAACATGGCAGAATATTTGGCATGATACAAGCCAATAATATCGAAAGATATTATTGACTAACAGTGCCCCGTAGTTTAAGCCATAGGAGCTCGAAGGCATAAACTGGACCGGAATCGTTGAAATGGATGCTTCGGTAGGCCTTTGGTGAAGATATCCGCATACTGGTAGTCAGCCGAAACATGAAGAATTTTAGCAATACCAAGGCAGACTTTTTCCTGGACAAAGTGTATGTCAAGTTCAATGTGTTTTGTTCGTTGGTGTTGCACGGGATTCTCGGCGAGATAAACAGCGGAGATGTTATCACAGTAGACGATAGAAGCTTAGCGAACTGGGAGATGAAGCTCCAGCAGTAGGTTTCGGATCCAGCTGAGTTCGGCTACGGTGTTGGCGACCCCTCGATATTCGGCTTCAGCACTAGACCGAGATATGGTGGGTTGGCGCTTTGAGGACCATAAAATCAAGTTGTCGCCCAAGTGAACACAATAGCCGGATGTCGAGCGCCGAGAGTCAGGGCACCCACTCCAATCAGCGTCTGAATAAGCCGTTAGTTTGGTAGACTTGGACGGCGTGATGAGCAAACCTTGTGATAATGTACCCTTGATATACCGGAGGATTCTTTTGAGAAGCTGAAAGTGGGGTTCACGTGGAGCGTGCATGAAGAGACACACCTGTTGGACTGCATAAGAAATATTGGGTCGTGTTATAGTAAGGTACTGTAAAGCACCAGCCAAGCTTCGGTATAAAGAACTATCATAAAACGGAGTACCATTAGTAGCACTCAGTTTTGAGCCGACTTCAACCGGGGTGCTAACTGTTTTGCAATTTGACATGTTTGCTCGCTAAAGAATATCCGCCGCGTATGTTGATTGAGAAAGGAGTAACCCATTTTGTTGTTTATGAACGGCGATACCGAGAAAGTGATGCAAAGGACCAAGGTCGGTCACGTTGAACTCGGTGGATAATGAGTTAATAATATTTCTTTGCAGGGAGTCATTGGAGGCAGTGAGAATAATGTCGTCCACATATAAAAGTAAATACGCCATCTGATCACCGTTTTTATATATCAAAAGGGAAGTGTCGCAAATGCTGCTCTTAAAACCGCATTTGGATATGTAACCGGCGAACCGTTGATACCAAGCCCTTGGGGCTTGTGTTAGGCCATAAAGTGAGCGGTTAAGTTTGCACACATGTTTGGGATATGAAGAGAAGGTGAAACCCGGTGGCTGGAACATATACACTGTTTCTTTGAGATGACCATGAAAAAATGCGTTCTTTACATCCAACTGATGAATAGGCCAAGCGTTGGATGTAGCAAGACTTAAAACGGTGCGAATGGAAGTTGGCTTAACCACCGGGCTAAACGTTTCATCACAGTCAACTCCCACGATTTGACTTTTACCATTGACAACTAGCCTCGCTTTGTGTCTTTCCAACGTTCCATCTGCGTGGAACTTATGTTTAAAGAGCCACATGCAACGAATTACGGGGGCATCCATAGGTCACGGTACAAGTTCCCATGTATTATTTGCCATTAGAGCTTCATATTCGTTAGCCATGGCAACTTTCCAGTCTGGGTCGGTGAGAGCGGTTAGATGGGATTTGGGCAAAGGAGAGATGAGAGGAGATGTTTCGGTGTTAAGAGACATCGGTTGTCGCGGTTTATAAATTCTGGATTGCGACCGAGTTTTCATTGGGTGTGTGGAAGTGACGTGAGGAGGTGAGGGTGGGGTTGGGTTTGTCGTGACAGTTGGATGGGTGGTAAAGGATGTGGGTTGTGGGCCTGATGAATGATGGGGACCTAAATCAGGTATTTGGCTGTAGGTGTTAGATGGGTGGTTTGGTGGATTTGAAGTAAGGGGTGGGCTGCAAGGGTTAGAAGGGTCGACTGATGTATGGTGTGGGCCAGGCGATGGGCCTGACGTGTGAGGCAGGCTAAAGGGGCTTGGGGGAGTAAGTGGTGTGGTAAGCGAGTTGGTATGCGGCATAGGTTGAGTGAAAATTAAGGGGGAAGGGTCGAGAAACGAGTGAACATGGGAGAGTTGAGATGGGTTGGCAAAAGGAAATTGTGTTTCGTCAAAGGTGACGTGGCACGAAAAATTGCTTTGCAGGTTGAAATATCGAGACAACGGTACCCGCGATAATTGGCTGGATATCCAAGAAAGACACACGGCGAGGAGCGAGGGGTGAGTTTGTGAGGACGAGTGGATGAGAGGTTCGGATAGCAAAGGCACCCGAACACACGAAGATGGTCATACTTGGGTTGGCGTAGGTAAAGTAAGGATGTGGGTGTTTGATAGTGGTGCAATTTTGTGGGGAGAATGTTGTGTAGATAAGAGGCAGTGTGAAGGGCTTCGACCCAAAAGGTAGATGGTAGTTTGGCATGAGTGAGTAAGGTAAACATGATTTCGTTAATGTGATGAATCATGCGTTCGGACTTCCCATTTTGTTAGGATGTAACCTGCATGACTCAAAATCGGAGATGTCCACAAATCACAATGCAAAATAGCAAATGGTAACAAAGTACGAGTTGTAGAATCCACAAATGGCAAACGTTTATGTTTGGATAATTGACATGACTGACAAAGAAAAGGTAAATGCGGTTTATTGTAAGAAATAAAATGCTTAGAATTAAGAAACTCCATGATGGGTTGACTCGGGTATCCGAGTCGATTGTGCCAAACTGGAGATTCTTTATTTGAAGCAAAGCAAGCGGTAGCGGAAGCAGTGGAAGTGAGCGGGTAGAGGTCACTGATACTGTTGTGACGACTCAGGATCGTGCCATCTTTGAAATCCTTCACAGAGAATCCAAACGGGTCAAATTCAATAGAAGTATTATTATCAATGTTAAAGCGACGCACATATATGAGATTTTTAATGATATTGGGATTAAACAAAACGGATTTTAGGTGTAATGGTCGAGATGATGTGGGTATGGTAGCGGATCTCGAACCCATAACTGGAATTTTATTGCCATTGCCCATGAATATTGACTCTACTGGTGAATAATTAGAGAAATTGTTTAATTTATTTATATCAAAAGTAATGTGAGAAGTTGCACCTGTATCAAAATGCCATTGGCCGTCACGACCGGCAATCGCGTTCATGGAAAGGGCTTGCATCACGTGAGCCAGTCGAGTTGGTTCCAGTGGGTTAGTTTCAGCCAAGTGGGCCTGGGCCGATTGATTGCTTGAAGTGTTATGGCTGGACCGATGACTGGGCCTGGCTTCCCAAGGTTGAGCCCAAGATTGGGTGGGAAAAGGACATAGAGGAGGAGTCCAGTAGGGTGCAAATTGTTGCTGTGGAGCCCAATACGATTAAATGGAGGCTGATTTGGGTATGACCTACTTTGATACTGTCCAGAATTGCGAGAGTTCGACCTGGAGTTTCTGTTTGACTCACGGCGGCTTGAGGAGCGGCGGCTGTCACGGCACTGATCTTGTTCTCGGTAGGTCGGTGGTGTGTTTTAATGTGACTGTCCGTCACGACGCTGATCTTGGTCACGGTTGTGACAACTGTATTCTGTGAACGATGTAGGATGTAAAATAATATCAATTATCAATAAAACGATGTGTCTTCGTTTTTATATGTGTGTATTTGTGTTTGATGATTTTACGATTTGATTCAAGTTCGATTTCAAGCTTTAAATCACTTTCTGGAAAGTTATACGCAAACTGATGCGTAAACGTAATCAGTTTAACGCGACAAACAATCTGGACTAGTGAAATAGGCTTAACATACCTTAAATAACTTTCACATAACTTAGAAATAAGTTTTAGATGGTTTGGTGTGTCGAAAACAAGTTTATTCGATCCCAGGGACTATTTGCGTCAAACTGCGAAACTATGCCGATTTGTACAGTAACGAACATTCCGGAACTTGATCATAAGTTAAACATACCCTAAATATCCTTTACATAGCTTAGAAATAGGCTTTGAGGGGTTTGGTATGCGAAAATAAACTTTTTGATCAAACAGGGACTAAAAGCGTCAAAAAGTGCATAAGTTTGCATTTTCGCGCATATCTTACGTTCTGAACATATCCGGACATCCAAAAATTTTTGTAATCATTAAAATATTTTATTTTAGTGATTGGAATGCAAAAATACTATTCGTCGCGTAATTTGGATCGTTTTTCGCGTCCGTTCGTGTTTCGTCGTAATTAACCGAATAACGTGACCGTATGACCAAACGAACCGACATCTGAGATATTTTCAAGCATGTTTTAACTCCCCTATGCTTTAACATCCTTGTAGAGCCTTGAAAATAGGTTAACGGGGTTTAAACGAGTCAAAAATTGCTTAAATGAGCTGCAGGGACCATTTCTGCCATTTTTGGAAAGTTTCTGGACCTGGGTACTGGTGGCGTCGCGCCACAGCCTAGTGGCTGTGCTGTGGTGGCATGCGACGGCTCAAGCTGGATAGAAACACCATTTTTGACAACCAGCTTGATTTTCAGGGGCTTTTATGTAACTTTCTCAATACCGTTTGATGATTTTGGGCACCCCTAGTATTCCAAATTAGTGTGCCTTACTTGTACGTTCCAGATCGAAGCTCAATTATCGAGAAACGATCCTAACGGTTCTTGAAACTCTATAAATACCCACTTGAGTTCATCCATTTTTCCTCACACTTTGATTCAAATTTGCTCTAAGTTGAAGCTCAAAACTTAATACCTGAGTATTTTGGATCAAAATCTTCATTGCTTAGACCCTTTGTAAGTTTCTTTCATGCTTGTTATAGCTTTTCAAGCATAAAAGTCAAACAGTGTTTGACTTTCTGCTTTGACCACAATTTTGTCAACACAAAGTTCGATTAAACTTTGTAACGTGAGCGTAATCACGATGGTTATAGTCCCTTGTGACTATACCTACTGATTACCACGTCGATTAGTCGAAGTGACGAGTCAAAGTTTCGGTCAAAATACGTGTTTATGCGTATTTTGCATCGAAGCTATCTTCGGATATCAAAACACTTTGTTTTGATATCAAAACCTGTTTTCTAACTTAGTTAAACATATTTTAACATGTTTAACTAGTCACTTTTAGTCTAGTGCTTGTTTAAGAGTCGTAAGTCAAGCGGTCTAAACCACCTCTTAGACTTTCGAACTCGACCCGTTTGGTCGATCATTAGGATCCGACCAAGCATATTTGTGACCATAGTTGTATAGGGAATAACCTTCCGAGGTTATACCTTATGGTCACTTAGTTTAATTAGTTGTATGATAGGTAGTTTATATGCCTTAGGTAAATGACCAAAATGCCCTTTTCATGCATAATTTGATTTTAAGCATATGTAACCTAACTTTTGCCACTTAAACTAATTATGCAACATATTTAAACATGTTAGGGCATATAATACTTGTCATAGGACTAGTTAGGCGTCTCAAACACGCATTCGCGCGAACGACGCGTTAAAATAGCGTAAGCTACCTTAATGGGTCGTAACGGGTCGAAAGCACTTATGATAGGTTCTGATTTAGAATGTAGGCTTTGTTAAACCATATCACATGAGTTCCAATACTCATTTGGTTTACGAGACCTCATTCTATCCGATCTTCCGATTTAGGTATCAATTTATTAACTAGTGATTCGATTACTAGGTGCTACTTGATTTCCTTGGTTTTACTCAAGCTTTGCTAGTTCAGTTAATCAAGGATACTTTGCACTTCAATGTGAGTATATAGTTCCCTATTTTTCTATTTTCAATTGTTTTGGGGTGATTCATATGTGTTAAACGATTTCAATGCTTTCAAACGATGATTTCATAAACGAATACTATGGTTTATATTAAACAAGAACGATTTTGATAATGTGAATGAACTTGTTGGATGTATTTACATAACGAATGACATTCATTAACATTGATCAAGCCGGCCAGTATTAGGTTATGGTACCATAGGATCTGACAAATCCCGTTATCGGACTGCACCCATGGTTATGTGTGGGGGCTATGTGGGTAAGGACTGAATTTGTTAATTGTTAACTTACCCTTTGGTGGTTTCTTAATACGAGTTGAACGATGGACAAGTTACGAAGGTTTGAATGTTGTAAACGAGACCACCAAAAGTAGTTTTCACAATTAAAACGAGAACGATTTGAACAATTAAACGATTTTGGAACGATTGGAACGATTTAAATGAGTTAAACGAATTAAACAAACGATGGGTTTTTGGTTTGTGATTAGATAACGAGACGGGTTTAATATGATAAAAGCATGGTAGATACGCCGCTGGTACTTCTTATATATAAGTGCTTTTACCACATTACATTCCGTAGCGTTATTTAGTTCACTTGGGCAAACGATTTAAACGATGTTTATGAAACGATATAAACCATATGAGTTTTATTACGAGAACAATTTACAATGTAGTTTACTTAAACAAATGTTTTGAGTTAAGATTCATGGCATCAAGGTTTTATAAACTATAACCAATCTATATAGACTTGGTTATTTATTTATTTTACAATACAAATGTTTTACAAAACAAGGTTTACTAATATCCATTTACGAAGTTGTACGACTTATTTTAACATATAAACGAGTTATGAATCTGACACTCACACAAAACCTATGTGCTCGTCGGCATTTCTTTGCTGACTTTATTTTTACATATGTTTCAGGTGGTGTCGAATGATGTTGATTACAAGTAGGATGCATGCTCACTTAGGATTGGACGAGGCCTTAGTGACTAAATAACAAATGTTAGACGATGTGGTTGTATTTTAACTTAATGTCAAGACAATGTTTAATGTTAATATCTTAATAAAACGAAACTTTTGAATCCATGGTTGTGAAACAATGATTCTGCCACTCCACTCCCCGACGTTTCCGCCGCGGTTTCGTTGTTTTAACGCGGTCGGGGTGTGACAGAAGAGTTGGTATCAGAGCCAATGGTTATAGGGATTTAGGTTATAAGTAATGCTTTGACCTAGACTATAACTTTTCTAGGACCCTAACGCGAGTTTCTTGCGTTTAGATTTTAAAACAATACGGTCACCTATCTTTAGGTGATAACCACAACGAGAACACGATAACAAATCCGATTTGAAAATCAATCATCTCTTTGTAGATGATTTATTATAAGGTTTTGAACCTTCAAAGTTTTCAAAATCTCATCAAAGTTTGGGTCTTATAATGTGAACACGTGCAATCTGGAAGGGTGGGTGCCTGTATCTCGAGTTTTCTGTCTAAGGCTAGAGTGTTCGTACAAATCCACAAAATCGGACCAGTCACTCTTACCTGGGAACTCTTGGGATGAGTGTCCACTTATAGGCTAAAGCATGTCTTCGCGATACATTATATTGACCCATTTACTTTGATTAGTCACTGCGTGTCGTTTGTTTGTTCGAGGTAACGAAAAAATGATCGCCTTCCTTGTGTTTTGTCGATGTTTTCAATACCTCTTTTGTTTATCCAATTGTCGATCTCACTCGTTTCTCGTGTTTCCTTGTTCTTTTTAGAATATGCCACCTAGACGTGATCCCGAACAGGATGCTGCAATCGCAGCCCTTGTCGCTCAGCAAATCGCAGCTGTGCTTCCGAACTTAGTAACTCAGATTAACCAAGAAAACAACAACAATGCTCAGTGCAGTTTTAAGACTTTTAATTCGGCTAAACCATTGAAGTTTTCTGGGTCTCAAGGAGCAACTGCGCTCCTACAATGGTTCGAGAGTTTGGAAAGCACCTTCAGACATGTGCAATGTCCGAATGAACGTAAGGTTGAGTTTGCGTCAAGTGTGTTCGAGAAGCGTGCTCTTACATGGTGGAACGGCGTGATGCGTGATAGGGGTGCCGATGTGGCGATGACACAAATGTGGGAAGAGCTTCCAGCTCTCATGATGAAAGAGTTTTGTCCCTGTCACGAGATTCGAGCTTTGGAACGAGAATTTGACGATTTGAAACAAGATGGGGGAGAACACCGTGCGTATACGGATCGTTATGAGGAGCTCAGTTTGTTGTGTCCTACTATGGTTACCCCGTTGGAGAAAGCGATTGAGAGGTATATCGATAGTCTACCCGATTCTGTGCAAGATATTGTGACTGGTAGTAATCCTACCACTGTTCATCGAGCAATCGAATTGGCTGCTACTCTGACTGAGTCACAAGTCAGAAAAGGTAAACTGACCTGCAAGGGTGATAAGAAGCAGTCGACCGATTCCGTTCAAGACAAGGGTAAAGGTAAGGGTAAGAAGAAGGGCGAGTCTTCAAGGAGGTCGAGGAAGCGCAAGGCTTCCTAGAACTTTGCAGTCACTGCACAGAATGCTCAGAACCCACCAGCACAACCTCCTGCGAAGAAACAATATGTTGGTACCGCACCTTACTGTACTCGGTGCAATGGTCATCATGTGACCCAACAGACTTGTAAACAGTGTACTACTTGTGGTAAACTTGGGCACTTGGCCAACATTTGTCGTTTGGGTCAAAATCAAGCTGCGCAGAATCCAGCACAAGCTCTGGGGAACGCTGCTAGATTCCCACCTGGTTCATGTTACAATTACGGAGAGATGGGTCACTTCCGCAACAATTGTCCGAGGCTTGCGAATCCGAATGCCAAAGCGAACGTGAATGTGAATCCCGTTCATGGACGAGCATACAACTTGAACGCCAATGAGGTTCGAGCTAACAACGAGGTTGTTAATGGTACGTTCCTTGTTAACAATCAACCTGCATCTGTTCTTTTCGATTCTGGTGCTGATAGAAGTTTTGTTTCGTTATCATTTGAGCCTTTACTTGCGATACCTAGAACTAAACTAAGGAAACCCTTATCTGTCGAAGTTGCTACTGGTAAACCTCTTGTACTCGATTCTGTCGTTCGCGATTGTCAGTTGAACCTCAATAACCATCTTTTTCCTATTGACCTCACACCGATGTAACTTGGGAGTTTCGATATTATTGTTGGGATGGATTGGTTAACTAAGTTTCATGCCGAGGTTGTTTGTTTCGATAAGATTGTTCGTATTCCTCTTTTATCTGCTGAAGTCCTAGAGGTTCGTGGCGAGAAACCATCTGGAGGTTTGAAACTGATGTGTACGAAAGCTCAAAGTTATTTACGAAAAGGATATGTTGCCTTTCTGGCACATGTCACCGAGGAGAAAGGCAAGAGCAAGTGTATCCAAGATATTCTAATTGTACGAGATTGTCCAGAGGTATTTCCTGATGAATTGCCTTGTTTATCTCCAGTTCGTCAAGTCGAATTTCATATTGACCTTGTACCCAATGCTAACCCGATTGCAAAAGCACCTTATCGTCTTGCACCTTCTGAGATGCAAGAGTTATCGAAACAGCTTCAAGAGTTATCTGACAAAGGATTCATCCGACCGAGTTATTCACCTTGGGGCACTCTAGTCCTGTTTGTGAAGAAGAAGATGGGTCTTTTCGAATGTGTATCGATTATCGTGAGCTTAATAAGCGTACCATCAAGAATCGATATTCCCTACCATGAATCGATGATCTCTTTAATCAGCTGCAAGGTGCTACAGGTTTTTCTAAGATCGATTTGCGTTCTGGTTATCATCAGCTTCGTGTACTCGAAGAAGATATTCCCAAAACTGCATTCCGCACAAGATATGGTCACTACGAGTTCATCGTCATGCCTTTTGGTTTGACGAATGCTCCAGCTATCTTCATGGACTTAATGAATAGGGTTTGTAAACCTTATTTAGATAAGTGCATCATTGTGTTCATTGACGACATTCTCATTTATTCGGAGTCTCGAGCCGATCACGAGCAACATCTTCGTCTGACACTAGAACTCCTGAAGAAGGAACAACTTTTTGCCAAGTTCTCTAAGTGTGAATTCTGGCTTAAAGAAGTTCAGTTTTTAGGTCACATAGTCAACGAGCAGGGTATTCATGTGGATCCTTCCAAAATTGCTGCAATTAAGGATTGGAATACACCTACGACACCCACAGAAGTTTGATCTTTTCTTGGTCTTGCTGGTTACTATCGTCGATTTATTTCAAACTTCTCAACGATTGCGGTTCCACTCACTGCTTTTACTCAGAAGAATAAGCCTTTTGAGTGGGGAACTAAACAAGAAGAAGCGTTCCAAACGCTGAAACGAAAACTATGTGATGCTCCTGATTTATCTTTGCCCGATGGAAACAATGATTTTGTTATCTATTGTGACGCGTCAAATCTAGGCCTTGGTTGTGTTCTTATGCAACGAGGCAAATTCATAGCTTATGCGTCAAGACAGCTGAAGATTCACGATAAAAACTACACGACTCATGATCTTGAGTTGGGTGCTGTGTTTTTTGCTCTCAAAATCTGGAGACACTATCTCTATGGTACGAAATGTATAGTTTTCACAGACCACAAAAGTCTCCAACACATTCTTAATCAAAAGGAGCTGAACATGAGACAATGACGCTGGGTTGAGCTATTGAACGATTACGATTGCGAAATTCGCTACCATCCTGGTAAGGCGAATGTCGTAGCCGATGCGCTAAGTCGAAAGGAACGAGTCAAGCTTAACTTTGTTCGCACTCTATCTGATTCAAACTCGTGTCTCTCAAGCTCAACAATCTTGTGTTACACAAAATTTAATGGCTAAGGAATTACCACGTCAGCTAGAGCTTAACTCGAAACGAAAGACGATGGGTTACTATATTTCAAGGATCATTTGTGGATCCCGAAACAAGACGATCTTCGCACTTTAGTGATGGACGAATCTCACAAGTCTCGATATTCTATCCATCCTGGTGTTGACAAAATGTACAAGGATCTTCGTACTCAGTACTGGTGGCCTGGTATGAAGAAGGATATTGCCTTGTATGTATCGAAATGCCTAACTTGTCTCAAGGTCAAGGCTGAACATCAACGACCATCTGGTTTGCTTGTACAACTAGAGATACCAGTTTGGAAATGGGAGAACATTGTGATGGATCTTATCACTAAGTTACCACGCACATCTAGAGGTCACGATGCTATTTGGGTTGTTATCGATCGATTAACGAAGTAAGCTCATTTTATACCGATTCGTGAGGATCTATCTGCTGATAAACTTGCAAAGATTTATGTTGATGAGATTGTGTCTCGACATGGTGTTCCTTTGGATATCATATCTGATCGTGATGCTCGATTTTCATCTCATTTTTGGAAAACCATGCAATCTGCTTTGGGAACCCAGCTAAATCTAAGCACTGCTTATCATCCCCAAACAGATGGACAATCTGCGAGGACGATACAAACACTGGAGGATATGCTTAGAGCATGCGTGATAGAATTTGGTGGTAATTGGGATTCTCATCTACCGTTGATCGAATTCTCTTACAACAATAGTTATCATGCTAGTATCAATATGGCATCGTTCGAAGCTTTATACGGTCGAAAATGTCGTTCACCTGTCTGTTGGAATGAGATCGGTGAAGCTCAGCTTACTGGACCTGAGCTCATTCTGGAAACAACAGATAAAATCAAGAAAATCCATGATAATCTTCTGACAGCTAGAAGTCGTCAAAAGAGTTATGCGGATATACGACGCAAGCCCTTGGAATTTCAGGTCGGAGACCGTGTCCTGCTCAAGGTATCCCCATGGAAGGGAGTGGTGAGATTTGGAAAGAAAGGAAAACTTGCACCACGATATGTTGTACCATTTAAGATTGTTGAAAGAATCGGAAAGGTTGTCTATCGACTAGAGCTACCTCCTGACCTTGGAAATATTCACCCGACTTTCCACGTGTCCAATTTACAAAAGTGTTTAGCCGATGCTGATCTTCATATTCCACTCGATGAAATTCAAGTTGATGAAACGATGCACTTTGTCGAGAAACCTGTGGAGATAATGGACCGTGCAGTCAAACAGTTGAAGAACAAGCGAATACGATTAGTCAAAGTTCGCTGGGAGTCCAAACGTGGTCCCGAGTTTACTTGGGAACCTGAGGACCAAATGAAGGCGAAATATCCGCATTTGTTTTCACAAGTTTCCTCTAGTTAAAATTTCGGGACGAAATTTCCTAAAGTAGGGGAGACTGTGACAACTGTATTCTGTGAACGATGTACGATGTAAAATAATATCAATTATCAATAAAACGATATGTCTTGGTGTATATGTGTGTATTTGTGTTTGATGATTTTACGATTTGATTCAAGTTCGATTTCAATCTTTAAACCACTTTCAAGAAAGTTATACGCAAACTGATGCGTAAACGTAATCAGTTTAACGCGACAAACACTCCGAAATAGTGAAATAGGCTTAACATACCTTAAATAACCTTCACATAACTTAGAAATAAGTTTTGGATGGTTTGGTGTGTCGAAAACAAGTTTATTCGATCGTAGGGACTATTTGCGTCAAACTGTGAAACTATGCCGATTTTTACAGTAACGAACATTCCGGAACTTGATCATAAGTTAAAAATACCCTAAATATCCTTTACATAGCTTAGAAATAGGCTTTGAGGGGTTTGGTATGCGAAAATAAACTTTTTGATCAAACAGGGACTAAAAGCGTCAAAAAGTGCATAAGTTTGCATTTTCGCGCATATCTTACATTCAGAACATATCCGGACATCCAAAAATTTTTGTAATCATTATAATATTTTATTTTAGTGATTGAAATGCAAAAATACTATTCGTCGCGTAATTTGGATCGTTTTTCGCGTCCGTTCATGTTTCATCGTAATTAACCGAATAATGTGACCGTACGACCAAACAAACCGACATCTGAGATATTTTCAAGCATGTTTTAAGTCCCCTATGCTTTAACATACTTGTAGAGCCTTGAAAATTGGTTAACGGGGTTTAAACGCGTCGAAAATGGCTTAAATGAGCTGTAGGGACCATTTCTGCCATTTTTGAAAAGTTTCTGGACCTGGGTACTGGTGGCGTCGCGCCACAGTCTAGTGGCTATGCTGTGGCGGCACGCGACACCTCAAGCTAGACAGGAACACCATTTTTGACAACGAGCTTGATTTTCAGGGGCTTTTATGTAACTTTCTCAATACCGTATGATGGTTTTGGACACCCCTAGTATTCCAAATCAGTGTGCCTTACTTGTACGGTCCAGATCGAAGCTCAGTAATCGAGAAACGATCCTAACAGTTCTTGTAACTCTATAAATACCCACTTGAGTTCATCCATTTTTCTTCGCACTTTGATTCAAATTTGCTCTAAGTTGAAGTTCAAAACTTCATACCTCAGTATTTTGGATCAAAATCTTCATTGCTTCGACCCTTTGTAAGTTTCTTTCGTGCTTGTTATTGCTTTTCAAGCATAAAAGTCACACAGTGTTTGACTTTCTGCTTTGACCACGATTTGGTCAACACAAAGTTCGATTGAACTTTGTAACGTGAGCGTAATCACGATGGTTATAGTCCCTTGTGACAATACCTACTGATTACTACGTCGATTAGTCGAAGTGACGAGTCAAAGTTTCGGTCAAAATACGTGTTTATGCGTATTTTGCATCGAAGCTATCTTTGGATATCAAAACACTTTGTTTTGATATCAAACCCTGTTTTCTAACTTAGTTAAACATACATGTTTAACTCGTCACTTTTAGTCTAGTGCTTGTTTAAGAGTCGTGAGTCAAGCGGTCTAAACCACCGCTTAGACTTTCGAACTCGACCCGTTTGGTCGATCATTAGGATCCGACCAAGCATATTTGTGACCATAGTTGTATAGGGAATAACCTTCCGAGGTAATACCTTATGGTCACTTAGATTAATTAGTTGTATGATAGGTAGTTTATATGCCTTAGGTAAATGACCAAAATGCCCTTTTCATGCATAATTTGATTTTAAGCATATTTAACATAACTTTTGCCACTTAAACTAATTATGCAATATATTTAAACATGTTAGGGCATATAATACTTATCATAGGACTAGTTAGGCGTCTCAAACGCGCATTCGCGCGAATGACGCGTTAAAATAGCGTAAGCTACTTTAATGGGTCGTAACGGGTCGAAAGCACTTAGGATAGGTTCCGATTTAGAATGTAGGCTTTGTTAAACCATATCACATGAGTTCTAATACTCATTTGGTTTACGAGACCTCATTCTATCCGATCTTCCGATTTAGGTATCAATTTATTAACTAGTGATTCGATTACTAGGTGCTACTTGATTTCCTTGGTTTTACTCGAGCTTTGCTAGTTCACTTAATCAAGGATACTTTGCACTTCGATGTGAGTACACAGTTCCCCTATTTTACTGTTTTCAATTGTTTTGGGGTGATTCACATGTGTTAAGCGATTTCAATGCTTTCAAACGATGATTTCAAAAACGAATACTATGGTTTATATTAAACAAGAACGATTTCGATAATGTGAACGAACTTGTTGGACGTATTTATATAACGAATGACACTTAATAACATTGACCAAACCGACCAGTATTAGGTTATGGTAACATAGGATCTGACAAATCCCGTTATCGGACTGCACCCATGGTTATGTGTGGGGGCTATGTGGGTAACGACTGAATCTGTTAATTGTTAACGTACCCTTTGGTGGTTTGTTAATACGAGTTGAACGATGGGCGAGTTATGAAGGTTTGAATGTTGTAAACGAGACGACCAAAACTAGTTTTCACAATTAAAACGAGAACGATTTGAACAATTGAACGATTTTGGAACGATTGGAACGAATTGAACGATTTAAACGAGTTAAATGAATTAAACAAACGATGGGTTTTTGGTTTGTGATTAGATTGTTGGATCGTTGTTGACCCTGAATGAGTCGATCAGAAGAGTCGTATTCCAATTCAAAGGCGGAATCAGTGAATTAGATGCTCAAACTAAATATAATGCTTCACTTTATTGATTTTAGCAATGTTTACAACCTGGAAACAATTCGGCAGCACTTCGTTACAAGTTCCGAGCCGTTACAAATGAATCAACCATGCACCTATTTATAGAATTCTGGAACCACTTATACGTACATGTCACAAAAGCGGTCCAGGTAAGTTGTGTGGATCGCTTTTATGGACAATGTCCATATAAGCGGTCCAACATGCTATTTAACCACTTCTCGTTTCTCGAACCTCGTGCACTGGTTATTCTAACCTATCCTATCCAATAACATGATACAAGACGAAGTCAATAGACGTAATGCACCAACAGACTCCCCCTCGGATATTGACGAAGTCTTCAGTGAACATTCTCTGTTATGCCACCTCTTCAGTCTTTATCATCTTTGCCAACTTGTTCAGATTGCAACCATATAAGAATCCTTTAATCTTTCTCTTTGATCATCTTTACAACTTCATCATCAGTAGGCTCCCCTCTCGTCAAGCTTCTGTGCTTTTAGAGATCATCACCTTGCTTTTCAGTTACAACTTATCTTCAGACTCCCCCTTAGACTCGGCTCTTCGGGATCGTAATCTGAATCTTTCCTGTAATTCTCAAACATTCATAAGTAACAATATTTTCAAAATCATTAAACATGTTCTCTAATACACTCCCCCTGTCAACAAACTTAACAGATATGGCAATATAAAGAATCCAATTCTCTCACAAATTATCATTCAAGTTCAAATTAATGACCTTGAAGATATCATACATGTTTTTGAATATATCAAGTTTCAAATTAATGAACTCGTTTTGTTTTTCAGAAACACAATCAACATACTTAGATTTTGAAACTCAGCAACTCAGACATCGGTTTATCGAAAATAACGCAGAAATCAAAATCTTTTTGTGTTTTCTGAAAATATAAAGCTGTAAAGAAATATATACAAACAATATTTACAAACAATATTTTTGTTTGAGTATGCGTCAGAGGATCATATCAGTTTATGACAAGTCACAAGTACCGTTAAGCTTTAAATCATACTTAGAATTAAACAATTCACTTAGATTGTCGATATACTGATCCTTTTAAATTTTCATACAAATTTCAACTGTTTCAGGATACGATTTAGATATTTTAAGACTTAACCTCATTCATGTGTCCCACCTCTTGAATATACTCCCGTATCCAGAATCCTAATATTCAGTCTTACAGGTAAGAATACTACAATGATGTCTGTACATAAATTAGGGTATGCGAGAACTGAGGGATCTCAGGTCAGAACTTCCGTTCAGCAGAGAGATATCAGCTTCGACTTTGCAGTGTGTTCCCTTTAGAGAATCTTTTCAGCTACAACAACTGATTATCAATTTTATCGTCTAATCAGCTGAGGGCTTTATGCTATATTTCAAGCATTTTGGTGAAAGTATTAGCCAAGGACTAGGTCAGAACTACCGTTCAGCAGAAGTCCCGGAATAATACCCCAGACATCATAGAGTATAAACACCTAGTATATCAGAATACGAGACCTTTCAAACGAGATTTCAGGGATTACCTATATATCCAAGTAGTGTTCCCCTACGAAATAAGCAAGTATGAATTTAAGTTTATATCCCGAAAAAGTTTACTAATTGTATAAAAACCTATCGACATATCATCAGTGAGACTGCTTAATGCTATTTAATCATTACATTTCTTTAGCATACTGTAACCAGTGTTTTAAAAACCGGTATTTTAATCGTACCGGATTGGGCTTAAAAATGGTTTAACCGGTTGAACCGGGTTGTACCGGGTGGTTCAACCGGATTAACTAGTTAACTCTATAATTTCATAAATTGCAACTTCAACTCAAAAAAAAAAAAAAAAAAAAAAAAATTCCAAAGTGCATTATAACAAATTAAAAACAATCCAAAAGTGAATCCATAAATATTCCATCAATTCCATATTAACCTCGCACGTTTGATATGCTTTTAAAAGAATAAATCAATTAAAACCTACATATTAAACCAACCTACATCTTAATATTCTATCAATAAACCTGCACGTTGGATAGCTTTTCAATATTCCATTAAATACATTAAATCAAGTTTGAAAGCAAAAATCACATTAAAACCTATACATTAAAACCTAGACATTAAACCTGCAAGTTTGAAAGAGACTGTAATACTTAGTAGTTCAAATGAGGGAAAGGTTGAAGAAGATGAAGGGATGAACTATTGACTGAATGAATGCTGGTTTGAATTTTGATCAACTGATGAGTATGCCAAAGATGATAAAAACGCCGTTAGGTTAATATTATGGGTAAATTTAATGGGCTGAAAATTGTTAAAAAAAAAAAACCCAAAACTTACATTGGGCCGGTACGGTACACCGGTTCATACCGGTATTTCGTAACTTACCGGCGGTTTAAATTGAATGCCGTTTCAAGGAATTACCGGCCAGTTTCGTACCGCCTCAACATCCGGTATCCGGTATTACCGGTATTACCGGCCGGTATATACCGGTTTTTAAAACATTGACTGTAACTGTCTGCTGATGTACTATCATTTCCTCTTTTTACGCAAAACTCAAATTTTTGATTTTATCATGTTTTTGGCTTTTTCAAATTTTCTAATGTTTTTGTATTTTCAAACAATATATCTCCCCCTAAAATGCAAAACCATTAAAGAAATTTGACAAACCGATACTGATAGCTTTGTCTCGCCATCCATTTTCTGCATCTCATGCTCTGTTTTGCAGAAAATATAACGTACCCCCATGATTTACAACCCATTGATTTTGACTATTAGAAAACCATTCTTCAACCTGTGAGTAATCATGTTTGTTCCGCCGTGAGGGTTTCGGCATAGTCCATCACCACGTATTCAATGTAAACGAACATCACAAACATCAATCCAAACAAACAAACAACCACAAACAAACAACAATCATCAAAACCAACACAAATTCATACAAAACAACCAACAAACTCCCTGTCTGACCAAAACCAGGGATCTTCAATCTCTTCCTGTGCAATACTCTCACAATCTTCATCTGCATCTAGTACCTGCACATTCAAACTTTATCAAATACACAAACAATTTGTCATAAAAATTTCAAACAATAAAGATAGATGCCAATTCATGCTTCGCTATCCAGGAAGCTCCGGCAATTCCAACCACTTAATCAAACATGGTGTCCACCCAGGCCTCAGGAGCCTTAGGTGTAACCTTGATTCTAGCAACCTGAATTTTAAAATTTTCAGCCTTAAGCGGTAGAACGTTTGCATCATAAGCAACCACATCTAATTCCTCAGAAGTTGTTTTTGGTTTCCAAATTTGTTTCTGTTTCTCATCTTTTATCAACTCAACACTTTTCTTAACAGACCATACTTGACCTTTCGGAGTACCTCTTTTGTAAAAATTTGTTTCTTTCGGAACCTTTTGAGTTTGAACAACATTTTTAGGTTTCCAAATCTTTTGAGGTTTTGTCACACCAACCGATGTTTTCCGACTCCAGGATGTTCTCATTCTGGATGTGTGAGAATTCCAGGTCTGTCTAGAATTAAGCCTGTTCGAGTTTGATTTCCAATTTTGATTTGAGGCAAACTTGTTTGTTGTAAACCTCCAAGTTTGTCTCGAATCAAATCTGGTTGACCTCGGTTTCACACTGTCAGATTCTTGTGGTTCACCATCAGCAAACTTTAGATTTCCACACTTTCGTGCAACATGGCCAATTTGATCACATTTAAAACACACTTTCTTTGACACATCTTTTGGCTGTTGTTGTTTCTTTTTCATATCCTCAAACTCTGCATTAGATTGTGTTCCAAGTTTGAGTTTTTCTTCTTCAATGAAACTTTTTCCTTGAACAAAAGTCATTTTTGTCTGAAAATTAGGCCTTTTAGTTCTGTTTTGATTATGTTTCTTCTTATACCCCAAACCAGACTTCATATTTTTCTTCTTATACCCAGGTTTGTTATACGACCCTTTGAAACCTTTACCAGCAAACTTCGACATTTCAGACTTCTCAATTTCAACCATCTTGAAAACTTTGTCAATTTTCTCTGAAATCACATTCTGAATCGGGAAAACCACATCCAAGAATAATTTGTCCGATCCAATCATGGTATAGACCAATCCTTTTGAATCATCATTCAAATTCTTCTCAGATTTCGTATCTTTCAGATATCCATCATAAAGATTTCCTTCATCTTCATCCTGTGATTCAGACTTACCTTTTGTGAACTCATCTTTCAAAACACTTTCAACCACCTTACATACCACCTCTGAATCATCAGCATCATCAGATTTGGTGTAAGTTACATCGATACTGTCAGGTAATTGGTCAGCTATGTTCAAACCCTTTGCCACCTTTTCCTCATCATAAAAAGTATAATTGTCTCTCAATGGTGGTGGTACCTGATGATATTCTGAACCAATACCCTTTTTACAAACATTAGTATCTTTGTTATCAGGTGTGATATTGAAAATACGTTCGAGAATGTACGAAGAATCATGATAACTTTGAAGTTTTGTAACAATCTTTTCTTTTTTAGCCAAGACTTGTTTAAGATTAGCAATTTCATCAATACGCTTGTTCAATTCAATTTGCTTTTCTTTAAACTGGCGTTCATACAAATCTTTAGTAACTAAAGTTTCAGACAAACGTTGATCAAAACTCTTGACTTGGCTCTTCAAAGTATCATAAGCTTCTTGTATTCTCTGACTTGATCGTTTTAAAGAATCATATTGCTTTTGTAATTCTAGAAATCTAGATTCTTTTTCAATGCAATCAACACATTTTGTAGAACATTTTTCTTTCAAAACCATATTTTCTTTTTCAAGATTTTCACATTTTTGTGTTAATTTCTCGACTCTTGATTTCAAATTTTGTTCCGATTCAATTCTTTCTTTACATTTTTCTTTTAAAGCATTTTCAAGTTTATGCATTTCAGCAACTTTTGTTTTTAATCTATCTTCTTTTTCAGTACAGTTTTTGCATTGTTCAATGCAATTCCTGCACTTGTTTTCTTTATCCACAATCACTTCATCATTTAATGAGTCAGAAAATTTTCTTACCTCAGTGATCGACGACACATCGGCTGCCTCTGTCTTCTGTATCTTTTCAGTCTTTTCTTCAGCATCAATCTTTACCACAGCCTCGACTTCTTCAATCATTTTCTTCAAATCTTCTTCTTTTCTCCTCTTCATCTCTACCACCTTCGGTAGGCTTGCCTCAAAAATCTCTTTCAATTCTTTCATGAATTCTACCAAATAATTTTTGTCAGAGAGCCTTTTTGTGTTGTAAACGCCTTCACTTGGAAACGCATTAGTTACCGCATCAAAATCAACTTTTGCTGGATCAACCACCGGATTACCATACGGATCCAAATAACATTCCAACTCTTCACTCCACCTCTCAGCTCTCTGTGCTTCTTGAAACGGAGCATACAACTTGCCAATCTCCCATCTTGCTCTGTCTCTTCTCCACCATTTATCATGCTCATCATTTGCAACAAATGCATACCCAACAGCATCTTTTTCCGGAAGAACTTCTTTGCTCCAGTCATAACCTTCATCATCATAAATGACCGCAAGAGCTCTTGATTTCTCTTCCTGCTGCTTTAATCTTGGTGGCTCAGACTTGTTCTGATGGTAAATTGCTCGTTTGTAATAATCTTCAGTGAAAGGATTCTCAGAGTCATCAGCAACATATGAATTACGGCACTCGCGTTTGAAGTGACCTTTTTGTTTGCATTTAAAGCATGTCACCTTGGATTTATCAAAACCCAATTTGGTAGATGGCCCTCCAATCGACTTTCTCCCCGTGATCTCCATAAAACGTTGTGCACGTCTAACAGTACTTGCCATAGCCCATCTGATATCCATCAGCTCCATTTCTTCAGGATCTATTTGATCATACTCCTCTTTAGTCAAGTTGGTATTTCCAATCTTACCTGCAACAAGACCTTCATATGATTCCAATACTGACGCCAAAAAGACCATCTGTTGCTTAGCCGTCTCCTCATTAAGATTTTGTCCATTCTTCAAATCTATCGCGATATTGCACGAAAAATTCGCATCAGACTGATTTGAAGAAGACGTAGAACCAATGTGATAACCACTGTGAAGACTTTCTTTGTTCACTGAATTCGAGCTTTCAGCAGAAAAAGCTGTTTTTGGAGACCCAGCTTGTGGTATACGACTTCTGTAGTAAAGTTCCACATTCTGCTGATGCGATGGAATGTTGACTTTCGATCTCTTCAATTCTAACTCATGGCTTTCAAGCCTTTCAATCAGTAAGTCAATTTTTAACTCCTCTGGCTTAATTGTGTTTTTCAACATAAGCGCAAAATATTGCCATTCCTGATCATTTGGTAACGAATCAAACAACTTATCTACCATCAGATCTTCATCATAACTAATTCCATGCCTTGTCAACTCCATCTTCAAATGTCCAAACCTTTCAAGCATACTACAAACCGATTCATTTTTCATGCAGCTAAACAAATCAAACTCTCTACGCAACAACTTTTTCTTGTTTTTAACAATCTCATTACTCCCAATGCATTTTCTCTCCAAAGCTTCCCATAATTTCTTTGACGTTTTCTCGTTTTCAAGCAATGAAATGATATCTTCTCTAACTGATTGTTTGATCAATGTTATCATTCTATATTCAGCCACAACATGCTTCACATCCAATTCTGTAAAATCTTTCTCTTCGATAGCCCCTCCATCTGTTTTCTCTGGTGCTTTGTATTCAGTCACTAACTTTAACCAACTCTCCGGTGCAAAAGCTTTCACCCAACCTTCAAACCTATTCTTCCACCAATTGTAATCTTCGACTTTCATCAATTTCGGTGGTTTTTGTTGACTACCATACATATTTTCAAACTTCAAATTTTCTAATATCTCTTTTGAAACTTCTCTCATCTCAGTTCTTCTTTCTGACGATTCGGAAGTAAATGCGTTGTAAAATGTGTTGAAAAATTCTTCTCCATTGTTCGACATCTTTGAATACCTGAAAATCAATGACCTGGAAGCAACAAACAAATTTAATCAGTTCAAACAATATCAAGTAAATTGAAATACACTAACACTCGACGTTGTGAAATAATCTTGACACTTGAACGAAATCAGATCGATCGTATGAGCGAACACTAGTTTTGACTAATGAGCAAAACGAATCAGAACCATAAAAGCGATCCTGATTGTACAAATTGACAGAAAAGCGGTCCAATAGATGTCTGAATACGCGGTCCAAACAACAATGTACTTTCAAGCGGTTCAGCAATGTGATCGTTCGAGCGAGTCAAGAATGTCTGAATAAGCGATCCAATGTATGGTCGTTCGAGCGGGCCAGGTAAATCAATCACGAATTTTGAGCGGTTCAAAATTGTCTTATGAGCGGTCCAAAGATGTAATACGAGCGGTTCATAAACGCGGACCAGATGTTGTTCGTTCGAGCGGTTCAAATGTTGTTCTTAGAGCGGTCCAAATAGTAGTTATGAGCGATCCAGACTAACAAATGTACAAATGAGCGGTCCTAATTTGTTCGGATGAGCGGTTCAAACACGTTTTTGGAGCGGTTCAAGCTTCAAATGTACCTAAAAGCGGTTCAAACTATGTCCGAAAAAGCGAACCTACATTCGAAGGCTGTTTTGTCCATTTTTAGTTCGAGTTTTAGTCTCAAAGTTTCAAGGGTTTGTTATCGTCCAATAATACACGTCCTGTGAAAAATTCGTCCGATTTTAACCATGGAAACTTGTCTAAATCGAAAAAGAAGGTGTAGAAGACAGAAAATGGATCAAATTTGAGCTGAACTCTTCTTCCTGAGCTCTGATACCACTTGTTGGATCGTTGTTGACCCTGAATGAGTCGATCAGAAGAGTCGTATTCCAATTCAAAGGCGGAATCAGTGAATTAGATGCTCAAACTAAATATAATGCTTCACTTTATTGATTTTAGCAATGTTTACAACCTGGAAGCAATTCGGCAGCACTTCGTTACAAGTTCCAAGCCGTTACAAATGAATCAACCATGCACCTATTTATAGAATTCTGGAACCACTTATACGTACATGTCACAAAAGCGGTCCAGGTAAGTTGTGTGGATCGCTTTTATGGACAATGTCCATATAAGCGGTCCAACATGCTATTTAACCACTTCTCGTTTCTCGAACCTCGTGCACTGGTTATTCTAACCTATCCTATCCTATAACATGATACAAGACGAAGTCAATAGACGTAATGCACCATCATAGATAACGAGACGGGTTTAATTTGATAAAAGCATGGTAGATGCGCCGCTGGTACTTCTTATATATAAGTGCTTTTACCACATTACATTCCGTAGCGTTATTTAGTTCACTTGGGCGAACGATTTTAAACGATGTCACACAAACGATGTTTACGAAACGATATAAACCATATGAGTTTTATTACG
Source organism: Helianthus annuus (assembly GCF_002127325.2). Lineage (NCBI taxonomy): Eukaryota > Viridiplantae > Streptophyta > Magnoliopsida > Asterales > Asteraceae > Helianthus > Helianthus annuus. The sequence goes on along the minus strand of NC_035438.2, from coordinate 66,381,476 downwards.
AGAACGATTTACATGTTGTTTACTTAAACAAATGTTTTGAGTTAAGATTCATGGCATCAAGGTTTTATAAACTATAACCAATCTATATAGACTTGGTTATTTATTTATTTTACAATACAAATGTTTTACAAAAAACGGTTTACTAATATCAATTTACGAAGTTGTACGACTTATTTTAATATATAAACGAGCCATGAATCTAACACTCACACAAAACCTATGTGCTCGCCGACATTTCTTTGTTGACTTTACTTTTACATATGTTTCAGGTGGTGTCGAATGATGTTGATTACAAGTAGGATGCATGCTCACTTAGGATTGGACGAGGCCTTAGTGACTAAATAACAAATGTTAGACGATGTGGTTGTATTTTAACTTAATGTCAAGACAGTGTTTAATGTTAATATCTTAATAAAACAAAACTTTTGAATCCATGGTTGTGAAACAATGATTCTGCCACTCCACTCCCCCAACGTTTCCGCCACGGTTTCGTTGTTTTTACGCGGTCGGGGTGTGACAACGGTCACGGTTGGGTAGGGTGGTGCGGCAGCCACAAGAGGTGTAGGAGCAATGTTTTCACGAGCCGCGATGCGGCGTGCTTCAGCTTGAAGTTGGTCGATGGCAGTCTCCCAAGGAAGAAGAGACTGATTCAGGATTGAGGTAGTTGTATCGTATTCACGGGGTAGACCGCGAACAAGATAAAGAATTCGTTGAGTGTTTGTGAGTAGGCAGTCAACAGCTCCCAGCTGATCAGCGAGCTCGCGAATACGCTGGCAATAAGAGTCAAGATCGGGCATGGCGGAGAGGGTAAGGTTAGTGAGTTCGTGTTGTAGCGCGGCGGATCGAGAGCCTTTGTTGTTTAGGAACAGGTTTTTGACCCGTTCCCACGCTTCATAAGCAGTGGATTTGTCTTCCAAGACCCGAACTAATAAATCGTCCGAGAGTGTCCTGTAAATCCATTGTAGTACAACAGCATCGATCTTCTTCCACGAGGCAAAGTCAGCAGCGTCTTTGGCCAGGGCCTGCGTACCGTCAATGTGGTCGACCACATCATACCCTTCGGCATGTAGCGTAAAAAGCTTGACCCATGACGGGTATGAGACTTTGACACCATCAAGAACACGGACTTTATTTTGGATGTTCGTTACCATGTAGACGGGATGGAGTGTTTGGGGTGCAGGTGGCTTGGATTTGTCACCCATGGAATTGAACAGAAAGAAAATTTTTAAAGGGAATGGTGAACGCAGGATGTTTGGCGAGACCTAGATCTGGCCAGAGGTTATTGATAGCATGTAAAACTATACAATATGTTGGCTTTTTACAATGAAGCAATACATGAATATATACAATCTTGATGGGCCTAAGAATGGAAATAAGACAATAATATCGAAAGATATTATTGACTAACAGACAGTTACTAATACATTTTGTGGGTTGTATGGTATATTAATTAGCAATGTGTTTTTGATACATTTAATAAATATCTTGACATTTTAAAGGGTCAACGATTTGCGATGCCTCTTTCAAGAATTGCTTTAGAGTCACCGGCTGGAGCGGCTCGTGGTCAGGTTTGAACATATGATCTTGTCAAGAAAAGGTTACTTTTATGTCCAATCTTGTAATTTTGCAAACTGAATGATGATTTTCAGGCTGATGATATTTAAAATGAGGCGAATGAGCTTTTAAGAATTAGAGATTATCTTTTCAAGGAATTGGCTCAAAAGACGGGTCAACCAGTGGAGCAGGTATATCATATAAATTTTTTACTAAGCCACTAAGGGGCTTATCAAAATTATGTTTCAGAACTGATTATGTGATATTGATTTATTAGCATAAGAATGGTGTTCGACAATTTGTTAAAATAGTAACAATGTTTGACAAATCGTACGATTGTTTAGCTAATCAACAATAAAATGGTCAAAATTTTAAATAGAATAAAGTACACGAATGGTCCATGTGGTACAAATATGTGAGATTTGTTAGCTTTATGATACTGAATATGTACATTTGATAGCATAAATGAGAGAAATTTGAATCAGTACATTTGATTAAGTTTTGTATTCGATTGGATTGGATTGTTAGTGTTTGTTTCGTGCCCTAGTTGTTGTTCTAAGAGAAGATGCAATTGAATTTGTAGTGTATTAGCTGGATCTCAAACTTAATTGGTGACTGATTAGTATTGGATCATATGTACTGATTCTGGAAGTGTTTATTTGATCTGATCTGTAGTTTTAGGGGTGTTTGGATGTCTTTTGAGATTGATGTAGAGTTGGAGTTTAGATATTAATTTTGTTTCATAGTGTCGAGTTTTCTTTCATCAATATCATGATCTTCTATTCAAAGTTGAAATGATCTCATTTTATTACCAATTTTGGTGGCTAGGTGGATATGACAAAGAAGAGAAAGCAGCTAGGGCTTATGATATGGCTGCACTCAAGTACTAGGGAACTTCTACTACCACCAACTTTCCGGTGACCACAACCATTATCGCAGGTAATTAAAAAAAATATATTGAAAAATCTTACATTACTGAAAAATAATGTAAGAGTATATATGTCATTCGGTTAAGGGCCAAGCACGAGCTTGCCTAACTTCAAACAGTGTTTTAATTCGAGAAAAAGTGAAACCACTGTTTTGGGTTAAAACAGTGTTTTGAAACCACTGTTGGGTTAAAACAGTGTTTGAAACCACTGTTGGGTTAAAACAATGTTTTGAAACCACTTTTGGGTTAAAACAGTGTTTTTTGGGTTAAAACAGTGGTTTCAAACATTGAAACCACTGTTGGGTTAAAACAGTGGTTTCAAAAACAGTGGTTTCAAAACACTGTTTTAACCCAACAGTAGTTTCAAAACACTGTTTTAACCCAAAACAGTGGTTTCAAACACCGTTAACCCAAAAGTGGTTACAAAACACTGTTAACCCAAAAGTGGTTACAAAACATTGTTTTAACCCAACAGTGGTTTCAAACACTGTTTTATACCCAAAAGTGGTTTCAAAACACTGTTTTAACCCAAAACAGTGGTTTCACTTTTTCTCGGATTAAAACACTATTTGAGGTTAGGCTAGAAATGCTAGGGCTTTTATAGTTATTTGTTTATTTATTTTTTTTGCAGTAGGCTTTGTATGTTTTGTTGGATTTGTTAGCCAATGGAATCATGTTACCCTAACGTCGACATTAGATCATCCGGAAACCATTATTGAGCCATCGCATTCTTTCCGTTTACATCTCAGGTAACGGTTTTCCTTAATGCATCTCGACACTTAGGTTGTTATGTATGATTTTTGCTGTGGTTTTGAAACTTATGGGATAGTAATTGTCAATTTCAGGTAGGTTGGGTATTGAGACCAAGAAATTCAGCGCCACTTGCAGTTACGGTTTTAAGGTCAGTCAATTATTGGCTTGAAACAGAGACAGAGGACCTTTGTTTCTGAATGTATTGTAGCTTCACTTATGACTTATGCTTGATGCTGTTGTCATGGTAGGAGAGAGCGATTGGATTTGTTGTCTAAAATGGGTTTTTATTATTTTTTTTTGTTTCAATGCTGGATACAAGAAAAACTGATTGAAATCGAGACTGAAACAGACAATCTTCTACTTGCAAGGCACGAGGTAACTAAGTTTCCATCACTTCAAGTGAATATTTTCTCATATTTTAAAACTGATGGATTTTTGGTACGTAGCTTTTACCTCATAATGTGAAATAATGTCACTGCTGCAAGTAACTTGGTTATACGCTATAGTAATCACATCTTAAAATATGTACAATATACTCCATATATTCGCAATTAATAATTTGGAGTCAACACAATTGAGTTGCTATTGCTTCTAGAGGAGTTGATGACTTACACAAGCAACCAAGAAAAGTGGGTCTATGGTGTCAAGTAATGGCATTTATTTTCTCTTTGTTCGTAACAGATATTGTCTTTAATATTGTTTTATAAAGATATGTAACTAAACGCAAACAATTTAAAGGATATATTATAATTTGTTTTTTAGTATTTGATTTCGATCGTTATTAAACCTACCGTGTGTTCACACGGGTATTACTACTAGTTACTTCGTAAAAATGAAAAACTTTATGCCAAAAAAATTAAATATTTAGCTAGTTATGATTTCAGTGTGCTTACAATTATGAGTATCAATATAGCCTTTGCTTTTTTATTGTTTTAACAACGATCTAAAGCTTCATCATTTGCCCATAATGGATTATGAAGAGTTGTTTTCCTAATTTCAAAATTGTGTACTTAAAACTGGTTATACCGGAACTGATAAATAGGAAACTTTGATAGCGTTTGGTATGATGGAATAAAAGGTGGAATGGAATAGATCATTCTATGGAATTAAAAGAAACATATTTGGTTATTATGTGGTAATGAAATGGAGCATTCCAAAAGAATGTAATTCCTTCCAAATCTAATAATTTTCATTTCTTGATACTAGGTGTTTTTTTTCCATTCCTTCAAAGAATAGAAAGAAATATATTTTTTTTGAAAAGTATAGAAAGAAATATATTATTATTATTGTTATTATTATTATTATTATTATTATTATTATTATTAATACAAAATTTTGCTGAATAGTGATAGTCAATTTTTAATTATTTATTTTTTTATTTTTAGTTATATTTTATTTGTTATTCATTTAGGTTTTAGGTAATAAATAGTAATTTATACAAAGTTTTGATGAATAGTGATAGTCAATTTTTTATTTTTTATTTTTAGTAATATTTTTTTATTTATTATTTCTTTAGTTTTTTAGTAATAAATAGTGATTTATAGTTCTTATATAGTTTTTTTATTTGTAGTATTTTATTTAGCATTCAATTTGATTATTCATTAACTCTTATGCAAAATTGTAAATCTAGATCTATGTCTATTTATTTTTTAATATTTCAAGTTATTTGCCAGCGTATTGTAATGGTACGTTACCATGGGTGTTGGATCGGTATCAGCTTGATTTGTACAGTACTGGTACGATTCATGTACTCGGTATAGAAATCAACATGTGTTGTTCGAATGATATCGATCGGTTCAGATTTTTACGGTACTGGTACTGATATTCATTTATCGTCACAGACAGAGTTGTAAAAATGAAAATATTTTGAAAACAGAAACGATAAAAATGAATACAAATATCAGTTCCAATGTTGTTTGGGACGGTACACCATCGATTCAATATCAGTTTATCATAAGAAAAAACAATAAAAATTCATACAGGTATCGAACTTATGTTGTTCATTTGGTTTCGATTTGGGACTGTACGCCATCGATTCAATCAGTTTATCAAAAGAAAAAAAAATAAAAATAAATACAAGTACCAAACTGATGTTGATCATTCGTTTACGATTCGGTTCACTACGATAGTTCCACAATATCTGTTATCAAACAAGAAAGCATAAAAAGTAATAAATAAACGTACTAATGTTATTCGGTTCGATACGGTATGGTAGTGATATGATCTTAGCTTATTGAAAGCAAAAACAATAAAAATAGATACTAGTACCGATACAAATATTGTTCAGTTGGTTTGGTTTCTGTTTGGTACAATAGCGGCACAATAATAGTTTTCAATAAAGTTTATATGGCAATGGTGGAAAAATAAACATAGAACACAAGCGAACTAAACTGATATCAACTTCAACTTAACAACATCGGTACCGGTAACGATTTCATTTTTATTGTTTTCGATCGATGTAAGGTTTTCTCTTTCGGTTACTATAGCAAGTAATAGATACCGACCGAATTCTCACCGCAAAGCGCGAGGGAATATCACTTGTTATTATTATTATTATTACTATTATTATTAATATTGTTATTGTTATATTTATATTAATACTAATATTAATATATATTAAAAAATTAGTATTTATTTTTTACCATTAATATATTATTATTATTATTATTATTATTACTATTATTATTATTATTATTATTATTATTTAAACGTGTCGGATCCTACACATCTTTGTACCCTACACCAAAACATTTACATAATAATACTCAACTTGATGTGTCATGAGTAGGTATCGTTTTTTTTTATTATAGATTGGTGTTGGTATTAGTTGTTTTTGTGTAAAGCAATGGCAGGATTGTTTTTATGGTGTAGGAAACGTTGAATATGTATAATCACGTGCATGATTGTTTTTATTGTGTAAGGTGCACAACTGTTTTGTAGAATAAACGCATTAAATGGTTTGTTAAAATTACCTTTGTATCCATTATTCTTTTTATTCTTAATTTGTAATGTAATTTCTTCTATTGAACTCTCGCTATATATATATATATATATATATATATATATATATATATATATATATATATATATATATATATATATATATATATAGGGCCAGGATCATTTCAGAACCATAAATATTTACAGAACTCGCAGAACTCCTAATAAACAATCTTTTTATTTATATATTTTTATGTTTAGGATAATTTTATCATTTATTATGTGTATTTTTACGATTACATACATGTTAAGAGTGATTTTATCATTTTTTATATGTAATTTTATAATTACACATATGTAAACTAGTTTTTTTACATATATGTAATTAGTTATGACACATATATATAATTTTGGCAATTAAACAAATGTAAACTACTTTTAACATGTATGTAATCAAAGAAATACATATAATAGATGATAAAAAGATCATAAATACAAAAACTTATATATAAAATAATCGTTTATTAGGAGTTCTGAAAGTTCTGTAGTTATTTTGAGTTCTGAAATGAACTCAACCCTATATATATATATATATATATATATATATATATAGAAACGGGATCCGGAGAAAACGGCCAAACGTGTAAGAACGGTGAGAACGCATCCTGGCCCAACACGTGTCACGCGACATAGATAAGGGCGGAGGGGCTTTTTTGTCATTTTATCTTCCGTTTTTCCAATTCCGCTTTTCACAATATTGATTTTTTTTGGGGGTTTAAGATTTTTGGCGTTAACCAAATTTAATAATTATATGGCGTTTTAATGGTTTCATTGTATTAACATTTTGGCGTTTATGCGGTTTATGGCGTTTTTTCAAATCTCTCTTAATGGCGTTTTTGACAATATGGCCCATCGTTCTATTGCTTTTTATATACATTTTGGCGTTTGTGGCATCTTGGCGTTTTACAATTCTAAAATTATATTACAACCACAGGGAAAAAAATAGAAGCGAAAAAAATAAATTAAAAATCCTAATTGGATCTCTCTTTACAATCTTCACTGTCATCAGTCTCTGTCTTCTGTAATACTACAAGAACTGTCACCAAATATATGGCGTTTTATGCAAAACTTAACAAACCCATCGGTTTGATTTTTTTGCCTGCTCGTCTGTTGAATTGGCTTTTGTGGATGTTTGGGGACATAGATGTATGACGTGTGGGTGAGTTTTTTCGTGTTGTTCTTCAACTTGATCTTCATCTTTATAATCATCTGACTCTTCAGTGTCATTGATCTCTTCTGCTCATCCAAGCCTTCTTCAAGAACAAAGAACACAAAATGACATATGACTGTCATCAGTATCTTTTTCTTGAATATTTGTCCATCTCATGCAGCAAAATCTTACTGAGTTACTCCCCTCAGCTAACAATCCATTCAGTGAAACTTCACGAAGAACAATACTGAATATCCAAGAAAGCATATTAGCCATCTTTGATTTTTTTTAATATTTTGGCGTTTTACAGTGAGTGGTATTTAGTAGTATTGGCGTTTGTTTTTTTGGTTTGATCAAATGGAAGTTGCTGAGACGTATCATTTTATAAGGATGTCTTTTTGCGCGTAGGTTTAGGCGGTGCATTATTATAATAAAGTGTTCGTCGTTTCAGTTACTGTTTTGTAATTATTGTTTTTGATAACTTTTTATCTCTGAAGTCTGTAACACATCCCATCTTTCAAGTTTGGCGTTTTAGATTCTAATATAATAAATTTTCCGTCTCTTCAGTTTTACTGTTTTGTAGTTACTGTTTCTAGTTATATTTTCAAGTTTGGTTTTTATTTTTATTATTTTATTTTTTGGGTTTTTTATAATACTTGTCCAAAGTAATTTTATTATGGTTTGGTAGTTTTTGGGGCGTTTTTTAGGCGGGATTTTATTATAATTAATTTTGGCGTTTTATATCTAATGGTGTTTTTAGATTATGATGGTTTGTGCTATTGTAGGTTAAGGTGGTAATTTAATGGTGTTTTATTTCATGCGATGGCGTTTTGTGTAGAGAAGTCAAAAGACCTTTTACCCTTAATGAAGCGTGCCACAGCAATAAAAGTTATGTTATTTACGAAAACGCCACCGCGACATCTAGTCCATAGATTGTTTTGATCGGACGATCCATAAGCGTTCTCACCGTTCTCACACTTTTCACCGTTTTCTCTAAATCTTAACCCTATATATATATATAGGGGAGGGTTTAAATGAGAACGCTAAATATCGCGAGAACCGTGAGAACGAAGGAAAAAACCACGGGAACTTGGTCAAAAACAATTCAAATTCAAAATTTATGTTTACACTTATCATTATTATTCGAATACAACGTTAGAAATTAAATTTACACGTTTAAATTTACGTGATTTCCAAAATAACAAAAATTTACACATGTGTAAGTTTGTCATTTTGTAACACCCCAAATTTTGTATGTTATATTATAATAAATATGTTTGTGATGTTTAAATAATAGAAAACGATAAGTATGGGTTATTACCGTAAGAAAATAATGGTAAGTTTAAAATATATAATATATTTATGTAACCAAAGTTAACCAAGGAAAATGACCTAGTTAGTATGTAAAGAATGAATATGACATGTTTTAAAGAGAAGGGGCTGAATATGAAACTATGAAATAATAATTCATAAAAAAAAATTAGTCAGGTTTGTGGGGTGGGGTGTGCGATCGAGAGAAGGGGCCAGGGGAAGAAAACCCTTCACCCTAAATCCTGCAAATCTATAAAATTGAAGAGATTGAAGCTGAATTCTTGGTGCATGAGTTAGGAATTTAGATCTCCTAACTATATTTGATATCAAGTAAGTCTAATTTCATGTTTTTGTGAAGTATGATGAAGTGGGTTATGAGAAATTCATGATTTTGTATGAAATCAAATATAAATGCGAGATGATATGAACACATAGAGGTTGTATTATGTGCTATTTTGATTGTATTGATAGCTTGGAGTAAAATCCACTTGTAATTGTAGGAAAAATAGAGTTAAGAAAAGTTTATGGAATGAATTGTGTAATATGGATGTTGAATCTATGTTATAGAAGGCATTTAGATGAGAAATTTGATATAAAACATATGTATATGGTTATGATATTGATTGTGAAAAAGTAGGTTAAGCCTTGGGTGAATTATGGAAAAATATGCTTTAGGTACTTGTACTTTATGCTTTGTAGTTAGTATGCACACCATGTGTTCGATGAAATGTCTTAGAATGATTTAGTTGTGTTTTGACATGAATTCTTGATAAAATGATGTTATGAAATGAAAATGAATGTATGCTTAGTCGTTTAACGCCATGATGAATAAGTAAAATGTATATGTGATGCAAAGCATACGAAAGCTAAAAGTGTGAAGTTATGACATATAGGCACGAAGAAAGAAGAAAGCAAGAGTCATTTGAAGTCACAAGCAACGCAAGATCACGGTAAGTTCATATGAACTTAATTCTCCCTTTATGTAGATTTATAAACGTTAGTTTTGGTAAATGAATCCTAGTGTAGCGTTGTATGATTGTTCATGGTAGAATTGTGATATGTTGAATATTGGAAAATGGATAGGAAATGCAATAGTAATGGTTTATGTAAAGACTTGTTATGAACGGGTCGTACTAATGGAATGTATGTTGAAGTCATGTAGTCGAACCGTGTGAACGGGTCGAATTAATGGAGAAGGTTAGAAAGTTAGACGGGTCTTGGATCAAGTCTTAGTGTGCGAATTTGGTTTGATTAAAAAGACCCGTTAAATGGAAAAGTATGTATGATTAAAAACAAAAGAATGATAATTGTTGAAATAAAAGATTGAATATGTTAGATTATTGTTTTGCAAATTTAGTTGACTTGTTAAGAATGTTGTAGGTAAATAGTCCTTTGGAGAAAAATCTTGAACTGGAGGAACGAACACACATCGCGCCATTTAATTGCTTCTGCTCGTCAAGTTCTTTAAAGGGTGATAGTGTCTTTTGGTTAATGGATGTTTTTATGTAATGGTTACAACTTTTATGACTTTTGGAACGTGTCGTAAAATTTAATTCTAAATGTAGAATTTAGTTTGAATGATGATTTTTAAAAGCAGGGAATCACTTATGTTACGAACGGGTCATGCCCGATTTTTGTTAAAATTTGTATGTTATTATTTTTAGAGTTAATTGCCCGGATGGTCCCTGTGGTTTCACGTTTTTTCACGTTTAGTCCCCACCTTTTGGAAATAGCAGGTATGCTCCCTGTGGTTTGTCATTTTGTTACTCGGATGGTCCCCTGACATTTACTCAGGGGACTATCCGGGTAACAATATGTCAAACCCTAGGGAGCATACATGCTATTTCCAAACTAACTGCATCTACTTAGGGGACTATCCGAATAACAAAATAACAAACCTCAGGGAGCATACGTGCTATTTTCAAAAAGTGGGGACTAAACATGAAAAAACGTGAAAAAACGCCCATATTTCACATTCGAATGAATTATTTGATGTTGTGAATTCTTTTTTGATGTTGTATTTTAATTAGAACGAGGTTTGTATTAAAAATTCGGTTTTGATTGGTTTTTTATTCGTTCTCACGGTTCTCGCAGTATTTAGCCTTCTCAAGATAACCCTCCCCAATATATATATATATATATAGAGAGAGAGGGAGAGAGAAAGTATAATGTACAAAAGCCATAACCATACTTCACGTACGCGACTCTCCTGACCGTCAGATATTTGTGATTAAAGCGTGATTAATTTTAAACAATTAACACGTCGCAGCGATTAAGATTTCTCATTAAGGGCAAATTAGACATTTTTCATTCTTGAGTCAGGGTAATTCAGACATTTACTAACATCAAGGAAATTATGCGAGTTCGTTATCTCTTGCATCCCGGTAATTTCGATTCGTATCAGTTTCAAATAATTTCTGTTTTTCAAATTATCAAATTAGCGGTTATTGGTGGGCGATTAGGGTTTCCATCACTTATTATTTGTAATGGATCCACACAGTAGTAATGCTCGAAACATAGATGATATTGAATTTGAAGATGTCGAGGTCAATGCCGGTCATGATGCTGCAGAGCAATATAGGAATCCGACATCAGACAACCACGTTCTATTAGACGATGGTTTCAATTTTCCAGAATTCAACCAAATTATTGTTGTATGATGTGTTGTTTTTGCTCGTGCATCATTTTTTGATTATTAGTTTTTTTTTGAAATGTAATAAATCACGCATGTTTATAAGCTGTGTATTGAAGAAGACCTGTGTAATTTCACTAACCAAGCGTTATTATTATGAAGTATACATTACTGGATGCTTTTTCCTTCATGCGGTATTATTGACGCAAATTGCGTTATTATTTTTGAGGCGTGATTTGTTCTTTCCATGTGTGTCTTTGGTTATTAGGTCATGTTTTTATTTTTATTTTTTATCATTTTTAAAATGTGTAGATGAAAGATTGTATATTACTGAGGTAGCTTCATCATGTGTTCCTGTTATCGGAATGGAATTCTCTTCCATAGAGCAAGCATATGTTTTTTATCAGAAATATGCCAAGAAGGGGGGATTCTCTGCTCGAAAAGGGGGTGAACATCATGTTGGTGGTATTATCAAGACTAAATACTTTGTGTGTTCAAAGGAGAGGCATAAACCACAGGAATTTGATGATCCTTATTCGAAGTTGTCTAAGCCATATAAACGTAGGAACAGACCGACTATTCGAACCGGATGTAAAGCACAAATTAAGCTTTGTTCGACGGATGGGGTGTTGTATAAGGTTGATAAGTTTGTTCAGTCGCATAATCATTCATTCGTGTGCCCCAAAGATATGCATTTATTACCAGCTTATAGACATCTTTCCGAAACACAAGAAGAGATGATATGGGAGCTTGGTACATTGAATCTTGGGCCAGTGAAAGCCTTCAATATAATGAGACAAAGATACGGAGGTTTTGAAAATGTTGGCACAACTAAAGACGATTTCAAGAATTTTAGAGCTAAGATACATAGCTATATCGGAGAGTATGATGCAGATATGGTTATCAATAGGTTGACCGATAAAAAGCAGTTTACGGCTGATTATTCATTCGTTCATTCAGTCGATGAAAACAAACGATTAACTGGCCTGTTCTGGGCCGATGGTTTGTGCAAACGTAACTATGCTGAGTTTGGAGATGTCACATCGTTTGATGCTACATTTAAAACCAATAAGTTAGTCCTCACTTCAATGTTATTCCTGTTATTTTATTTTTTGTATAATCTTCTTGTTTTTTATTCATTTTTTAATCCACATTTTGAAGGGTATAAAATGGTTTTTGTACCTTTTACTGGTATTGATAACCATTGTCAGAATGTGACGCTTGGAGCCGGGTTGCTAGCATCCGAAAGCATTGAATCATACAAGTGGCTTTTACAATCATTTTTGGACTCATTTGGTAAGCAGCCGAAGGTGGTCGTCACTGATCAGGATCCCGCAATGAAATAAGCTATCGAAGCAGTGTTCGATAAGAGTAGGCACAGATTATGTATGTGGCACATAATGAAGAAACTTGCTGATAAGGTTAGGCTCAACTACAACCTGCGTTATTATTATTACAACCTGCATAATAACTATATTGATTTCTGATTTTTATTTGCCCCTCGTACAAAAAGTTCATCATGCATTATTATTTCCTACACTCATTTTTTTACTTGCCCTTGTTCAATAAGTTCCAATTCTTTGTTTTAATAGGTGGGACATGAGTTGTGTAACAACAAAGAGTTCAAGAGATGTATGTGTGATATTGTATGGACTGATTCGATTGCGCCAGAAACGTTTGAGAGAGAATGGAAGCTGATAATGATTGAATTCGGTCTAATCGAGAATAAATGGATTGATGATATGTTTGGCATGAGATCTTCATGGATTCTAGCTTTCTATTGTTATGAGCCTATGTCTGGGCTTACGCGGACCATCTCCAGATCAGAGAGCGAAAACCATTTTTTCTGTCAAGTGGCGAATTCTCAACTTACCCTTGTTGAGTTCTTTAACCATTTTGATGGTGCAATGGACGTGCAAAGATTCAACCATCGGAAGAATAACCATATATCTAGAAATGCAACCCCAGATAACTTTTCCGAATCTACTTTAGAGGTTGATGCTATGAAAATTTACACCAGGTCAATTTTTGCTGATCAACAGCCAGAGTTACAAGGAACACTGTCCGAGTGCCTTCCTATGGAGACTAAAATTAAGGAACCGTTTTTGAAGATAAGTATGAAGGATTGGAAAGCCCACGGCGATGGTTTATTAGAGGTAACACTATCTAGACCAGCTAACATGCGTTATTACATAACAACGTGCCTTTTTTATTTGATTTTTAATTTTCAATTGTTTTTGTTTAGGTTTGTTTCAAGAAAGGGGAGGACGTAACTGCATAATGCAGTTGTCGGAGGTTTGAACAATATGGATTGTTGTGCAAACATATATATTTTGTGTTCAAGATGTTCAAAGTGAAAGAAATTCCCAACAAGTACGTTATGAGGAGATGGACCAAAGATGTGGTACCGAATGATCTAAATAATACATTTGATTTAAGTGTTGATGATAATGATGCACATAAAAAGGCCAAAGAGGTTGCGTATGAGATAATGCAGACCGGAGAGTATCTTATTGGTAACTTGATGAAATATTTTGATCATCTACTTATAGTCAGGGATCGGATGAGGGAGATGAAAGAAATGGTTGATGAACTTCGCATAACCAAGCCCATTGACCCTAAGTTTGATAGATATTCAAGGTTAATCGGTTACAAGAAACCGAACACTGATGCTCCACCTACAGTCCGTGTGCCAACCGGTATTAGAAACAAAGGACGTGGTTCACATAAGCGGATTAAATCAAAAAAAGAGAAAATTATTAGTCTAAATGGCAAGAGAAGTCCGACATGTAGTGTTTGCAATATCAAAGGTCATGATATTTGAACTTGCGAGGTTTTAAAGGGTAAAGCTAGTGCTGCCGATAAGAATGCCGGTAAGAAGGGGAGGAAAAGAAGAGCAATACAGTTAGAGAATGATCCTGGTTTAGTTGACGAAGAGGACAAGGAGGTAGAAACTGGTGAGGAAGAGGAGGAGTATGAGGAGGTTGACGAAGCAGATGATAGTGATTCTGAATGGGAAGACGAGTAATTTTTGAACCACAATTGCATTCATTTAAACATTCCATATTTCATGCTTTTATTAAGACACAACTTTATGTAATCTGTGACATTCCCAACATTTTACCATGATATGCATGATTAAATATCTCAATTGATTATTTTTTACCCCTTTTCGATATGCAGATGCGTGATTAATCATAACTATAAACGACTATCTGAATCGGAGATCTCAAATGACCATTAAACCCCTCTCTAACATTTTTGCATAACCTGTCTTAACCCTTGTTCACAGCGATTTCCACCCAAAACATACCCAAACACAGATTTTCATCATCATAACTAGCGTCATAAAAAAAGGCACATGCGTGATTATATGTAACATGCATTTTTCATATTAGTAATGCTAAAACAACATTCACAGATGCCTTAAAAAGGTCTGAAAGCATGTTATAATTAAGCCCTGAATGATTGTCCTAAATATATCCACATATGAGTTTAATACACTAAAAACCACCATATGAGTTTAGAACATCCCAAAAATCAACAAAAAAAGTGGATTAATCAGCCATACCACCAAGTTCGGTGTCAATATCTTCCCAAGCTCCTTCTCAGTCGTCTCCATCTTCTCTTTAACCGTCTCCACTGCATCTTTAAGATATGAGTAAACCAAGTTATCAGCAGATGACTGATCCTTCATCATCTTTATCCCGTTGTCCCTCAACGAAGATTTTGGTTCTTCTAGTAGTTTCCCCCAGACTTCCTGGTTCATCTTTTGCTGTTCTAAGAGCCTCCCCTGCACATCCAGAATACAGTTAGAAGAGTTAACATTAGAAGCAAGCTCTGTCAACCTGCGGGTGGACAGGAGCTCCTTGATTGCTTCGCTTGCCGGATCACTAGACATTGTTGTTTTCTTGAAGAGAGCTGTTATTTTTTTTTTTTTTTGCATAAATCTAATAGGGGTGGGGGAATCATATATGTATACAGATTGTGAATTAATATGGTAGTTGAGAGAGATTTGGTAAGTAAAATTAAATATCTTACATAATTACTAGTCATATCGATTTAGGAGTCTATTTGTAGGTTTCATTATTATTAGGAATTATTATATTTTATATCAACTTATATCCTGAATATTGTTTAATATTTTTAACAAATCTCAGTAGCTTACATAATGTAGTAGCAATGCACCGTTATTAAACACATGCGTGATTATTTAATACATGCGTGATTATTTCAGTGGCTTATATCCATGCGTGATAATTCGATACATGCGTCATTTTTAATACATGACTTATATCCATGCGTGATAATCTGATCCATGCATGATTTTTTATAAAAGCGTGATAATATCTACATGCGTGATTTTGTTACATAATATATGTACTGGACCAAGAAAACTCCAAAAAAACAGCTAGGATGATTCCTGAACTATACAGTTGTCATGCTTAATAATTTTAGTTGTCCTCTAGTTTGCTAGTTCCTTTTATATATTATTGGAAGACCATTCAAATATTATCTTAAAGATGGCAGATTCTTGTAATTCATCGTGCGGTTCTTCTTCATCATCCGGTATGCGTGTTTATCTCAAAAAGAGGATCGAGGATCAAATAGCTGAAGACAAGACTTGTTGGAAACTAACCTTTCTAGGGTCAGAGAGAACATGAAAAGGCGAGAAAAGATTTTCAATTTGTTGTCTGGTATGACAGATTCAAGTGTCAAAGAGGTGGCTATGATGTTTATGGTTGATCTTGGCAAGCGGGATGAGAAACAGTTAAAGGAGCTTGAGGATGCAATAACCGTCTTTGGATGCTCTATGGACACGCAGATCAAGTTTTTGAAGTCCTATTTCTGATGGTTATTATGTATCATTTTTCATCTGGGTAGTGAAATCATGCGTTTTTTATGTTTATCTAAGTGTTTTATTTTGTACCGAAATTGTGTGTTGAATAAGGAAATTGTCCCATTATTTATGATTAATCAGCAAATTTAAGAATTAAAAATTAAATTAAAAACCAACATGTCAAAGATGTTTGCAACAAAGTAGTTCTATGACTTAGCATTTTTTTTCACTTTTTTAAGGTTGAAGAACTGATCCAATCGTTCCTTAATTTTGTTATCTAGATCGCGCAAAACATCTATGGTGCTCGCTTTCTTCGTAAATTCCTTAGCTTTGTCGTATACTTCTTTCCTTATAAGATTGTAGTCGGACAATACAATCTTACTAAGATATCGGTACCGCAAGAATCGAAGTTGTGAATCTTGAATATTCTTTTTATCTTCGTTCTCAAACCCCGGATTCCATGGAGATTTGCCTTTGTATGTCTCCATATGTCTCATAGTGAAGACACCACAGTCACAACCGTTTTGAAGAGTTCTCCAATCCATTTCCTTTCGAATTATGCTTGCTGTTTCCAAGTTTGTTATCCACTCTTTTTGTCGAATCTTGCCTTTTAGGTATAGTACTAGAACTCTTCGCTATAATCACGATAAAAAATCATATTAGTACCTATTCATTATAGTAATATAAAGCTACTTAGAATTACCAGCTTTTCGGGGCGCCCACGGTAGCGTTTGCTAAACGATTCGTCAAACCTAGAGTTATCAATTAACTCGATTTCACCATTTTTCAAGTGAAAGCATAGGCACCAGAAATGATCAGATAGTAGTACTGGAATGAAGATTAGATCCACTGTGTCAAGTTTCTTCACCTGATACTTACACAGTATATCGTCTAGGCTTGGTGCAAATAGTTTCAATCGATCATTGTCTGTGTATTTTGGCCCAAACATTTCGTCTTGTTGCAAAAATTTTGGTGATTTTTTTTCATTAAACTTCATCGGTCCATTAAGCTTAAACAAGCGTGATTATCATATAGAATGCATGGTTAACCATAAACATGTATTCATTTAACTTTCATCGTGCTTGATTATCATATAGCATGCTTGGTTAACCTTAACATATGGGCATCAACTTTAAACATGCGTGATTATAATATAGCATGCTTGGTTAACAACCTTAACATGCATGATTACATTTCAATATGTGTGGGTAACATATAAAACTTCAAACATGCGTAATTAACTTAGAATAATTCATACATGTGTGATTATTGTGAAAAAAACTTACAAATATTGTACTTGGCAAGAACAGCCTGTAGGGTGATGATTTTTTGTCCCTTTTTTTCTCTTCAAAGTTAAACACATCTACAAACGCGTCCACTCCACTTGAAGCTATGTATTGCGATGTGTGAAAGCTTTCAAAAATGATTTTTAGTGTTTCGACTCCACTTTCAGACTTGTATATCAATGTCCTGTTGTTTAAAATGAAAAAGGACAGTTTAAAAAGAAATGAAAATTTTAAGCTGTTTATAAGAGACAAAACATCTTACCCAATATCTCCGACCAGAGCTAAGAGATAACAGATGATCGTTTGGTCACGTTCCAGAAGTGGCTCATATAAGTTGGTTATCCTGTTGCAGTAAGGTGATCTGTATGCGTCACCTAATTCTGCTATTCGTTTTTCGTTCTTTTCCCTCAATAGTTTGATACGCGTTTTCACTAGTTGGGTATGTCTCTCGTCATCCGTTATCTTTGTGTTCGCAGACACGGGAGTGTTTTGCTTACTTTCATTTGATGTTTGTAGGATTGGATCCAATTTTAAAAGCGTCTCCTCCAACTACATTTCTGCATCTGTCACTTCATCTGTTTTTTCAGCGGATGTGGTCGGAGGCATTTCTTTACCATAGACGTTAGGGTTTATCTTTTCAAGCTCATTCAACATCGACTCGGTTATTGTATTCTGACTTTGTGCTTTTTGCTGACTGCACTCTGCTAAATTTACAGCTTGGTCCATTTGGTGTACCACATCTGCTTGTGTCACTGTTTGTATGTTCGAGTAGGTTATTTTTTTGTAAACACAAGTTAGAATACGGTTAATAATTTAGCAATGATCGTATTTGTTACCTTCTGTCGTCTGCTTGTATACACCTGGTTCGATGGTTTGTAATGCAGCCAGGCATGAGTCTGAAATACCCCCATCATCATATGTCATATTATCAACATCATGACATCCTATAAAATCACAAACGTTTTGGTTATTATTAAACATAAATTCCCGTAAATCTTAAGAAATAACACAAATTCTTATCTACCTTTTGTTTTTCCCGTGTTTTCATCTTCCACGGTTGCATCTCCATCCCCTCCTAACTCTTGAATTGTATCGCCACTCTCTCCAACTTTGTTTTGAACCGCCTCATCACCTCCAGAGCTTTCTTGATCAATTCTCGTCGGCACTGTATTTTTAACCGCATCATCCCATCTTTTACACATTCTCATTATTTCTGGATCCCAGAAACACTTTCCCTTTACATCCGTAACGAGATTATTCATTTCCGTAACCAGAGAAATGTATTTATTTATATTCTTGTCCATTGTTTTCAACAACAGCTGCAGAATTGGAGTTTTATCAATATCATGCGTGATTATCTATCTAAGAAGCGTAATTTTCATTTTTAGCAATATCATGCGTCATTATCTAGGTAACTAGCGTAATTTTTATTTATGTTCTTGTCCATTTTGGTTGTTAATCATGGGCTTAATTTCAAAGCAAATTTAATTCAATTTTTTCCAAACAGGCCATTGTTACTCCTAATAAATTGGCCCAACAGCTTAATCTAGTGGGTAGTCAATATCATTAGAAGCCCATTGCTTATTAATTTCTTAATCTAACTTGACCCAGTTACAGTAGCTGTCCAAGCCCAGATCTTGTAACCAGCAGCAGCATACGACCAATTTGAAACCCATCTGAACAAATTTAGACGCCCCAAACCAGCCCAAACCTGGCCCGTTATACCCAGATTTATCCACCAGTAAACACCCAGTCTCAAGATGGCTTCTAAGCGGCACAAGAGTGACTTAAATCATGCGGTACTAATACAAAAGAGGTCTAGGTCAAATCATGCGGTATTAATTTGTTAAACTAACAAATCATGCGTTATTAATTTTTTTAACTAGCGTCATTTTTCTAGATGTACAGGCGTTATTTTTCTAACATCATAAACAAGCATTATACTGTAATACGAGGTTCTTAAAGCATGCGTTATTCATAATATCATAAACAAAAATCCAGTTTACCTTCTTATTTTTGTTTGAGGCTTCCCACGCAGCATGATCATAGATCACCCCGGTTAGTTGAAGCGGAGTGTTGCAGTAGTCAAGCTCTTTTTGCGTTTGTGTCCCTATGCCCATTTCTTCTAGGTTCAAATCTGAAATATGTTCACTAGGATTCCAGCCCTCAAACCAATCGGTAGTTGATGGTATGTAACATTCGTCAATCGAATCTTCACCAGCAAGGTTTCTTCTTTTGTAGACATGTGTGGTATCCGCTGGTGGTATTGTGAAGTCAATCGTATTTGCCCTAGGCTGATCTGAAGTATCAAATGCGGTGAGGTTTTCTTGTACCGCAGCTGCCTCGTGTAATGGGATGTTGTCAGCGTACATGTCCGTGAATAACGTCGAAGTTTGTTGATTTACGATTTCAAATGGCGTTGTCGGAGCCTCTTCATTTTGATGATCATCGCCATTGATGTCCGAGGTAGTCACATGTTGATCCTGGCGATTGTCATGCGTTTCCTCGTCTTTGTCAACTTCATCACAATCTTCAACATTCAGCGACCCATTGTTGTATAAATATTCTTCCATATCGTCGATCATACCAGATGTTATATACTTTATGACAGACAGTTTGACAACTTCATCGAAAATTTTGTGCCTTTTGTTGAAATAATGGCTGTATAGAAGCTGCATATAGTTGTTTGAAAAAAACCAAATTACTACTACCAATATTGTATTAGCATAAATTTTAAAGATGTCTACAAAACATACCGTTAGAAATGCAACTGGTCCATTGTATTGTGAGTCCAGTTTTTTCCAACCTTGTCTAGTTCGTTTGAGCGATTCTAAAACAAAGGAGCACCAATCCAGCTTTGAAATGTCTTCCTCTTTGTCAATGGCAAGTAGAAAACTTTGTTTAACCGTTGTTGACTTTGTTATCTCTACAAACAAAGTGTTCTAGTAGGCTAGAAAATTTAACTTGAATAATCTGCCGCCATTTGTTTTTTTTCATAGTTTTTGCAACTAACGTATGAGTAATTTTGTTGGTGTCCGGCCACTGGTTTTTGAACTCATCAATAGTTGTTTCGGCCCCTTGAGTAGAAGTATTTTTTTCGACTATCGCTCCTTTCCGAGGCTTATTTTTTTCCCGTACTATAACATGCCCTTTTGGAATACCAAGCACACATCATGTACTGAATCTCGGGTGATTTCTATCTTATGATTTCCTATGTTTAGTGTGCTGTATTGCTCATAGTTTTGTACGAGCCAATAACCTAGACGTGTGCTTATATGATTAAGCTTTATATCAAGAACATCACCAAATCCAATGCTTTTCACATCCGCTACCTGTGCTTCTGTAAATTGTTTTACTGTATCCAAGAAACCTGGAGGGCTACACCATAGGCTTATTACATCATGATGATATTCATAGTACGGTCTTGGTTCCATCCTAATTGGTTCCGCTTCGGTAATCGGCTGTTTCCCCTTTCTAGGATCTATCTGCTTGTGTTCTTTCGATGGTTTCTTTTTTACTGGCTCAAAGTCATCATCATCTTGGTCAGTTGAAGTCTTTGGCCTCTTTTTTGTGTTTTCGACCCTTTTGCCTATCAAGTCTTTAATCGGTACTTCAAAATCATCATCATCATCTTGAAGATTTAATTTTTTTTGCTTTTTATTTACGTTTAACTTGCGAGGTTGGTTTGGTATCATCGGTTGAATGGGGGGCTAAAAATCACCATCATCATCAGCAACCCCTACCTTCATATTTCAAAACAAATTAAATCAAGCAAATTAGCTTTTTCATATAATAACAGGCGTTATTATTTTATTGGTTGTGCTCAACAAATCTTATACAACTTGCGTTATTATTTTCATTGGTTTTGCTCAACAAATATTTTACAAAATAAAAAGCAAAAAGGGTTCGAGTATACTCACAGTGATTGATGGATTGAAGGGAGCACTTGAGAGTAGGGTTAGCCTAAATAGTTCGGTAGCATAACGATAAGCAACGCGTAAAACGAAAACAAGTGTCGGAGGGCCAGACAGCCTGGTCGATCGGACGGTAGGTCCGATCGGACGGCTTGATCGTTCGGTTAACCAGTCCGTTCGGACAGTCTGTCCAGTCGGTTAGTAGGCCGATCGGGTGGACTGTTCGAGTGGCTTGTTTCTTCCTTTGAGAAGGATGTGTTTGTGTATGATGGTTTGACCTTTTGAGGTTTTCGTTGTAGTATTTGAAAACATTGGAGTATCCTTACCTTTCAGGTCGATCGATCGAACGGACCGTTCGATCGGTCGGCTTAACCGATCGGTTAGGTACTTCAACAACAAGTTCTTATCAGGGTGTCACCTGGTCAGACGGCTCGACCATTGGGTGGCACTCCAACGTGTTGAACAAGTTGAAAATCGATTAAGTGTTGAAGCATAGTATCTCATGATCCGAGGAGTAATTCAAATCAGAACGTAGTCCGATCGAACAGCACTTCGTTCAATACTAGACTTTATGAAACTGTTAAATTGTGGGGCCATGTGCGAGCCGATCGGTTGGCCTGGTCGATCGGCTGGCTTATCCAATCGGCTGGGCTGTCCGTTCGGACAATCAGCCCGATCGGTCAGCTTCCTGACCTGGTCGACTTGTTCGTCTAACACTTGGCGTTTTGATTGTTTGACGTTATATCGAGGTACTTTGACAACGAGTTGAACCATAGAACCCTCGTTCTTACTTGTTTCTCCTGCTCGGACAGGAATCACCCAAACCCGGCCGGTAGACTGTTCAGAACGGAGTTTAACGTTTAACCCGAAATCAGTGAACCTCGTGGATAGAACCCGAATCTTGAACCGCACAACTACTAGGATGATAAGTGAGTCGGTTCAAACTCTGTTTCTATCGGTTTGAAGGCATTGAGTGTAAAAGAGTTGAAAGAAAGTTGGAAAAACATTCTTTCAATCCTTTTCACCGTGTAAATGTTTAGATCTATGATAGATCTTTGTTTATTTTTGTGGAAATCGGCTAGATCTAAGTGATTCTTAATGGATTGGAGCCAAAACATGGAGTTCCTCAAGAACACTATGATGACATCATCCTTGAACACTTGAATCTTGATGATTTCATGGTTAAAAAGTGAGATTTGAAAGATAGAAAGGTGTAGGAGTGTGTATAGATCAAGAAAGTACAAGATTTAGGATGAAATCTTACCGGAATCGGAAGAAATCTGAGAAAAAGGGTGAGAGCACGAGCTGGTCGGTCAGAGCTTTCCAAAAGTGGAAAGTATGACAATGACAGGGGTATTTATAGGCTTCCAAAAGAGGAAAGGGCTAGCTGATCGGTCAGGCACCCCGATCGAACAGCCTGTCCGATCGGACAGGCTGTTCGATCGGCTGGGAGCCTGATCGTTCAGCTGCCTGATTCGAGCGTTCGGTGCGACGATTTTCGATATCTCGATTTCGATTGAGGACGATGCGTGTACGATAGAGTTTCCTATTCAAATTACATTTAATCCAACCACTATATCTAACATACAATCATCTATATCTCGCGCTGTCTTTTCGCCACCAATTATCATAATTCGATTTTGATTGAGTTCGATGGAGTTTCGAGTTCCGATTCGAGTTTCGATTGATTACCACACATAACATAAAGTAAACATGCACAAGTAAGACATAAGGCACACACACACGTATACTAACACCAGAATTCGTGTAATTTAAGTTTCGAGTTCGATGATGATTAGATTAGCTCGATTATTGATTAGTTGACTTTATCGCATTGTTACTTCCTATTATTCACAGTCGTTTAGCGTTTCGCATTGATTTGAACATTTGATTACTTTGTGTAGGATCGTTTGGAGACCCGAACGAGTCAATCAGAGGTTTTCTCCTTGAATTCAGGTGCGGAAAACAAGAAAACAAGGTAGAAATAGACTAGATATCACTTTTAACTGTTTTTCTATTGATTTGATAACAATTACAGCACGTTCTCGGTCCGGCAGCACTTCGGTACGAGATTCGGAAAAAGATTACAACTGAAATCGCCCCAAGGATATTTATAGACTCCTTGGACCGCTTATTGGACAGGCCCAATAAGCGGTTCACAAAAGCGATCCAACCACAACAACCATTCGAGCGGTCCAGCCACTTAACCATATGAGCGGTCCATGCCTTTTGCTGTTCGAGTGGACCATCTTGTTCGCTCGAGCGACCCAAACTCCAAATGGTCTTATAAGCGGCCCAACAACTAAAACTATACAATTTACATAATTTCTCGTATAACGTGCCCAGATCTAACGTTCTAAGATTCTGACTCGATACAAGACGTAATCAGCAGATGAAGTGCACCAACAAACTCCCCCTCAGATGTTGATGGAGTCGATTATCGACTCACACAAATGCTGTCAACAGATCTTCAGTCTTGATCAGTCTTCGGGCTTCTCTTTCTCAATCTTCAGACTCCCCCTCTCGATTTGCTGGCATTCCTTTGTTCTTCAGCAACATCTTCAGGATCAACGTCTGACTTTTCTGCATACACTCAATCACAGAGTAAATTTCTCTATCAAACAATTTTTAAACATATAAGTCTGTACCAATCCAGATTATCAATCAGAACAATTCCAGATATAATGATGAACCACTTGGAAGGTTAGGTTATAAAACATTTAATTTCACACACACACACCCCCTCAAGTATTGCTCATCATGTTTAGCACTCGGAATTTTGAAAATCAGCTATCCAACATCAGTTGTCGAAAATCTTTTTGAATTTTCAAAAATTTATGCTAAAACACACCAAAAATCTTTTTGGATTTTCTGAATAAGAGAACTAAAATGCAGAAACAGAAAATATTTACAAACAATATTTTTGTGAGTTCGTGCAAGAGGATCATATCAGTTTTGAGACAAATCACCAACACCGTTAAGCTTTAAACATTCTCAGTTCTAAACAATTTACCTAGATTGTCAGTATGTTTGTCCACTTAAATTTTCAACACAAATTTCAATCGATTCGAGATACGATATTAATGTTTTAGAGACTTAAACTTAATTGTGTATCACTCCACTTGAATATACTCCCGTATCCAGATCCCAAATATTCAGTCTTACAGGTGAGTATACCACAGATGATATCTGTAAAGGGGTTATGTACGAGGGCCGTGAGAGCTCAGGTCGATACTTCCGTATACGCAGAGAGATGACGGCTTCGACTTTTGGTGGGTCCCCTTTAGAGGATCTTTTTGCATTTCAACAGCAGCGACTATCAATTTTATTGTTTCATCAGCATGCTGAGGGCGGCGCTTTTTCAAGCATTTGCAGAAAGTATTATCCGGGGACTAGGTCAGTACTTCCATACAGCAGAAGTCCCGGGATAATACCCCAGATATCACTGAGTATAAAGACCTAGTATCTCAGAATACGGGACCTTTCAAACAAGATTTCGGGGGTTACCCATATATCCAAGAATAGTTACCCACGAATTAAGCAAGTTTGATTTAGGTTTATATCTCGTTTCAATTTACTAAATGTGCGAAAATCTACTGACACATCCGCAGTAAGATCGTTTATCACATTTAAACTTACCATTTCTTTAGCGTGTTGTGATAGTCCACTGATGTACTATCATTTCCTCTTTTATGCAACAAAAACTCATTTTTGATTTTATCATGTTTTTGACTTTTTCAAATTTTCTGATGTTTTTGGATTTTCTCTAAAAATTCTTACTCCCCCTAAAATTCAAATACATCTAATGAAAATTGAAAACAAACTGTACAGAACATGACAACTGATATCGAATCTCCTCAATTCGCCATTCACTAGGCATAAACAATCAGAACTCCCCCTATCAACAAACTATTTTCCCATTTAGATTTCAAAACACTTAAGTTTGTTTTAATCAAAATGGTTTTTCCGGAAAATAAGTTTGATTGATTTTACCAATTGTAGATTATCATTTGTAGAAATATCCAACAAATGTTCGGGGTTGTGATTCATCATCTTGTCTTTCGATCAATGTAGGAAAATACAAGTACAACTTAATGTCCTTGATTTACCATTTGCATTTCAGAAACCTCTGTACCAATTGTAAGAAATACACAAACAAACCTCTTTACCGTTTGAATGACGTTACCGAATACAACTCTAAGAAAGATGCCGATTCATGCTCCACGCTTACCAACCTGGGAGCTCCGGCAAGTCCTGAGACTTACTGTTCGAAATATGTACCATCCCAGTCACATACCAGGGATGGTTCAACTTTTTCTTTCTTTGTCTTCTTCTCATAGAATTCTTTAACCCCTTTGACTTTTCGATCAATCATTTTGCCAAAAATATGTTTTACCATGGGGTTAAAGACCTTCTCAGCATCAAATTCCTGTTCATCATGATAAAATTGATTAGAAATCTCAACTTTACCAATCTTCTTCTTGTAATTTTCAGCCCGAAGTGATGGAAATTCATCATCATTAACCATCGGAACTGAGTTCTCACTTTTTACATTAGCTTCACATTTTAAATCAACTTGTGGCTCAACTGACTTTGTGGAATCAGTTTCATCGCCTGAAGATAGCTCCTCTGATTTCGATCTATCAGAATCATCGCTAGAGCTTTCACCACCATTCTTCACAACCCATTTCGGGTTGCTAGATTTGACTCTCTTCTTGTAAAACTTGGTCGAACTCTCACCAATTTCAAAAATAGAATCTTTAAACAATTTTGTTCTATCCAGTGGAGTTTCAAATGCATACACCTTTTCTGAGAATTTTCGAAAAACTCCCTGTTTTGATTGTATCGCCTGATTACAATCTTTGGCAATATGTCCAACTTTGTTGCACTTGAAACAGGTTCTCGAATCTTTCTCTTGTACAGCTTGTTTCTTTTTCAGAAACTCACTGTTCTTTTCTCTCCAGAAGCATGTCTTCTCTTCTTCATCAGTAGATGTGCCTGAAACAAAAGACATTTTGGACTTAAAATCACGAACATATTTTTCATTTTTCTGTTTTTCTGTAGGAATAAAACCCAACCCTTTCTTTTTGAAATTACCGTTATGGTTTGATTTCTTTTGAAAATTTGAACCAGAACTGTATTTCTTTTTCTTATTCAATCTTTGCTGCACTCTTGAGGTGTAAGGTCTTGGTTTTTCATTAAGACATAAACCTTTGATTTCGGAAATATGGATTTCCGAGAGTATAAAAACCTTGTTAATCAGTTCAGTTTTAACACCTCTTATAGGAAATTCCTCATCAGAATATAATTTGTCCGAGTTATTTAAAGTATAAGCAACTTTAAACAATCCATCATCCAAATTAGATTTTGATAACAGGAATTTTCTATCATAAACCAATTTTCCCTGTTTTTCTGTTTGACTCGGAGCTTTTGACTCAGATTTTGATTCTGACGCGGACTCCGACTTTGACTCTTCACTGTCATCACTATCTAACACATGATCCACGACTTTCTTCATCAATTGAGACTGTTGATCAGTGTCAGATGATGTAAACACAACATCAATACTTTCGGGAAGATTGACCGACGACTCTGACTCCCACTGTAAATTTGTAGCCTTTTTGACTCTTTCATCGTTAGGATGTCTAGGCAAATATCCGTTTTCCAGTGGAGGTGGACATCTGTTATAACTAACACCTTTCTTCTTTCCAGATGAAATCTTTTCAGTATCCTTCTTCCTGTCACTCTTCTTCTTGTCAGCATTCTTTTCTCCAATACTCACTTCAGCTGCCTTTTCTTGAGTTGACTCATCTTCTTCCCAGACCTTCATGCTTTCAACAGTCGGATAGATCCTGTCAATCACATAGGAAGTACATGAGTAACTTTTCAATAAACGATTCACTCGTTCTGTTTCGATTTGTTGCAGCTCAAGTTTTTGTTCTAACGCAGCACACTTTTCAATATAGTTGTTTACAACTTTTTGTTTTGTCATGAATGCTCCCTGAAGAGTCCTCATCGCAACTGCTTGTTCTTCACTCGTTTGATTGTACTGATTCATTGTCTTATTCAGCACATCATAAGACTCCTTCAGTCTGTTTAAGTTGTTAATCAACGTGCTGTTCTGCTTTTTCACAATCTCACAGTTTTCACACTTCACCTGAGTTTCTTTCGCATCAACTTTTTCATCAATCTTGAATTTTTGCACTTCTGTCATCTTTTTCTTTCTCACCACTTGCACTTCTTCATCATCACTACTCACCGGCACTTCTTCATCATCACTACTCATCAACGACCCTTCTTCATCATCACTACTAACCGGCGTTTTGATCTTCTTCTTTTTCTTCTCCTTCTTGACCCTATCATCTTCACTCTCACTTTCAGCAACCAACTTCATATCAGCTCTGTATTTTCTTGCCCAATATTCTGTATCATCATCACTATCATCTTCAATCTTTGCAGCAAAAGCAGTATAAGCTGTAGTTTGATCAGGAACATAATCATCCCAAGTGAACTTTGCCCAGCTAAAACCTTCTGCAAGTTGTAACATCTGTGCCTGTAATCATTGTGAACAGTTCAATTATCAATAAAATAATGTTA
The DNA here is from genome assembly GCF_002127325.2 of Helianthus annuus. NCBI lineage: Eukaryota > Viridiplantae > Streptophyta > Magnoliopsida > Asterales > Asteraceae > Helianthus > Helianthus annuus. Next base: position 66,353,511 of record NC_035438.2, on the reverse strand, counting down.
TTTGATCCCAATGTTTGTTTCGTCGTGCTTTACATTTTTCGTGTTTTGACTTTTGTTCAATTTCAAACTCTACATCGCTTTCTAGAGAATTATACGCAAACTGGTGCGAAAACGTACTCAGTTTAATGCGACAAATACTCCGGAACATCAACATATACTCAACATACCTTAAATAACCTTTACATAACTTAGAAATAAGTTTTGAAGGCTTTGGTATGGCAAAAACAAGTTAATTCGCTTACAGGGACTAAACTTGACAAACTGCGAAAGTATGCCAATTTGAACTGTAACGAACATTCCGGAACATGTCCATAAGTTAAACATACCATAAATATCCTTTACATGGCTTAGAAATAGGCTTTGAGGGGTTTGGTATGCTAAAACAAACTTTTGGATCATTCAGGGGCCAAAAATGTCAAAAAGTGCACAAGTTTGCACTTTCGCGCATAACTGACGTTCTGAATACATCCGGACATCCAAAAATTTATGTAAGGATCCTTATATTATGCCTAAGTGTTTGGCATAAGAAAAATCCATTCGTCGCGTCTTTTGGATCGTCTTTCGCGCTTATGCGCACTCCGTCGTAATTAACCGAACATCGCGACCGTACGGCTAAACGAACCGACATCCGACATATTTTTGAGCACATTTTCAGTTCCCTATACTTTAACATCATTTTAGAGCTTTGAAATGGGGTTAACGGAGCTTAAACGTGCCAAAAACGCATCAAATACCAAGTTTTGGCGCTGCAGGGACTAAAGTTGTAATTCTGCCAAACTAGGGCCTTACGGACCGTAAGGCAAAACCCATACGGTCCGTAAAGGGTCCCCAGATCAGCAGAATCAACATTTAATGCTGATTGGCTCTTCAGATTGCGAAAGGGTCGAATGCCTTTTCACCCAATGAAGGGCCAAGGGCCAAGTTCAGTGTATTTAACCCCTGGACACGTGTACGCACGAGATCAAGGCACGATATTCGATAAAACGATCCTAACGGTTCCACTTTTCCTATAAATACCCCCCCCTTTTGTGTAAAAACCCACAAAATCAGATCTAAATGCTCTAAGTTGATGCCTTTGCTTCATACCTGAGCTATTGGATCTTGATTAGCACTCGGGGACCCTCCGTAAGTCCTCTTTCGCTCTTTTATTCGCTTTTCGAGTCCGAAAGTCGACGTTTAGTTGACTTTCTGCATTGACCAGCTTATGGTCGATGCGAAGTTCATGGAACTTCATAACGTGAGCGTGATCACGATGGTTATGGTCCGTAGTGACCATACCTACTGATCACCACGTTATCTAGGCTCAGTGACGAGTCGTAGTTTCGGCCAAAATGTGCATTCTTGCATATTTTGCAACCAAACTACTCGTAGGCATCAAAGCCGTTTGTTTTGATGTCAAACCTGTTTTCAAACGTAGTTAAGCATGTTCTAACATGCTTAGCTCGTCACTTTTAGTTTAGTGCTTATATAGGGTCGTAAGGTAAGCGATCTAAACCATCGCTTATACTTTCGAACCCGACCCATTTGGTCGGTCATTAGGACCCGACCAAACACATTAGGTGACCATAGCTATAACCTTTCGAGGTTATACCTTGTAGTCACGATGTTAGGCGTTCCGAACGCGTTCTACGCGAGCGACGCGTTAGGGTAGCATAAGCTACCTAAACGGGTCGTGATGGACCGTAAGCACTCAGGTTAAGTTTCATTTTAGTATGTAGGCTTTGTCAAGCCATATTACACGAGTCTCCATACTCGTTTGGTTTACGAACCCGCGTACTGTCCGATCCTTCCGATTTGGTCCGGTATATTAATATAGCTACCTATTAGGTGCCGTTGATATTCCGTGATCTCTCGCATTTCCTGATTATTTCACAAGAACAACAAAGCAACCTCAGGTGAGTACATAGAACCCCATCTTTTACTGTTTTCCAAACTGTTTTGGGGTGAAACACATGTGCCTATCTGTTACTTTCATGCTTTCCATGTTTTCACATCATATACCTACTATGTTGTTAGTACATTATAGTACACGATTTCATTACATTTCATGCTATGTATGCCCATTGGGTGCGTACTTAGTACAATGATTTACATTACATTGCTGTTGCATATGTTTACTCAGCATATGGACACATTGATTTACATGAACATTTCTGTTGCATATGTTTACTCAGCATATGGACACATTGATTTACATGAACATTTCTGCTGCATATGTTTACTCAGCATATGGGCACACGCCTTCATTTTGTTATGACATTTGGTTTGTTTAACATGGGACAATACATTCATTAACATTAGCTACGCCGTTCGTTAGTAGGTAGTGGTACCATAGGAATTGACAACTCCCGTTTCTGAAGTCCTGGGTTTGATAGGACTGGAAGGAATGACCGAATTCGATATACATAACTTAGATAAACCTTTAATTTGTTTAAGGGTTTATCGCCGCAGTCTCAAGGCTTGGATGTATGCATAGTTTACAATACCGCATAAATGTTAATATCAATTGAGCATGCATTTTCCGCAGAACATATCGTTGATTTAAACCACGTTTTACTTCAACGACTTGTTTTGTGCATATGGTTTAAGTTGATACATTTCGCTTACCATACATGACACATCTTGGGATTTCACATTACATGATTTACATTGAACATAAACACGTTGACATTGACATACACATTTGGTGGTTTACATTGAACATAAACATTTGACATGGTTTACACAATAACACTTGACATGTGGATTACACATGAACAATTTGCATGGTGGATTGGTTTGGGTAAATGGTTTGAATAACGTGGTGTATGTAATATGACGCAAACATGGTGGATACGCCGCTGGTACTTCCTATATATAAATGTTTGTAAAATATTACATATCTTGGCGTTGTCTAAATCATTTCAGTTTAAACATATAACATTTTATACAAATAACATACTTTCCATATAACATCATCTTACAAAACAACTTATCATATTCAACTCATTTTACTTGGTTACTCGTTTAACCTTGCACTTATCTATATATATCATCTGATGTCATCGTTTTTCAAATGATTTACAAAGCAAGACAAAGTACAAGGTTCATGACTGACTGTTATTAAACATTCTTTAAACTCAAGTCGTGAACCACATTTTCACAAAACCTATGTATCTCACAGGCATTTTTATGCTGACGTACCTATTTTCACATGTGTTTTCAGGAGCTATTCCATAGGGCGATGATCATGATTCTAGGGCGGACCTGTGCCTTAGAGCCTAAAAATGAAGTTAGAACTAGCATAATTATGTTTTGATTTCCGTACTCTCTTTCCAAGACAATGTAACACCCTTGTTTATAAATAAAATACAACTTGTATGCCATGGTTATGAAACAATTAATTCTGTTCACAACACTCCCCGACGTTTTCCGCCGCGGTTGCATGTTATAACGCGGCCGGGGTGTGACACAAGTTTTTCATCTTCTTGATCAATCAAATAAGCTCTTTTTCCGGTATCTTCAATCACATCTCTTCCATGTGCAGTCTGAGCTTGATGCTTTTGTTGTTGAGATGATTGACCAACTTGGTGATAGATGGCTTTGCGATAGTAATCGTTGTTGTTGTTAAACGGATTTTGAGCTCCACTTGTTTCTCGGTTTGTGTACTCCCTCTTGAAGTGTCCGTTTTCCCTGCACCGAAAACAAGTAACTTTAGATTTGTCAAATCCTAAAGTAGAAACATTTGCATCACGAAGATCATCTCTCCCCGTGATTTGTTTGAACTTCTCAGCTCTCCGTAACACACTCGCCAGACACCACTTTATGTCCATCAGCTCCATCTCTTCAGCATCTATCTGGTCATAGTCTTCTTTTGTTAACATTGGATTTCCAATACGACCTGCAACAAAACACGTGTAAGATTCCAAAACCATTCCTAATAAAGACATTTGGTTTTTGGCAATATCCTCAGAATAATCTTGATCATTCTCAAGATTCAGTACAATGTTACACTGTAACTTTTTCCCATTCTTAGTTGCTGAGATGTTTGGATCAAAAGATGAAAATGGAGTAAAGCTGGTTTTGCTGCTTGATCCAGACGATGGGCTTTCAGATACACTCTTGGCACTCATCCCTGTCACAATCTTTGGAGATGAATTCGATGATTTTTCATTAACTCCAGCTTTGTAATATAACCCGACATCTTGTTCACCATCGAAGTCTCTCATTCTGATCACTTTACGCTGCTCCATTTCATAAGCTTCTATCTTTTCAATGAATTTGCTGAGTGTCAAACTGTTAAAACCCTTTTTGTTTCTAAGCATCAACAAGTATGTCCCCCAACTCTCATATGGCAAGGCATCAGCAAGTTTTTCGATCAACTCCTCATTGCTCTTCTGAATACTTAATCTTTTCATACTAGCAAGCAAATTGCAATATCGTTCAATGAGCTCTTTTGTGCTTTCATTCTTTCTCTGATGGAACAGATCAAACTCTTTCTTTAGAAGCGACTTTTTGCTTTTAATCATTTCATCACTTCCTTTAAATTTTGAACTTAATGCTTTCCAGATTGAGTAAGATGTTCCACTGTGCTGTAGCAGAACCATGATATCTTCTTTCACTGCCTGTTGAAGAAGACTTAGCATCATTTTCTCATTTTTGTACTTCTTCCTCTCATCTGCTCTAAGATCTTTGATTGGAACTGGCTCTTCATCATCATTCATTGGTCTGATATACTTTGTCTCGACACATTCCCAAGCATCAAGATAATTAGCTTGCACCCAATTCTCAAACCGACCTTCCCAATGTTGAAATTCCTCAATGCTCATTAACTTGGGAGGTTTTTGCATCGTTCCGGTTTCGTTTTCAAGCATTGTGGTTTGAATAGCAGTGATTGGTGTACTTGGTGTAGCGAACGCGTTATAGAAATCCTCGTCCATGTTCGAATATTGAAACAACACTACAAACAGCTTTAAAAGCGGTTCACGAATATAAAGTGATACAAAAGCGGCCCAATATGATGTCAGAAAAGCGAACCAGAAAAAAAAAACAAATAAGCGATCCAAGACAATTTCAGAAAAAACGATCCAAGATTGTCCAGAAAAGCGATCCAAGTGCTTGTTCGAATAAGCGGTCCACAGGTAAACCAGATAAGCGGTCCAGAAGATGAATTTCCAGCGGTCCACAGAAAATCGACCGAATGAGCGATCCACAGTCGACCGGATAAGCGGTCCAGAAACTGTTCGTAAAAGCGATCCAAATATGTTCTAAAAAACGGTCCAGCCGATCGGACCTGTTTAAACTTCGAATTTTGAACCCAAACTTTCAAGGATTTATCTCTATGCCATCGCGCACAATCCCTGAGATTTTTAGCAAATTCCGACCGTTGAAAAATGTTCGAATCTGAAAAAGAATGAGTAGAAGACAGAATTTCTGACAATTTCCAGCTATTTCCTGTAGAATTCCTCCTCCTGATGCTCTGATACCACTTGTAGGATCGTTTGGAGACCCGAACGAGTCAATCAGAGGTTTTCTCCTTGAATTCAGGTGCGGAAAACAAGAAAACAAGGTAGAAATAGACTAGATATCACTTTTAACTGTTTTTCTATTGATTTGATAACAATTACAGCACGTTCTCGGTCCGGCAGCACTTCGGTACGAGATTCGGAAAAAGATTACAACTGAAATCGCCCCAAGGATATTTATAGACTCCTTGGACCGCTTATTGGACAGGCCCAATAAGCGGTTCACAAAAGCGATCCAACCACAACAACCATTCGAGCGGTCCAGCCACTTAACCATATGAGCGGTCCATGCCTTTTGTTGTTCGAGTGGACCATCTTGTTCGCTCGAGCGACCCAAACTCCAAATGGTCTTATAAGCGGCCCAACAACTAAAACTATACAATTTACATAATTTCTCGTATAACGTGCCCAGATCTAACGTTCTAAGATTCTGACTCGATACAAGACGTAATCAGCAGATGAAGTGCACCAACACTTTGATTAATAACACTTACTCTACATAATACAACTAACGTAATCGCAAACATAAAATAGACCAACTATAGTCAAAGGAGTCAATCTTGACTTTGACATTCGGTAACACGGGGTGTTACAGCCTCCCCTTGTTTAGGGAATTTTGTCCCGAAATTAGGCTGAAAGCTGTACATCACCGTGACTTACCTTGAGAACTTTCTCTCTCTAGACTTTCACTTGAACAACTGCGGGTACTTCGCCTTCATGTCGCTTTCGAGTTCCCAAGTGAACTCTGCGCCTCGTTTGCCTTCCCATCGGACTTTCACAATAGGAATGCGCGAGCACCTGAGTTGCTTGGTTTGGCGATCCATGATTTCGACAGGCTTCTCCACGAAGTGTAGCGTTTCGTTTATCTGAAGGTCGTCGAGAGGTACAATCAAATCATGCTCAGCCAGGCATTTTCGGAGGTTTGACACATGGAAAGTCGGGTGGACGTTACTGAGTTCCTCCGGTAGTTCGAGTCTGTAGGCGACTTTACCGATCTTTTCCAGAATCTTAAAAGGTCCAACATATCAAGGCGCTAGTTTCCCTTTCTTGCCGAATCTGACCACACCCTTCCAAGGTGATACCTTTAGGAGTACGTAGTCGCCAACGTCAAATTCCAGCGGCTTGCGTCTTCTGTCGGCGTAACTTTTCTGTCTATCCCGGGATTTCGACAAGTTGTCTCGAATCTGGAGGACTTTGTCAGTCGTTTCTTGTAATAGCTCAGGACCGGTTAGTTGTGAGTGACCGATCTCGTGCCATACAATAGGCGATCGACATCTTCTTCCATATAGGGCCTCGAATGGTGCCATTTGGATGCTGGTATGATAACTGTTATTGTACGAGAATTCGACTAACGGCAGGTATTTGTTCCAATTACCACCGAAGTCTATGACACACGCACGGAGCATGTCTTCAAGAGTACGGATCGTTCTTTCAGTCTGTCCGTCGGTTTGAGGATTGAATGCGGTACTTAGGTTAAGCGACGTACCGAGAGCTGCTTGAAACGTTTCCCACAATCGCGACGTAAACCGAGCATCACGGTCAGAGATGATGTCACGAGGCGTACCATGATTACAAATGATCTCGTCGGTGTAGATTCGGGCTAATCGTTCCACCTTGTAGTCTTCTCGTATAGGCAAAAAGTGGGCTGATTTGGTCAAACGATCAACGACAACCCAAATGGTGTCGTGACCTGATGAAGTGGGTGGAAGCTTGGTTATGAAATCCATAGCTATACTCTCCCACTTCCATATAGGAATTGGCGGTTGTTTGAGTAAGCCAGAGGGTCTTTGATGTTCAGCCTTGACCCTTGCACAAGTCAGGCATCTTCCGACATAGAGAGCGATATCCCTTTTCATACCCGGCCACCTGTACTTGTAGCGAAGATCCTAGTACATTTTATCGGCACCGGGATGAATAGAATACCGAGATTTGTGGGCTTCATCCATTAAAATCTTTCGTAATTCGGTCCGCTTAGGGATCCAAATTCGGTCCAGAAAATAGAAGATCCCATTTGATTTGCTTACAAGCTGAGCTCCATCGTGATAGATTCTCTCCTTCTTCAAGGTGTGTTCATTAAAGCAAGCATGTTGGGCTTCGCGGATGAGGGTTTCAAGATCGCGTTGGGCTTGGGTATTAAGAATACTGAGTAAATAACTCCGCCTGCTAAGCGCGTCGGCAACGACATTTGCCTTGCCTGGGTGATAACGAATCTCGCAGTCGTAATCGTTGAGGAGTTCTACCCATCGGCGTTGACGCATATTGAGTTCTCTCTGATTAAAGATGTGTTGTAAACTCCTGTGATCGGTGAAGATCGTACACTTGGTACCATACAGATAGTGTCGCCATATCTTTAATGCAAAGACAACCGCGCCTAGCTCGAGATCATGGGTTGTGTAGTTCTTCTCGTGGATTTTGAGCTGTCGAGAAGCGTAAGCTATAACCTTGTCTCGTTGCATGAGGACACAACCAAGGCCAAGGTTGGAAGCATCACAGTAGACAATGAAATTGTCGTTCCCATCGGGCAATAAGAGAACAGGAGCATTGCATAGCTTATGCTTGAGGGTTTGGAAAGCAGACTCTTGTTCGGTTCCCCAAACAAAAGATCTGTCTTTATGCGTAAGAGCGGTAAGTGGCACAGCGATCTTAGAGAATCCTTCGATAAATCGTCGATAATAGCCCGCTAATCCGAGAAAAGAACGGACTTCAGACGGGTTCTTTGGCGTAATCCAACTCTTAACTACTTCGATCTTCGCAGGGTCGACATGGATACCTTGACTATTCACGATGTGACCCAGGAACTGAACCTCTTCTAACGAGAATTCGCATTTGGGGAACGTGGCATAGAGTTGGTTTCCCTGGAGTAACTCGAGAACCAAACGTAGATGTTACGCATGTTTGGATTTCGATTTGGAATAAATGAAGACATCGTCGATGAATATGATGACGAAACGGTCGAGATAAGGCTTACACACGCGATTCATCAGATCCATAAAAACCGCGGGTGCGTTGGTTAAACCAAAAGGCGTAACAACGAACTCATAGTGGCCGTAGCGAGTGCGAAAAGCGGTTTTGGGTATATCTTCTTCCTGAATACGCAATTGATGATAGCCTGAGCGTAGATCGATCTTTGAGAAACACGTAGCACCTTGTCGCTGATCAAACAAATCGTCGATGCGAGGTAGAGGGTATCGGTTCTTGATGGTCAACTTATTCAATTCCCGATAGTCGATACACATCCTGAACGACCCATCCTTCTTTTTGACGAAAAGGACTGGTGCGCCCCAAGGAGAGGTGCTCGGGCGAATAAAGCCTTTTTCAAGTAATTCCTGGAGTTGGTTCGAGAGTTCCCGCATTTCGGATGGCACGAGTCGATATGGGCTTTGGCTACGGGGTTAGCTCCAGGAATGAGGTCGATGCGGAAGTCGATATCACGACTGGGCAGTAATCCGGGAAGATCGTCAGGGAACACCTGAGGAAATTCACGGACCACTAGGACGTCTCTGATTTCTGTCTTCCTTTTCTTTTCCTTCTCCGCTACTACGATGTTGGCCAAGAAAGCTCTGTCTTCCTTGCGGAGATACTTGCTAGCTTGGACACATGACATGAGCTTGAGACCTTTCGAAGCAGTTTCACCGTACACAAATAATAAATCATCATTCGCGAGCGAGAATCGAATCATTTTGTCGAAGCACACACCTTCAGCATGGTTTTCGCATAGAAAGTCCATGCCTACTATAATGTCAAAACTTCTGAGCTGCATCGGAATAAGGTCGATTGGAAAGATGTGATTGTTGAGCTCGAGGGTACAATTACGAAGAACAGAATTAACGGCGACAGTTCTTCCAGTAGCGACTTCAACTTCGAATGACGAGGGAAGATAAGAACGCTTACGACTAAGGAGCTTTTCGAATTCAAATGACACAAAGCTGTTATCGGCTCCAGTATCAAACAAACACGATGCATAAATAGCATTCACAAGGAACGTAACATTAACCACGTTGTTGTCAGCCTGGGCTTGACGAGCATTGATGTTGAAGGTTCTGGCACGTGCTGCTTGTTGCTGCTGCTGGGCCTGCTGCTGCTGCTGGGGTTCTTGCTTCACAACCCTCTTCGGGCACATGTTTGCAAAGTGGTTAGGGTCACCACATGCAAAGCAGACTCGAGCATTGATCACGGGTGCTTGAGCCGCGTGTTGGCCTTGCGGGGCTGGAAGTAGAGCTTGATGAGCAGTGGCTTGAACTGGGCTTGACGGGGACCATAGCGACAATTAGCAGTAAAATGGCCGTACAAATTGCAATGAGCGCAGAAACGACAGGCAAGACCCACCGGATGATGATATGAGCATGTCGGGCAGAGCGGGTGGGGACCTGTGTAAGCACGCTTTGCTGGCGGCACTTGAGTAACTGGTGCTGGCCGATGATGAGACTGCTGCTGAGCCAGTACGGCTTGTAGAGGAGCAGCAGTGGTAGTGACAGCACAATTCTTGTTGCTGGAGCTGTTGTTGTTGTGCTTCTTCTTGCGGCATGATGACCTGGATGGTTGAGCAGTGGTGGTTTCGGCGGTTGATGTAGTGGTGGCTTGGTGCAGAGACTTGGAGGGCTTATCCCAGAAACCAGCTTTTACTCGCTTGTCGTTGATCTCGGCGGCAAGCAAGTAAGTTTCCTCGATCGATGAGGTCTTCGCGGCGTGAACAAAATCAGCAACACAATCGGGTAGAGCTCGAATGTACTTCTTGATGGCCACGTCTGACGTCTTAACTTGATCGGGACAGATGATGCTGAGCTGTTTAAAGCGAGCAGTCAAGGCAGCGTTATCTTCATCCTTCTGCTTAATGTTCCAAAACTCGTCCTCCAACTTTTGGGGTTCATGGGGAGGGCAGAATTCGTCCATCATGATAGCTTTCAGCTCCTTCCATGTCAGCTCATAAGCTGCATCATTCCCGCGTTTGTTTCGTTAGGCCATCCACCAGTCTAGAGCTCGGGACTGGAAGACGCCGTTGCGTTTAGGGTACGGAGATTTTCTGGACAGCCGCTTTGGCGCAGAGTGACTTCGATGGAATCAAACCATTGAAACATAGCTGTTGGGCCATCTTCTCCGGTGAATTCCTTTGGTTCGCATGCCTTGAACTGTTTAAAGCTTAAGACAGTCTTGGTAGCATCCTTGGGAGCTTCAGTTCTCGACTCCTCAGAAGATTTGCTGACGTTTTCATAGACGTTGCTCACAGCGTTTGCCACTTGCTTGGCGATGATAGCAGCAAGACGTCTGTCTCTCTTCTCTTGGCGGGTAAGTGGGGTTCGGTGTCCAGATGACGACATGGTCTACAACAGACATCGTCGTAGGTCTCAGACACATCAAAATCGAATCTCACCTCACATGTCTATTATTTACTAAATCTCAGGAACACGTCGAAACACGTATCGCATAAACACATAAGCACATAATCACCGATCCACGTAGTCACAGAAGCACATAAGCACGTAGAGCACAGAGACACATAAACACAGAAGCATGTTCCTATTTAATCACAGAGGCAGTCAGAATACAGAAACCTATCATTCAAGTTCGCGTGTCGTTCGCGTATAGCGATCGCGTATAACATGTCGAGTTGTATAGTATAATCGTATATCATATCATAATGTCGTCTAGATATTGCAGTGACTTGTTAGCGTATTGAGATAGAAGGGCAATGCGAGTCGTGTGTGTTGATCGAAGTGATAGCAAAAATCGAATAATCCTCCAAAATTTAAACACATAAACAGGTAATTTACACATAAAACACATAAAATCGACGAAACGTCAGAGTGACAGCTGCCGACCCAGAAACACATAAAATCGAGAATTAGATCGTCTGCTGCTACTAGATGTTGACTACCCAAAGCGATTCGACTATTCTCAATAGACTCGTGGTCACATTTCGACTTTCGGGATTGTGTTTCCGCCTAGATTCTTGGGCATTCAGCACGTATTCCCTAGGTCGTACTGGTGAGTTCAGGTCATTGGAGTCCATCGAGGCTTTGGTGAGATGAACAAGAGTTGGAATAAGTTGCCAAGGTTAGGGTTTCACCCCTGGCTTAGTAGCTTCTTCCTTGTTTTAGTGAAATTAAGGAGATTATTCATCAAAATATGGATTTCACTCCTGATTTGGTATAATTCTCCTTGTTAAACAAATGTTCGTCATTGAAAAGAACGAAGGAATTATTGATAAAACGACATCGACCCAACAACTTAGTCGAGAGTTTGCGGTTTTCACACCTAATCCCGACTGAGTCACTTGTCGTTGTCTGAGAATTTGAGTGTGGTGATGATGAGAATTAGCAGGATATACATCACATAAACTTGGTCTGTTGGTTCCTAACTATAGTCTAGGTCTCTAAGACATCGACCCGGACTAGGTCGAGTCTAGCCTAATTCCCTATAGTTATGGCTCTGATACCAATCTGTCACACCCCAACCAATGGCGGAATCATCGGGGCATGGCACTGAGCGAAACAGATTGTCCAGAAGTTTCCATAACAATTATTATTACTATTTAATTTATATAATACGTCCCATATCGTACCTTAAATAGCAAACAAATTATTACAGATAACATCAAGTCAAATATTCTGTTCCGACAACTCAGATTTAAATATAAAAATTGTTCAAATGCTTCTAGAGACTCGATCTGCAAGATCTACAGACAACTATGCTCTAGACGCTTATTCTAAGCTCGCCTTCCTAGCAGATAAGCATCCTAATTGCCTGTCACATACGTTAAAATAAAGTCAATACATAAAATGTAAAGGTGAGCATACAAGTTTAATAATAGCATAATAGAGTTCGAAATAATTTACGCATAACCAGCACGTACACAGAGGAAAACGAAGCATGTTAATTATCGACATGGATCTATCGATACCAATGACTGCGGGTTGACTGCCCGAGGCAGTTCGCAATACATGATTACCGCCGTAATCCATGCAAGTAATTGTCCCCCCCGTGTGAACGGGTGCTGAGTCCAAACTATAGTACTATCATCGTTAAGGCAGGTAGACAACATTCCACGTGTAAACATAACAACAAGCATTAATTTAGTCACGTAATACATGCAGTAACGGTTAGCGCTTGAAATAATTGAGTAGTGTGTTCGTTTATGATTTAGAATAAGGAATGTATGTAACATCCAAAAGTTCTAAAGCAAAAAGGGTTTGAGTATACTCACAGTGATTGATAGATTGACGGGAGCACTTGAGAGTAGGGTTAGCCTAAATAGTTCGATAGCATAACGATAAGCAACGCGTAAAACGAAATAAGTGTCGGAGGGTCGGACAGCCTGGTCGATCGGACGGTAGGTCCGATCGGATGGCTTGATCGTTCGGTTAACCAGTTCGTTCGGACAGTCTGTCCGGTCGGTCAGTAGGCTGATCGGGTGGGCTGTTCGAGTGGCTTGTTTCTTCCTTTGAGAAGGATGTGTTTGTGTATGATGGTTTGACCTTTTGAGGTTTTCGTTGTAGTATTTGAAAACATTGGAGTATCCTTACCTTTCAGGTCGATCGATCGAACGGACCGTTCGATCGGCCGGCTTAACCGATCGGTTAGGTACTTCAACAACAAGTTCTTATCAGGGTGTCACCTGGTCGGACGGCTCGACCGATCGGGTGGCACTCCAACGTGTTGAACAAGTTGAAAATCGATTAAGTGTTGAAGCATAGTATCTCATGATCCGAGGAGTAATTCAAATCAGACCGTAGTCCGATCGAACAGCACTTCGTTCAATACTAGACTTCATGAAACTGTTAAAGTGTGGGGCCATGTGCTAGCCGATCGGTTGGCCTGGTCGATCGGCTGGCTTATCCGATCGGCTGGGCTGTCTGTTCGGATAATCAGCTCGATCGGTCAGCTTCCTGACCTAGTCGACTTGTTCGTCTAACACTTGGCTGTTTTGATTGTTTGACGTTATATCGAGGTACTTTGACAACGAGTTGAACCATAGAACCCTCGTTCTTACTTGTTTCTCCTGCTCGGACAGGAATCACCCAAACCCGGCCGGTGGACTGTTCAGAACGGAGTTTAACGTTTAACCTGAAATCGGTGAACCTCGTGGATAGAACCCGAATCTTGAACCGCACAACTACTAGGATGATAAGTGAGTCGGTTCAAACTCCGTTTCTATCGGTTTGAAGGCATTGAGTGTAAAAGAGTGGAAAGAAAGTTGGAAAAACATTCTTTCAATCCTTTTCCCTTTTCACCGTGTAAATGTTTAGATCTATGATAGATCTTTGTTTATTTATGTGGAAATCGGCTAGATCCAAGTGATTCTTGATGGATTGGAGCCAAAACATGGAGTTCCTCAAGAACACTATGATGACATCATCCTTGAACACTTGAATCTTGATGATTTCATGGTTAAAAAATGAGATTTGAAAGATAGAAAGGTGTAGGAGTGTGTATAGATCAAGAAAGTACAAGATTTAGGATAAATCTTACCGGAATCGGAAGGAATCTGAGAAAAAGGGTAAGAGCACGAGCTGGTCGGTCAGAGCTTTCCGAAAGTGGAAAGTATGATAATGACAGGGGTATTTATAGTCTTCCAAAAGAGGAAAGGGCTGGCCGATCGGTCAGGCACCCCGATCGAACAGCCTGTCCGATCAGACAGTAGTCCGATCTGCTGGCCTGTTCGATCGGATGAGATCCTGATCGTTCAGCTGCCTGATTCGAGCGTTCGGTGCGACGATTTTCGATATTTCAATTTCGATTGAGGACGATGCGTGTACGATAGAGTTTCCTATTCAAATTACTTTTAATCCAACCACTATATCTAACATACAATCATCTATATCTCGCGCTGTTTTTTCGCCACCAATTATCATAATTCGATTTTGATTGAGTTCGATGGAGTTTCGAGTTTCGATTGATTACCACACATAACATAAAGTAAACATGCAAAGTAACACATAAGGCACACACACATGTATACTAACACCAGAATTCGCGTAATTCGAGTTTCGAGTTCGATGATGATTAGATTAGCTCGATTATTGATTAGTTGACTTTATCGCATTGTTACTTCCTATTATTCACAGTTGTTTAGCGTTTCGCATTGATTTGAACATTCGATTACTTTGATTAATAACACTTATTCCACATAATACAACTAACGTAATCGCAAACATAAAATAGGCTAACTATAGTCAAAGGAGTCAATCTTGACTTTGACTTTGACTTTGACTTTGACATTCGGTAACACGGGGTGTTACAGAAAGTTAGCTCAAAATCCCCAATTTCACAATTTAACCTAATAATACAGTGGATGGGGGATGAACAATCTAATACCACTAGTTCATATCCAACAATACCGCTAGTTCATATCAATGAATCAACATCAAATTACGCTAGTTCATATCAAATAACGCTAGTTAATCAAACCGGATTTTTTAGAAGATGCCTGGATTTATGCCGCTAGTGTGCACCGTGTGCACCGGATCGTTTTGTTTCATGCTCCTTCTCTCTCGTTTAGCTTCAATTTTTGTTCACCATACAATGAAACCACCGATTAGTATGACAATTTCTTCAGCTAAAACCTTGTGATTGAAGAAGAAAATAAACGGATCAGAAGATGATTTAATCGATACCTCTTAATGTCGTATTCGTCATCCTCACTTCTATCGATGTTCGCTTGTTGTTCACCGTTGTTGTCGTCGTTCTCCCTTAGTCGTAATCGCCTTCAACCTCACGTCAATTTTGGGGTTTAATTATGGTTTTTCATTTGAGACAGAGATTTAGCCGGGTATATAGGTATAGTAAATTGACGATTTTAACCTTTAATTACCGTAATTACGCTTTTGACCCCGCTTCTCATCATCTAATTAATCACGCTTTTAATCCCCTGATCTGACGGTCAGGATTGTCCCGTACATTAAGTACGATTACTCATAATGTATGTTAACCGCTCTCTCTCTCTCTCTCTCTCTCTATATATATATATATATATATATATATATATATATATATGGTTAGGACCCTGTGAGAAGCACTAGGCTACTTGAGAAACTTGAGAAGCATTATGGACCATACATTTTCCCTAAGCTTTTCATAATATACACACATGTATAGTTTAAAATTGACAATATACATACATGTATAATTCAAGATTTGATAATATACATATATGTATATAGTCAATTCTAAACTATACATATGTGTATATTACGAAAAGCTTAAGGAAATGTGTGGTCCAGAATGCTTCTCAAGTTTCTCAAATAGGGTGGACTTCTCTTAGGATACCTTATAGGGCAAGGATCCGTCAGGAGGTTACCCTTTATTGTGAGAAACACGAGAACCAATGTGAACACAATCAAAACTACTTAAAAAAGCTTAAAAACACACAAATTTTTTGTTTAATGTCTTTCGTTAAAAATCGCAGCTTTTTATTTATAATAAAATTTTCTTTTAATTTTTTTTGTTAAAGTCGTGATTTAACTAAATTTTTTTAAACATTTTTTTTGAACGGTCAGATTCTATGATTAATAGAACAGGGCCAGCATATGTTGTAAAAACCCAAAAGTACAGTACAAAAAACAAACAAAATCAAAACAAGGACACCCACCGATTACAACACTATTTCACTATGTCTCGAATGTTAAAATCCGCCCATCTCTCCCACACTATATCATGAAACTTCGATCTACTTTTCAGCCAAATGAAACTTTCCACCATTATTAATTCAACTATGTTATTACCAGTTCGGATGTTACCTTTGATCAGTGCATTTTAGATACGCTTTATTTGATGATAATTATCTATAAAATGCATCGATATTATTATAAATATATTATATTGAGTTGCTTTTGTATTTTATATATATCAAAAGACTTTGATCTAAAATATTAATTTTATACAAGAAAATTATTGATCATAAATTTTAAATACTAATTATAGATCTTAATATGGGAGTTAAAGATTATTAATTGTAATTGATGGTCATTAAATAATTATTGTTTTGACATGTTTTGTAGGTATCGAGAATAAAAATCATGAGTTAAATGGACTTTGCAAAATGAATGAGTTAAATGGACTTACAAATGAATGAATTATATTATATGGAGTGAGATTAAAAACTTGGGCTTTCTTTGGTATTCTTCTAGATCCAAAAACAAGTCTATAGAGTGGAACGATTGGTGTAAATATGTAATCTTGTAAGTTGGTTTCAAGGCTGTCTCGATTTGAGGCAGCTTGTTTTTTCTAATGATAGTTACCTTTCAAAAAAAAAAAAATTATATGGAGTGGGCCATTGGTTGAAAAAAAAGGGAGCCAAAGTGAAACGCAAAGAAAGAAAAGGGACTCATGTGAATATTGGTGGGGACTATATTTTCAACTATCACCAAATCATCATCTTGGATGGCAAATAAAAGATAGGAAAAAGGAAACCCTAAAATATTCTCTCTCGTCGGCTGAGGATTTCGCCGGGAGGCTCGACGAAGAAAGCATATTCCGGCTAGCTTACGAGGTTTAATCGGTTCGTTCATGGAACTAATCTAGATCTAACCTTTCAATCTAGTCTGTGTGTGCCTATTCCATTCGCCTTTTGGGATTTCGTTCAGTAAAGTTAAGCGATGAGTGAGAGAGACGAAAAAGGAAGTTGGAAGGACATCCCAGGGAAAAGGAACAAGCGAGGAACATGAGCAGCAGGAATGTCTAACAGCATAGGGCAGATTACAAAGTTTTACGTCACTAATCTTCCAAACGGTGTCACACCGTGGGAGGTTTCTGATTTCGTTAGGGTTTTTGGGAATGTGGCGGGCGTATACATAGCAAGGAAAAAAGATAAAGAAGGGAGGAAGTTCGGATTCATAAGCTTCAGGAACGTCGTCGATGTTAAAGAGATGGAAAGAACTCTTAACGGCACAAAAATGGGAGGGTTCAAGCTCAAGGTGAACGTGGCAAAATTTGCTATGGAAAACGAGGGATTTCATGGAGAAGCTACAGTGAAGGATAAAGGTAAGACCAAGGTGCATGCTAATCAGCCACAGATTCTCAATCACGCTAACGCTTTTACCAATAACGGTGGGGGTAAATTGTTCAAGGATCTGTTCTCCAATTCTCATGGAGACCAAGGTGAATCGAGTAAGCCAAGGGCAACTGAAGAAGGGAACGGGAATATGATTGTTGTTCCTGATGATACATTGGCTTTCAAAGAACTTAGGGGCAAAGCTCTTGTGGGAAGATGTATGGATTTCACTGTTTTAAGAACTCTGGACAATCTTCTTGATGGTGCTGGTATTAAAGGAGTGTCGCTTAGCTACCTTGGAGGTCTGTCTTTGTTAATTAAGTTTGTGGATAATATCGGATGCACTGAATTTTTGCTTAATCACTCGGTTTGGGAACATTGGTTCTCTTCCTTGGATAACTGGAGTGGTCAGTCCCTGCCATTCGAGAGGTTGGCTTGGGTTAGGGTCCAAGGAGTTCCTATCCACTTGGCTGAAAACTCGGTATTCGATTCGATAGCGGGACAGTTCGGGAAAATTGTTTATGGGTCTTAAATTTCGGCTGAAGATGATAATCTCTCGTCAAGTTGGGTCGGTGTTTTGGTCGGAGAAGGGGATCGGATTCAAGAACACAGGACGGTGAAATGGAAGGACAAACTTTATCGCGTTTGGATTGAGGAAGAGGTTAGTGAATGGATCCCGAATTGTGTTAAGGGGGTGGTGTGCTCGGAAAAAAAGATGGAAGTGGACAGGTTAGGGGTGACAATGGAGATATGGTCGGAATGGATTTTGAACGGCCAGAGGATCAGTTTCAGACGAGGGATAATGAAGGGACGGATGCATTGAATGAAGAGAATATCATAGGGAACTCCAATCGGAATTTCAACTCTGGAGGCAGTGATTCGGATCCCCAGAATGTGGGCGTGCATGAAGTACCCAGTGGGACCCTTGGCACACGTACTTTGGAATCTAGTAAAAATAATGAATTATATTATTTTAAATCTGCTAGAGATGGTGGTAGACCCAAAAGGAAAGCATTTAGGCCTAGGCCCAGAAATAAGGCTACAACTCATCTGGATAGCTCTAGTCCAATATCGGATAACAGGCCCAAAAAACGGAGTAGGGAGGATGGGGACGACGTTTTTTCCTTTGACCTCAATTTTAAAGTAAATGAAGAACATGAGGGTCTGGCTCCGAAGATGCAGCAAGGTAATGAAGTCGATAGCTTGGGGAATTTGGAGGTTCAAGAAATTCTGGCAGAACCTGTTGAACCGGGTCTGAGTCAGTCCGGTTCTTAGATTAGTTTTGTGCAAGACACATTTGAAGCTTCTGTGGAAGAGGAAGTTAGGGCCACTGTGAACATTGGCAAGATGGTGGGAGTGGATCTCGAAAACGATATCAGTCTCATCGGTAAGACAATTAGAGGAGAAGAGATTAATGTGATGCGTCAATGAACTTCTTGTCTCTTAACATAAGAGGAATTTTGGGGGATGCCAAAGCAGAATAGGTGAAAGAATTGAGACTTTATAAAAAGATAAGTGTAATTGCTCTTCAGGAAACCAAAACCGTGGGGGTGTCGTCTTCTGTCTTGTCTAAGCTGTGGGGTAACTGGAAATTCGATTTCGCTTCGGTGGATCCGGTGGGTCTTTCAGGGGGTTTGGTGTGGATCTGGGATCCCAAGGTTTTGAAAATTGATTCTTTTGTTCAGCAGAGATTCTTTTTAATTATTAAAGGCTCGGTGGTGGGAAGCGGAGAGCCGATAAACTTAGTTAATGTTTATGCTACGCAAAACACTTCGGATAAGTTACAGTTGTGGAACGAGATCTCAAACGTCATTGACCCCGCTGCTGGATTATGGGTCATTGTGGGAGATTTTAACGCTGTTCGATCGCAGGAAGAAAGGAAGAGATCTAAGTTCAAGCCGGTATGTACCGAAAATTTTAATAACTTCATTTTCAACAATGGTTTGTTGGAATATACGTTGCAGGGCAGAAAATTTACATGTATTAGGGACAACGGGAGGAAGCTTAGTAAGCTGGACCGTTTTTTGGTTTGTCCTGATTTTTTCAATAAATGGCCGTCGGCCTGTTCTAGAGTGTTGCCGTCTCGACACTCGGACCATTGCCCTGTCACCCTGGAGTTGGTTGATCTGAAGTTTGCTCCCCGTCCTTTTAGGGTTTTCAGTTCTTGGATTGGGAAACCTGGATTCGACGAGGCTGTGAAAGAGGCAGTGGATGGTTTTGAAGTTTTTAATCCACCGGATAAGTGTCTTACTGCCAAATTCGCTAGAACTAAAAATTCTCTTAAGAAGTGGAGGGATGATTTTTTGGTCAAAGAAAATGAAGTCATAAATACTGCTCTTGCAGAGTTGGAGGAAGTAGAATTAGTTATGGAATCCAGGGATCTTTTGGAAGAGGAGGAGTGGGTTATGTCAGAGAATAGTTAAAGAAATTGAAGACAGAAAATGTTTGGATTTAAGACAAAGAGCTCGGGTCAAGTGGGCGTTAGAGGGTGATGAGAACTCCAATTTTTTTCACGCTTCGGTTAACAACAGGAAAGCTTCTAATAGTATCCATGGTCTTAATATCGACGGAGAGTGGTGCACCAAACCGGCCAAGATAAAGAAACAGGTTCTTACTTTCTTTTGTGATAAATTTAAAGATCCGATGTTGATCAGACCCTATCTTTTCTGTCAAAATATCAAAAAAATTCAGAGGAGGGGGTAGTATGATTGAGGAACCTTTCACGGAACTTGAAATCAAGAATGCCATTTTTAAATGTGGAGATGATCGGTCTTCGGGACCCGATGGTTTTAATTTTAAATTTATAAAATACTTTTGGGAATTGTTTAAAGAAGACTTTGTGAGAATTTTTTATTGGTTTTTCAACTCAGGGGAGATAAGTAGTGGATGTGGAAATTCTTACATCGCTCTTATTCCGAAAGTTCCCGACCCAGTCTCTTTAAACAATTTTAGGCCTATTAATCTGGTTGGAGTGATTAGTAAGGCTATTTCCAAGGTCTTGGCGAATCGGATGAGGTTGGTTCTAGAGGGTGTCATATCCGAGACGCAATCGGCGTTTTTAAAGGGAAGGTTCATATTGGATGGGCCTCTCATAGTCAATGAATTGATCTCGTGGATTAAGAAAAGGAATTCGAAAGCTTTCTTGCTCAAGCTTGACTTAGATAAGGCATATGATAATGTGAACTGGAGGTTTGTGATCAATATTCTTCGGCAAATGGGCTTTCAGAATAAATGGTACAAATGGATAATGGGCGTTTTAGAGTCGGCTAGTTCAGCCGTTCTTGTTAACGGAGCGCCCACTTTTATTTTTAAATGTGAAAAAGGAATGAGACAAGGAGACCCGCTGTCTCCTTTTTTGTTCTTAGTCGTCATGGAGGCCATTTCATGTATGCTTAATCGGGCAAAAGAGATGGGCGTGATAAATGGGATTTCAACGCCAAATAACGGGCCGGTTATTACTCACCTTCTTATATTAACTAAATAAATAAATAATAAATTAATATTAAATCTTATCATACTTTAATAAATATTATCCTCAAATCTAAATTGCTAATTTAATATATTTTAAAAACAAATACTTCTCTTTCCTACTTATCTTATATTAAATATATAAATAATAAATTAATATTAAATGTTATCCTAATTTATTAAAAATATAACTTTTTTTATTAATTCGTATACAAAATTATATTTATTCAACTCATGTAAAACGCGGGGTTTTAAAAATATAACTTTTTTTATTATTTACTATACAAAGTTACATTTATATAGCACGTGTAATACACCAAGTTTTTAAAGATATAACTTTTTATCATTTGCTATGTAAAATTAGATTTATTCAACACGTGTAATAAACGAGTTTTTCAATGATACAATTTTTTTGTTATTTGCTAGATTTTTCAACCCGACTATACACGAGTTTTTTAAAGATACGACGTTTATAGTATTTAATATACAAAATTACATTTATTTAATATGTGTAATACACATGGTTTTTAAAGATATAACTCTTTTTTAGATCTACTCAACACGTGTAACATACGGGGTTTTTAAGGATGTAATATTTTTATTATTTGGTAGATTTATTCAACCCGATTACACACGGGTTTTTTTAAAGATACGGCGTTTTTAGTATTTAGTATACAAAATTACATTTATTTAATCTACGTAATACGCACGGTTTTTAAAGATATAACTATTTTTTTATTATTTGATATACAAAATTACATTTATTTAACCCGTACAATATACGTGGTTCATAAAGATATAACTTTTTATTATTAAATATATAAAATTACATTTATTCAACCCGTGTAATACATGGGGTTCTAACCTAGTTAAGTATATTGTATTTTTATACCTTTTTATTTTTTTAAACATTAGATTATCTATATCGTAAAGAGATTTTAAATATCAATAGCAAACACATATCTAGTCAAGATAACTGTTTCTTTCAATTAGCATATATAACTACTAGGTTAGAATTCTGTGTATTACATGGAGTTAAGTCAATAAAATATAAACTATTAAATAAGGAAAAAAATAGAAACATTGAAAAATGAAATATTGAAGAAAGAGTAAATTACAAGTTTTGTCCTTTATGTTTATATCAAATTACAGGCGTTGTCCTTTTGGCGAAAAATTTACAGGCGGTGTCCTTAACCTTTCAAAATCTTGCACGTTTTGTCCTTTAGGCCAAACCTGGTTAGAAATCTCAGTTAATTTTTGTCGTGTGCAATACACATGAGGGCACAATAGTCTTTTTATCTCTCAACCCTTTCATTTATAACCCTCACCAACCCACAATTCAACAAAACCTAATCTTCAATCATTCAACTAAATTCAAATCACATTTTAAACAACTCACTCACATAACCTTCAAATTCTCACTAAACTCCATGGCTTCAAAGAAACTTAAAACAATACTTAAAAGACCCTTTAATATTGAAATACTACTAATCTATACCTGTTCTTGAAGATAAGGAACAGAATTAACCTCCACGTCCCCTGACACACCCAAGCACAATTCATCCACACTAGAAGATTCGGAACTCATTCGCGATAATCCACCATTCATTATTTTTTTTTGAAGCCATGGAGTTTCGATGCCAAACCTTGGGAATCCCGCCACATAGTGAAAGGTTTAAAACAACTCCAAAAATTATCACAATTCAACTGGCAATTCCACTATTATTTCATTCCAAATCCCACTAAATCAACGCAATTTTCACTACAACTCGAATCAGCCAAACTCAAAACCCTAAATTTAAAGGATCCAAATCGAACCTCGGCAAAATCAGGTTGATGACCCGGATTGTGCTGAGATTCGGGTCGGATCTCGATCTCTGCAGACTCGTCAACAATTTCCTGCATAGTGTTCTGAATAAACTCATCGAACGAATCAAGTTGTTGATGAACAAGACCGTTTTTTTCGAAATATGAACTAATAACAGCCCAGGCATCCTCTTGAGTTATATCTTCTTCCTCATCGTCGTATCCTTGATCGTACTCTTCTTCCAAACCCGTAGTCTAATCGTTATCAAATCTAGAAGTCTGGTTCGAATTTTTTGAAGGGTTTGTTAGGGTCTCCGACGAGTGAAAGTGAAAAAGATGCGTAGACGGCTGGATATAAAAGGGACTATTGGGCTGGTGAGGGTTATAAATGAAAGGATTGAAAGACAAAAAGACTATTGTGCCCTCATGTGCGTTGCACATGACAAAAATTAACTGAGATTTCTAACCAGGTTTGGCCTAAAGGACAAAACGTGCAAGATTTTAAATGTTATGGACACCGCCTGTTAGGCCTGTAAACTAACCGAACGTTCATGAACTGTTCATGAACTTGTTCGGCAGGAAGTTCGTTTATGTTCGTTTATTTAATAAACGAACGACCACGAACAAAAAAAAAATTGTTTGTTTAATTAAATGAACGAACATGAACACACCTTATGTTCATTTATTTATGTTTGTGAACATTCTTTTATGTGCGTTCATTTATGTTCGTGAACGTTTGTTTATGTTCGTTTAGATTTTAATAAATACATAAATAGTTATATTTATATAAATAAATATTAGGTTTTCTAACTAGTTATATAAATATAACTAATTAGTGTATCTATGAACCCTTATTTAGATGTGTTTTCGGATGAAATGTAATATATTAAATTTGTTTCTTCAATCATCTTAATTTATGTTATTCAAATATGTCCAGTTAATTTTTTTTATGTTCGTTTGTGTTCGTTTATGTTCGTGAACTATTCGTTTAGGCTTTAAACGAACGAACATAAACGAACACGAACATGCCCGAGTTCTTAATGAACGAACACGAACAAAAAAATGTGTTCGATTATATGTTCGTATTCGTGTTCGTGTTCAGTTAAAGTTAAATGAACGAACACGAGCATGCCTATGTTCGTGTTCGTTCGGTTCGTTTACAGGCCTACCGCCTGTAAACTTTTGGCTAAAAGGACAACACCTGCAATTTGATGTAAACATAAAGGACAAAACTTGTAATTTACTTTTGAAGAAAAGAAATATTCATTAAGTAAATATTCTAAAGAAAAATAATAAATAGTTAAGAAGCTTTCTATTACACAGGATTAAGTCAATAAAATATTAAACTATTAAATAAGAAAAAAAATAGAAACATTGAAAAATGAGATACTAAAGAAAAGAAATATTTATTAAGTAAATATTCTAAAGAAAAATAATAAATAGTTAAGAAATTTTCTCGTAAACTGATTCGGCGGGGAATTCATTCTCTTACTCATTACCAACCGATTCTTCCCCTGCCTTGGCATAAACAGGCTATCTTTCCTTAAGACTACTTCTGAAACATCCCTATCCTTCGATCGATACTACCGACATTACTCGTTATGAGGCGAGGATTGGTATCAGATGGCTTCACTTGAGACACAACTTCTTCCGATAACTGAACTTCAAGTCTTAGCTACCCGAAATAAAATAGAATAAGGGAAGAAAGTTCATTTAGTTACTATCAACATTTCTTATTTTAAAATATTTACCTTAATTTTCGACCTCTAAATATATATGTTAAAATAACCAATATTTTTTTTGTTAAATTGGGTCTGTTAAACCTTTGTACAAAATCAACTTTTACGTCAAACATATTTTTAATTTATAACGTATAATGATTTTTTTTTATTTAAACCTTACCAAAAATAGATTTTACGAAAGTGTTTTTATATTAGATTTATAATAATGATTATATCTTTAAACTAGCTTAAGACCCCATGTGTTACACGGGTGGCCTCAAAAAAAATATATTATTTAATGGTGTTTTCATAAATCTTTTATTGAAAGATTTGTTTCGGTATATATTCATTTTGGTATCACCGCGAACTCACCAAGACACGCAACATAATTACTGAAACACAATAGTTTGATATATTCATAGGCTCATACATTAAACAATTTACAACAATGCCAACTAATCCACCTTGTTTTTGTTGCCCTTAAATTTATTTAGTCAAAGAATAATCTTGATATAGCTTGATAAGTCAACTTTTAGTTGGATTGATTGCCTAATAATCTCTTCTGTATATCTTATTACCCTATGCATGTGCTCATACCATGTTATGCATAACAATTCAGACATGTATGTATTTATATAGATGTATGCATGTAGTGCAAATAAAAACCTTCTGGCAACTTTGGTATGTTCAACCCAATTGACACATTACCTTTCGAGTAACTATTTTATTTGACCAATCAAAGATAATGTATAGCCCAGAATCCACATCAACTTGTTTTAAGTACATACATGAAAATCAAATAGATCTATCAACCAATTCAGATAAAAGTTTCACAAATGAGCAAACTGGAACTTACATTACATTCGGTTCAATATAAAAATCCTTATTGAAATCTTCAATATAAAAACCATTCTAAAATAATTCAACATTATATAATACTATCCACCTTTGCAAACATGGAGGTTACATTAAAGCACACATAGCAGTAGTAGGGGATCCAGGATTTTCATCATTGGGAGATAAATATGAGTCACGTTGTAACAGGTCAGGCGTTCATAACTGGTCAGGTACAAAATTTAATTGAATCATAATAAAATCTAGACTAAACTGTCTATCCATTTAATACTTATAACCACATATGTTTATCTTCAAACCATAAAGTTAAAAGCACGATTATGAACCTATCCATGTTATGAGCCCTTTTGCTTCAACATTTGAGATCTTGCTATAAACAAAACCGTCTTTAACACTGGAGCAGAGTTCCAGTTTGGCTGTAACACGCCCAACACAACTGAGATCAGCTCCAGAAGCAAACAAACTTGCACATTAAATATTTACTTATGTTTTCTTAGTTAAATTAATCTATATTCATTCAAATACTCAGCCTACATTTTTAAGAATTGAGCATAAGAAAAAAAAAACAATAAACTTACAAAGATCAATGTTAGTAGTCCATGCTTCTACAAAGATCTATCTTCACCGACTAAGCAAGTGTTAAGGTCTGGTGCATTCATAAAGAAAGGCATCATTAAGAAAAGCACGAACTAAAGATCTAACATTACACTATCAAGTTCGGTAAATATTTAAAAAGAGTTAAAAAGTTGACTAAGTCAACAAAATCAAACAAAAATAGACTTACATGCAGCTATAAAATTAACCGTCTCCGGCTAACATGATGCTCACAGAAGCGCCCAATTAACTATCTCTTCCTAAACACCTAATTTATATATTTCTTAAGCGTTTCCAACCCGACCCATATTTAATATGACAAATATGATCTATTTACCTATATATGAATCGAATAGGGCTATGTTTATCAAAAACAAATGAAATTCACCCAAGGTGTAATCATACCTTCAAAACCGTTTTGTAATTCGAAATATATGGAACTATTAGTGTAACCTCCGCCATGCCTGCATTAGGAACCGGTTAAAACTCCACGTGAGCTTATATAACTTAAGTGATACATTAAAAGCTTTAACTGATATTATTCTTCTAATAACTGAGCTAGACACATAAACATTACTGACTCACAAAACTCTTTACTTTATTTTTTTTCCTTTTCCCATTGTTTATAAAACACTCACCCTTATTACATATAGTCAACATGATCTATTCAAGTGCAGGTACCTGATAGTCTTCATGCTTCCCAAAGAACATTTTCCATATAAATGAGGAGAATTGAGCAATCCGAGTTCCTGTTGCAAGCTGCAATGAAACATCATTTTAGGATCACAAATTATTCTTCTTTTGCTCCATGTCAACCACAAAATAAAAGGTAAAATATTAAGTATGAACTATTATCAAAATTAATACTTACCATTATAATGGTAGTATTAGGATCCTTTGGCATCAGCAAATTACACCAAACGTCTTAATGAAACAAAAAAGCAAGCAAAAGTTTACACTCAAACTTAACGATTGTAACCTTTGCCATGCCTGCATTAACTTTAACAAAGATATAATGAATAAAGATTTAAAAATGGTCATTTAACTTGGGGTTGGTGTAAACAACAAAATTATAAAAATAAAAAGTGTTTATAGTGAGGAATGCCAGCTGTCTTCGCATTTACATAATAAGGTTTTAAAATAAAACATGAATACCAAATGTTTGTTAAGCCGGTTAATGGATCAAAACCCATTTAGACTAAATTTGTAGGCAACTGGAGCATCCTCTCAAATTCAAATTAAGCACTTAACCATTGTTAATTTAAAATTTGTGTCCAAAATCAACAAATTATTCAAATAATAACATGAAATTGTGAAATCTAAAAAAAAATACAGCCAAAAGGTTTCTAAAGAAGCAAAGATCTTAAGTATCACTTAAAAGCATAACTATATAATAATTATTTTCCTCTAAGACGTATCAAAACCGATCACCAGTACCTTATCCGCCATTGAAGAGGCGGCGGCTAGGTCTTCCAGACATCACCAACGCCGCAAAAAAGAAACTAAAAACACTGATACATACCTTATACTTCATTATGGACTCTTTGTTATTGAATCCTAACTTCCACCGTATGACGTGTGCGTTCCCAATTCGGGGGATACTGGGAACCATATGGCTGACATCATCAAATCCACTAACAACAAAAATTCAAGTGGCTTCGTATTGTCAGTTACGTTCCATTAGAACCGTGAAAATTAGAAAGTTAATGTTAAAAAGTTTAATACCCATATCAATTTAAGTTGGATATCAATATTGAATTAAACCTAAGGCAACAATGGAAAAAAACAATTCTAAGAAACAAAACCACAACTCGCCTGCTACACGAACACATGGTTATGTAGAACGCGCGAACCGAAGATGAATCAAATTTTTCGATATGAATAGCATAGCATTCGAACACTAAGTCACACATCAATTCATTGATTTGGTAAAAAACATGAGAGAGCGAACCTCATACTTTATTCCAAGCTGATACGTGAAACGGACAATTGAGATTGAAAGATTGTGTGTGGTTTAGTACTTGAGTTAATGAAGAAGATGATGGAACTTTTGGTTGTATGAGGCGTCATGCCTTCTCTCCAGACCTAAACAACTCTAGCAAAACAGGCCAAACATTCAAATTATGCCTTTATTTTTTTATTTTAAATGAACTGAATCTTTGTAATTCTTGTGGTTATCTAGTCTAAAACATATAACAATCAATCTCAAACTGTTTTACAACAAATGCATCATATACTAATCAATATTCATTCAAATCCTTGTTAAACTCTACCATATAATCTATATTCATTCAAATACTCAACCTAAATTTTTAAGAATTGAGCATAAGAGAAAAAAAACAATAAACTTACAAAGAACAATGTTAGTAGTCCATGCTTCTACAAAGATCTATCTTCACCGACTGAGCAAGTGTTAAGGTCTGGTGCAAACATTAATAAAGAAAAGCATCATTAAGAAAAACACGATCTAAAGATCTAACATTACAATATCAAGTTCAGGAAATATTTAAAAAGAGTTAAAGAGTTGACTAAGTCAACAAAATCAAACAAAAATAGACTTACTTGCAGCTATAAAATTAATTGTCTCCGGCTAACATGATGCTCACAGAAGCGCCCAATTAACTATCTCTTCCTAAACATCTAAATTAGATATTTCTTAAGCGTTTCCAACCCGACCCATATTTAATATGACAAATTTGATCTATTTACCTATATATGAATCGAATAGGGCTATGTTTATAAAAAACAACTGAAATTCATCCAAGATGTAATCATACCTTCAAAACCGTTTTGTAATTCGAAATATATGGAACTACTAGTGTAACCTCGGCCATATCTGCATTAACTTTAACAAAGATATAATGAAGAAAGATTAAAAAAACGGTCATTTAACTTGGGGTTGGTGTAAACAACAAAATTATAAAAATAAAAAATAAAAAGTGTTTATAGTGAGTAATGCCAACTTTCTTCGCATTTACATAATAAGGTTTTAAAATGAAACATGAATACCAAATGTTTGTTAAGCCGGTTGTTTAAGAAGACAAAACGAATGGTCTAGCTAGTTCTGTAATGGATCAAAACCCATTTAGACTAAATTTGTAGGCAACTGAAGCATCCTCTCAAATTCAAATTAAACACTTAACCATTGTTAACTTAAAATTTGTGTCCAAAATCAACAAATTATTACCAGAAAACGTGCATTAATGCGGTGATACCAAACGCTCTCTCTCAAATGGTTTGCTAGCAAAACAACTGCCTTTAATTCTTTTGATCGCGACATCTGAACCCTTCCATTTCCTGTGATAAAAAGCTCCATATGTACCAGATCCTAACTCCCGTACTTCCTCAAGATCGTCATTTCTAATAATTTGGTGAAGAATCTAAATCAAACTACTTATAGATTATATTAGTTTTGCATAAAAGTTAATATACATAAGGGTTAGAAGTACCGGTAAACCCCTAGCAAAAGCTTTCTCCACGGCCTTTATCAATTCAATTTTTGTTTTGACTTGGGTGTCATTGTCAAAATCAAACTCTAAATCTGCAGGTGCATCCTATAAAACAAATAACATATTAAACAAACATTGTTTTATAATCTAAAAATCAACTTTATGTGTTTTAGGCTGCTAACTATAGCTTGTATGTTTAGTCAAGTTGCGATCGAGTAATAGTTTGGTATGTTCAGTCAAACTTGTATATTCCAACATAATCCCCCTCAATTACAATAAACAAAAGAGAAAAGTGTTGGCAAGCCGTGTTTATAATTATCCCATCTGACCTGCTACCCAAATTGCATGACCAACCCAGTTTCCCCAGTACCATCACAAAGATTTATACATTCCTTTATTACTTAACCCACTTTGCATGCGGCCCTAAGTACACACCTTAAACTTTCAAGATATGCAAATTGCTAAAATTAGTTCAGAAATTAGCATCACTACTGAAAAATATCTCACCTTCATATGCTCTTTGTGGTTATGTTGCTTATTTTAAAAAAATACACAAAAACATTAGCAACCAAACTACAAACAAAAAAAAAGCTTCATCCCACATGTTAAAATTTGAAAATCAGATTAGTGTGTTAAGTACGAATAGCCGTAATCAACCACCTTAGAATTCAAACTCAACGGTGATAAGACAATCGCTTTCTCTAGTCTTTCAAGGCCTGAATGATTTAGATGCAATGTCAGAACATAACACAATAGAACAGATGCAATCTGGATAAAAGTCATAATATGATAAACCTGTATGAGCCTTTAGAAACTCACATTACATTGGTTGGTTACAAACAGCAAAGAACCATTTTAAGCTCCATCATTTTAAATTTGGTATAAAAGTTGTGTACTTACAAATGGTATCTTAGAAGCTTTATCATTCACAGTAGCCATCAATCCAAATATTGCAAAAATCCCAATCTACCACATAACCAACCAAGTGCTTCATACTGAAATCAAACATAACTTCAATGAGGTCAACACAAAGGGATAACTAAAATATATTGAAAAGCACATATAAAATATTACCTTTCCAAGAGTTTCGGCTCTACAATTAATGCACGGTTAAGAAAACGGAGTTCCATTGTACCAAACCAGTTCATAGCATATAAACAAATAGTTGGTGGGTGTGTTTAACCAGATTGCTTAGAAATAATCGGTGAGCAGACCCATCACATAAAGTACAACGTATGATATGAAATGAAATATATCAAATAATAAATAACAAACAAAATCCAAAGATTACAAACTTGATTCCATTATGGATTATTGTTGACAAAAATTTGGGGCTGGTTAAATGCGAAAAATCAAAAGAATATCATTCAAAAAAATCGGAAACAAATAACTTCTTTACGGGCAACCAAATGAAAAGGTGTTGCCCCTTTACCATCTCTAATATTCACGAATCTTAAGAATCCCCTTAAAACCTTAATTTAATTTATAAAATTCAAGTACAGATCATATAAAAGTATCATAAGTCCTTGAAATTACCTTCAAGTGAAAGAAACCTAGCCGTCGCCGACGTCGCCAATGCTCTAATCGGAACCCAAACATCACCACTGGATGGATGGCTCCAACCACCACTTGTTTCCATTGTCTCTCTCTCTCTCAAGCTTCAAACTTTTCTGAAGATTTTAGGGTTTCTCGATGGACGGCTGAAAGGAAGGAGAGTAACCAACACAACAAGTTTCATAGGATTGTAAGATTAAAAGCTTAAATAATCGATTTAAAAAACAATAAACATACCTGGATTCAATTCCACTGGTTACACTTTAGGGATTCCATTAATCGTTTTGATGAGAATCGCCTCTGCTAGAGATTAATAAGTGTATAACACAAACACAGATGTATGAAATCGCCAGAGAATCACCTCACCTATATGACAATTAGGGTTTTTGAATGATACTGATGATATCTCCATGAAAGAAAACGAAAGAGTTAGGGAGAGATGTTCAGGAGGATTAAAGAAAAATTACGGTTTTTGAATGATATGGATGAAAAGCGTGTCTAAGAAGCCGCGTGAAAGGAAAATAGAGGAAAAGAGAATGGTGCCCAAGATGAATTCTCTGGCCAAAGAGAGTGTCCACATCATCAAAATGATTGGCTAAGAATAGCCCTTGTGGCTAAGGATAATTCATTTAGTATAATAGATAGATTACTTTACTAATTTAAACATGATTATCCATTGTTTTTCAAAAAAAATGTAAATAAACAGTTTTTTTATTACTGAATCCGTCCATATAATATACAAAACCATAACCTATTACTTAAGAAAATGACCCAAAAAAATTAAGAACCTTACTATATATACAATTTTCTTAAATTAAACTTTGAAAAATCTAAAATTGATTATGCCCGGTGCAATCTTTTAAAATTAAGTAAATTTAATATTTATATTCGAAATAAGAAAGTTTGTTGAAAAAAAATATAAAGGTGGCTTTAATATTAAATTTAATATTTTATATTCGAAAAAAAACATAATAGATTTGGTGGAAAAAAATATTAAAAGGTGAAGGGTAGGGTTTATGAAAGAGAGGTGAATAATGAGAGATATTTAGCATATTTTGAGGAATGAGATATATCCGGCATATTTTGAGAAATAGAATAACAAAAGCTAATTACGATTTAGGCGGAAAACACAATTAGAAAGTGGCTAAGAGACTGACATATGTCCTCATTAGAGTTTCTTTTATTATATGTACTAGTAGTAAGACCCGTGTGCAAACACGGGTGGTTTTTAAAAAACTATGAATAACACATTTTAATAGAAAGTAAAGATAGGTATATAGAAATTGTACCAAAACGTGTTATTTATTATAGCTAATAGACAACTAAAAACATAGATCATCGGTTAACATATCAGTTACATACGATTATTTCCATTCTCGTTTCCAAAAAACGGAGTACCCACCTATTGACAATGTAAACTGCTTATAGACATAAGTACATATAAAAGATGTCTAACAAACTTAATAGAATTTGAATACAACTTAAGTTTCAGCAAACATTAACTACGAACACACGATCACCTGCCTCAACAACTTTCACTAAAGCTCAATCAAGGTTGATGAGACCTTTGACTTCCAGCAGTTCTTTGACTTCAAGAGATGATAGGTCTTCAACAGACTTTAGACTTCAGCATATTTTTGTGTATAACAGTCTTTATAGATCAGCAGACTTTAGAAATCAGCAGATCTTTGTGGATAATAGTCTTTATAGAGCAACAAACTCTGATGAGACTATCCGCTGATGATGCTCAACCACTGATGAGGCTGAGCAGTGCTTTCCATTAAGGTTGATCAGGCCTTTGACTTCAGCAGTACTTTGACTTCAGCATATAATTGGTCTTCAACAGTCTTTACATCCAACAGAGTTTTGCATAACAGTCTTTATAAAACAATCAGACTTTAGAGATCATCACTTGTTGACTGCCACTGCCATTGGAGGGAAATAATGTTGAGACACTGTTATTGGGGATCATCTGTATTAGGATCTGAGTTTACTTGATTGAGTTGTTTTATAAGAAGTGTAACATGAAGAAGATAAATAAATGATCAAATGCAGCAGAATGAACTAAAACTTTGTAACAATCAAGGAGAAAACAGTTTGTTAGGATCTGAGTTTGACTTGATTGTGGTTGTTTTAATTAAGTTGGTAAATAGAAGAGGATAAAACAGAGAATAATTGCAGCGGAATGAGTGTAAAACTTTATAACACAATCAAGGAAAGATTAGCTTTCATCATACACTGCTTTTATTAGTCAAAAGATTGAAATATTACAAAGTTTCAACTTATGATGCCAAACCACTTCCTTATTTTGATCTTTATTCTCTCATCAACCTTTCCCGGAGTTGCCCTTTGAATTGGAGCTCAAAATCCAAGGAATCAGTATCATCTTGTATTTTAATTCATCACCTAATTTAATAGGATCATCTGAATTCCCACTAGAGGTAGTTGTATCTGCTTTTGAGATAGGGGGAGTCTCCATGTTGTCATTAGCAGATGCCCCCTGTTCTTGGTTCTGGGGACTTCCCTCTGCATCAGAGGTTACCTTAGTAAATACACCAGTGGTTAACTTAAACACACCAGTGGTTACCTTGGTAAACACAACAGTGGTTGCCTTCAAAGGAGTCTGACTGATGAAACTACTGTCCAAATGTAGATCATTGGATTTGGCGTTTGTAGTAGCTGCTCCACTTGAAATACCATCAAGAATTTTGTGAAATTCAAGAGGTGTAGCCTCCTCATCTGTTTGTGGGTTAGCTAATTGAACAGGTTCAGACACAGCTATTGTTGAAGTTAAACTCTCAGTAATGTGTTGGTGGGAGGGGCTGCTATGAGTCTGAATGTCAGTAGCTTCAAACAGTGTTACAAATGCTGGTGGAATAGAAGATAAAGGGTTGGTGTGGAAAGAGACATTGCCCCGGGAGAAGGGCTTTTAAGCATACTCTCAAATGAATGCATGGCATCATATTGTGGTGTCCCTGTGAATACAACACGTTCCTTTTGTGAGGAATCATGAGGAGTTTAGTTTAAGGGTTGAGATCTTTCCACATGTTGTGAGGAAGTAGCAACAGTGGTTTCTAGTGACATTTGTGTTGTCACAGGGTTAACCTTTAGGATCTCATCTTCCAGAGGACCCGTTTTTGTGGTTTCGGTGGTATTTTTGGATTTTGTTTTGGTCTTTTTGAGTTTTGTTGGTGGGGGTTTCACAACAGTGGTTGTAGTTGTCACACCCCCAAAATCCACACGCGGAGTACCACCGCTTGGAGGCGTGACATGACCAGGATCAAGCCATCAATCATATTGAACATAGCATAATATCAATAAGATAGTTCGCAAAACCAAATTCAATACAATTGATGTTCTAAACCAAACATAGTATCAATAGCGGAAGCGTAATAATGAAAATCCAAAGTATGTAAATGTAAACCCAAAGTAATGTTAAGTTTGATTGTTTAAACGTTTTAACATGACATCCACGATCCATGTTCCACAACGACCTGCTCCTTCCTAGTGCAAGCTCCATAAGTACCTAAAGTCCTGCAAGGCATGCAGCAGAGAGTCAACAACTAGTTGAGCGAGTTCACAGTTAACAGTTCAGTAATAGTATAGTGTGAGTAGTAGTATGTTCGTTCGTTAGGTCATATATCGTATCAGTTTCCATCGCGGCCTCCCAGGCATGTATGCGAAGATATTAGGGGATGTTCTTCCCAAGTATTCTAGACTAGGTTTATTTGTATCGCGGACCCCCCCCCCCAGGCAGGTGTGCGAAGATTAGTAAATTTAGTTCGCGGCCTTCCTAAGGCAGGTATGCGAAGTCAGTCATAATATCGCGGCCAACCCTTGGCAGGTGTGCGAAGATCAGCTCAATAAGTGTTACTAGTCTAGTCGTATCTTATCGTTAGGTTCTACCAACTGAGTATACACAATAATTCGTCAAATCCCATTCCCACACGGGAACCCCATGCCTTGGTTGTGTGAACTCACCTTGGGTTTGCTCGGTATGCTAAGTATGTGCTCGAAGTAAATCAATCACGTCCTAAATACGTACGTATGCATAATCAGTTTATATCCAAGTTGTTCACGTATAGGCATAATCACAGAAGTACTAGTATGTAACCGTTATCACATAAGTCATGCTCATCACTTAACAGCAGTTAGTTAATACAGTTAACTTCTAACAGAGTCTAACTAAGTTACTGTGTAAAATATTCAAGTCGGCGAAACACATGTTGACGAAACACATTCTGTTTCGTCAACTACCTTCGGCGAAACAAGGTTCTATTTCGTCAAACTCCCATCGGCGAATCAAAATCCAGTTTCGTCAACTGTCTTTGACGAAACACTTCCCATGTTTCGTCAATACCAGTTCCACCAAGTTGCCTATTTCGTCAAGTTATCAGTTACGTCAACAACAGTTACAATTTTAGAAACCCTAAACATGCTACAGCCGTCAACAACATTATCGATCAAACAACAATCATGCAGCAATCATAGGATCATCATCTAATCATCATACAGTCATCATAATACTAATACCCATCATGATCCCTAGTTTATGCGTACACCAAGCCGATTAACATAGTATATCACATTATCGAACCCTATTAGCATGCCATCAACATTCAGATCTCACCAACAACATTCTAATCGATTTGACAATAACAACCATTCCGATTAAACATCAAGCAAGTCGATAAGATCATAACATTAATCATTAATCGATAACCCTAATCATACAAGTTGTGTAAATCACAGATTATCATGGTATTCCTTGGCAATTCATAGACAAATAAGTGTTAGAAATAACTAACCGAGAGCTAAACGAGCGACACGAACGTAACGAGTGGACACTTGGATGATGAGTAAATCGCTAGAGAGTCTCGGGAACACACACACAGTTGCCGTCGGTGCACAAGAGCTCTAGGGTTTTCAGTTTTTCTAAAGATTGTGAAACAGGATGTCGGTACACGTTTTAAACACTCATTAACGTTTTGGGCCCGTAGTGGGCTTCGGCGAAACTGGGCCGGCGAATCACATTGTGTTTCGTCGAGAATGGGTTGACAAAACAGGCTTCTGTTTCGTTGAGTGGTCCTTTGGCGAATCACAACTCTGATTCGTCGAGTTGTGCTTGGCGAAACACACTTGTGTTTCGTCGGGTTGTTCAAGTGTTAACAGTTTAAGTTTATCAACTGATTTCAAGTTATACAATCAAACACATAATCATGCAAATCACAAGACACTTTATTATATCACAACGTGTACATTACAAGTCAATCAAGTC
This sequence comes from Helianthus annuus, assembly GCF_002127325.2. Taxonomy (NCBI): domain Eukaryota; kingdom Viridiplantae; phylum Streptophyta; class Magnoliopsida; order Asterales; family Asteraceae; genus Helianthus; species Helianthus annuus. The sequence continues at coordinate 66,317,296 of NC_035438.2, read as the reverse complement.
AAATACTTAAACAGTCAAAGTCAACGTGCATTAAATGCGAAAGTGAAAGTCGAAAGTTCGAGTTGTCACATTATCCCCAACTTGAAAGAAATTTCGTCCCGAAATTTAGCACGCGTTTACTGAGGAAGCTAGGTAAGTTGTATCGTTCACTGGTTTTCCTGGGGTGTCACATCCTCCCCCCGTTGATCTGGAATTTCGTCCCGAAATTCCGTGGTAGTAGCTTCAGCCTCAGTAGTGGTTGCATTGGTTCCGAATAACTGGGGATACTTTTCTGTCATCTGGTCTTCGCGTTCCCAGGTGTACTCTGGGCCACGACGGGAGTTCCAACGAACTCGAACAAGAGGGATTCTCTTGTTTTTGAGGACCTTTACATCCCGGTCCGTGATTTCAACTGGCTCCTCGACGAACTGCAACCGCTCATCGATAGTGAGTTCCTTAAAAGGAACTATGAGGGTCTCATCTGACAGGTACTTCTTCAGATTCGACACGTGAAATACATTGTGAACTGCACCGAGTTCAGCTGGTAGGTTTAGCTTGTAGGCCACTTTGCCTATTTTCTCAATGATTTCAAATGGTCCGACGTACCGCGGATTTAGTTTGCCCCGTTTGCCAAAACGTACCACACCCTTCCAGGGTGAGATTTTAAGTAAAACCCGGTCCTCGACCTGAAATTCCAACGGTTTCCTACGCTTATCCGCGTATGCTTTCTGACGGTCGCGTGCTGCCGCCATGCGTTGTCGTATCTGTGCAATCTTTTCTGTGGCGTCCACCACAATTTCTGGACCCGTGATCTGACTATCCCCCACCTCTGCCCAACAGAGAGGTGACCGGCATTTACGCCCGTACAATGCCTCGAATGGAGCGGCTTGTATGCTGGTGTGATAGCTGTTATTGTATGAGAACTCCACCAAAGGGAGGTGCTTTTCCTAGCCGTTACCGAAATCAATAACACATGCCCGAAGCATGTCTTCAAGAGTTTGGATCGTTCGCTCAGACTGCCCATCCGTCTGAGGGTGATACGCTGTGTTCATGTCTAACCGTGAGCCGAAAGATTTGTGCATAGCTTGCCATAGCTCTAATGTGAATCGTGCATCCCGATCCGAAATGATGGAGGTGGGCACCCCGTGCCTCGAAACAACTTCTTTAAGATAAACGTCTGCGAGAGTGGAGAACTTATCCGTTTCCTTTATAGCCAGGAAGTGTGCAGACTTGGTGAGTCGATCCACGATCACCCATATAGTATCATTCCCACGCTGGGATCTGGGTAGGCCTGTAACAAAATCCATGGAAATTTCTTCCCATTTCCATTGCGGTATCTTGGGTTGCTGAAGTAGGCCCGCTGGTTTCTGATACTCCACTTTGACTTTTGCACATGTCAAACACTTGCCGACGTAAGTAGCGATGTGGGCCTTCATGCTAGGCCACCAGTATGTCGTTTTGAGATCGTGGTACATTTTATCCGACCCTGGATGTACCGAGTAGCGAGACTTGTGTGCTTCATCCATCACAAGCTCTCGTAAACCGCCATAAAGTGGGACCCAAATACGCCCCGTTACATAGTAGGCGCCGTCTTCCTTTTGTTCCATTCATTGCCTTGAGCCGCGTAAGGCTTCAGCTATGACGTTTTCGGGTTTCAATGCTTCGATCTGAGCAGTTCGTATCTGTGCAGGAAGACTGGACTGAATAGTGAGCTGCAAAGCTCGTACGCGCCTAGGTAGGGTGTCTTTCCGACTGAGAGCGTCAGCCACAACATTGGCTTTGCCTGGATGATACTTGATGGCGCATTCGTAATCGTTCAAAAGTTCAACCCATCTTCGTTGACGCATGTTCAAATCCTTTTGCTTAAGGATATGCTCGAGACTCCTGTGATCGGTGTAAATCGTGCACCTGGTACCGTACAGGTAGTGTCGCCATATCTTAAGCGCGAAAACAACAACTCCCAGCTATAAATCGTTCGTCGTGTAGTTCCGTTCGTGAACCTTGAGTTGACGAGAAGCGTAGGCAATAACTTTATCCCGTTGCATCAATACACAACCAAGCCCCTGTATCGATGCGTCACAATAAACCACAAAATCATCCGTGCCCTCTGGCAGTGAGAGAATAGGTGCGCTGCAAAGCCTATCCTTTAGGTACTGAAAAGCGGTTTCCTGGGGACCTCCCCAACGGTAGGTGACACCCTTCTGTGTCAGTAGTGTAAGCGGCTGTGCGATCTTGGAGAAGTCTTTGATAAACCGTCTGTAGTAACCCGCCAAGCCCAAGAATTGGCGTATTTCCGTTGGTGTACGCGGTGCAGGCCAGTTCCTGATCGAATCTACCTTGGATGGATCGACATGAATCCCATCCCTGTTCACCACATGGCCTAAAAAGTGGACTTCACGAAGCCAGAAGTCGCATTTAGAAAACTTGGCGTACAATTGCTCCTTTCGTAGCAATTCCAAAATCAATCGTAGGTGCTGTTCGTGCTCCTCCTGACTCTTGGAGTAAATCAAAATGTCGTCGATAAAAACAATGACGAACTTGTCAAGATAGGGTTTGCACACCCTGTTCATAAGATCCATGAATACGGCAGGCGCGTTCGTTAACCCGAATGGCATGACAAGAAACTCGTAGTGACCGTAGCGAGTTCTGAAAGCGGTTTTTGAGACGTCCTCATCCCGGACTCTCAGCTGATGATACCCCGACCTCAAGTCTATCTTGGAGTAGTAACTCGACCCTTGCACTGGTCGAATAAGTCGTCTATGCGCGGAAGAGGATAACGGTTCTTCACCGTCACCTTGTTCAGTTCACGGTAGTCGATGCACATCCTGAAAGTGCCATCCTTCTTTTTCACGAAAAGTACTGGAGCTCCCCAAGGCGATGAGCTTGGACGAATAAAGCCCTTTTCCAAGAGCTCTTGTAGCTGTTTCGACAGTTCTTCCAGTTCGGTTGGAGCTAAACGATACGGTGCGCGGGCTATTGGTGCTGCTCCAGGAGCTAACTCAATCTGGAATTCAACCTGGCGGTGAGGCGGTACACCGGGTAAATCTTCAGGAAACACCTGAGGAAAGTCGCGTACAACTGGAATATCCTCCAATTTCTTTTCCTTCGCTGATGCATCAGTGACAAATGCCAAAATGGCAGTGTGACCCTTTCGTAACCATTTCTGCGCCTTTAAGAAAGAGAGAGATGATGCCAACCACAGCACCACTCTTGTCGCCTTGAACTTCGAGAGGTTCTTGACTAGAGCGAGGAATACGAATGATCTTTTCCTTGCATAAAATTTCTGCGTGATGTTGGGATAACCAATCCATACCGATGACAACGTCGAAACTCCCCAGAACTATGGGTATAAGATCAATCGTGAAGGTCTGACCAGCTAAAACGATGCTACAACCCTTGATTACATGTGCGGCTTCTACACTTTTACCATTTGCTAACTCTACGACATGTTTGGTGTTTAGGGGTGTTGGTGTACGTTTTAACAATTTACTCATTTTCAAGGACATATAACTTGTATCAGCACCCGAATCAAATAAGACAGTAACATAAATATCGTCTAGAAGAAACTTACCCATAACCACATTGGGATCATTCATTGCGTCGCCCCGACCCAGCACAAAAGCACGACCGCGAGCTTCGTTGCCATTGTTGTTGTTGTTGTTTCCCCCGTTATTATTGTTCCCGTTGCCCTGGTTATTGTTGTTGTTGCGATTCTGGTTCTGGTTCAATTGAGGGTAATCACGTTTGTAGTGGCCTTCAGCCCCACACTGGAAACATCCCCGGTTTCCACGCTGTGGCTGCTGCTGCTGGTTCTGTGGAGCTGGCGGTGGGAGTTGCTGGTTCTGGTTTGCTGGCCGTGAGCTTCTACAATCCTTAGCCTCATGACCCATCTTGAGGCATCTTTGACAACGTTCCCTGCGACATCTTCCACTGTGGTGTTTGTTGCACCTACTACACCATGGGTGAGTTCCCCGATATCCACTCTGCCCCTGACTGCCTGATGATTGCTGATTCGGACTCTGGTAGTCATTAGTCTTGCGCTGCTGTGCTTGAGACTGAACAGAAAATGATCCCTTGCTGGAATCCCCCTCCCATTTTCTCTTGTTGTCACTGGGAGTAGCAGAAGTAGTGACAGCAGTAGTGGTAGCACTGATGCGTTTTGGCAGCTTGTTCTGTTCCACTGCCTGATCGGTGAGTCGATGAGCAAGACGCTGAATGTCTTGGATGTTGTTGAGGTTAGCCAACGTCACGTGGCTCTGAATCTCTGGCGCAAGCCCCTTGAGATATAACTCAATGCGCTTAACTGGAGGGTCCACCATCGTTGGACACAAGATGGCCAGTTCGTTTGACCGTTTCGTATAAGCTTCGATTTCTGACCCCGTCATTTTCAGATGATACAGCTCCACCTCCAACTTGTGGATATCATCTCGCGTGCAATATTCTCGTTTGATCAGTTCCTTGAAATCTTCCCAAGGTGTGGCGTTAGCAGCTGCCAACCCTAGGATCTGAACTTGCGCGTTCCACCAGGTTAGCGCAATCCCTTCCAACGTGCCAGTGGCGTACTTGACCCTGCGAGCCTCAGGGCATTCACACATCTCAAATACCGACTCGAGCTTTTCAAACCAATGGAGGAGTCCCACTGCCCCCTCGGTGCCACTGAAAGTGCTTGGACGACAGTCCATGAAGTTCTTGAAAGTGCAGACAGGTTGCGGAGCGTTTTGACCTATTGTGCATAGAATAGGACAATGTTAAATACAAGGGTTGATTTAGGAATGTAGGATTCAAAGATCCTAGTGTGTATCCCATCCGCAGGGTATACTACCTGCTGGTGCAGCTGCAAGTGCCGCAGCTACTCGTTCATTGATAAGTGCCGTCAACTGGGCTTGAGTCATGTTCACACGTCCAGACATGATCTTCATAGTAAAAGTAGAGTAAGTGAGAAAGGTTCGCGAGTAGTGCGATGACAGAAGAGTGTAAGCACATAGGTATTCTCATGTAATGACGTATCGTAGGCAATGTAATCTAAGCATACTACGAGCAAAGTTCTGTATAGATCTAGCAAGCAGGTAATAAACATAAACCTTATTACCTAGGATGTTGAGCCTTGCACGTGGAGCGAAGCGTCGTTGTGGATCGTTGAGAGCACTGTTCTGGTTATAGTCTGGTTTTAATAAAAACGTTTTTCCCATATTAAAACCAAGTTCTCTATAACCAATGGCTCTGATACCAATCTGTCACACCCCCAAAATCCACACGCGGAGTACCACCGCTTGGAGGCGTGACATGACCAGGATCAAGCCATCAATCATATTGAACATAGCATAATATCAATAAGATAGTTCGCAAAACCCAATTCAATACAATTGATGTTCTAAACCAAACATAGTATCAATAACGGAAGCGTAATAATGAAAATCCAAAGTATGTAAATGTAAACCCAAAGTAATGTTAAGTTTGATTGTTTAAACGTTTTAACATGACATCCACGATCCATGTTCCACAACGACCTGCTCCTTCCTAGTGCAAGCTCCATAAGTACCTAAAGTCCTGCAAGGCATGCAGCAGAGAGTCAACAACTAGTTGAGCGAGTTCACAGTTAACAGTTCAGTAATAGTATAGTGTGAGTAGTAGTATATTCGTTCGTTAGGTCATATATCGTATCAGTTTCCATCGCGGCCTCCCAGGCAGGTATGCGAAGATATTAGGGGATGTTCTTCCCAAGTATTCTAGACTAGGTTTATTTGTATCGCCCCCCCCCCCCAGGCAGGTGTGCGAAGATTAGTAAATTTAGTTCGCGGCCTTCCTAAGGCAGGTATGCGAAGTCAGTCATAATATCGCGGCCAACCCTTGGCAGGTGTGCGAAGATCAGCTCAATAAGTGTTACTAGTCTAGTCGTATCTTATCGTTAGGTTCTACCAACTGAGTATACACAATAATTCGTCAAATCCCATTCCCACCCGGGAACCCCATGCCTTGGCTGTGTGAACTCACCTTGGGTTTGCTCGGTATGCTAAGTATGTGCTCGAAGTAAATCAATCACGTCCTAAATACGTACGTATGCATAATCAGTTTATATCCAAGTTGTTCACGTATAGGCATAATCACAGAAGTACTAGTATGTAACCGTTATCACATAAGTCATGCTCATCACTTAACAGCAGTTAGTTAATACAGTTAACTTCTAACAGAGTCTAACTAAGTTACTGTGCAAAATATTCAAGTCGGCGAAACACATGTTGACGAAACACATTCTGTTTCGTCAACTACCTTCGACGAAACAAGGTTCTATTTCGTCAAACTCCCATCGGCGAATCAAAATCCAGTTTCGTCAACTGTCTTTGACGAAACACTTCCCCTGTTTCGTCAATACCAGTTCCACCAAGTTGCCTATTTCGTCAAGTTATCAGTTACGTCAACAACAGTTACAATTTCAGAAACCCTAAACATGCTACAGCCGTCAACAACATTATCGATCAAACAACAATCATGCAGCAATCATAGGATCATCATCTAATCATCATACAGTCATCATAATACTAATACCCATCATGATCCCTAGTTTATGCGTACACCAAGCCGATTAACATAGTATATCACATTATCGAACCCTATTAGCATGCCATCAACATTCAGATCTCACCAACAACATTCTAATCGATTTGACAATAACAACCATTCCGATTAAACATCAAGCAAGTCGTTAAGATCATAACATTAATCATTAATCGATAACCCTAATCATACAAGTTGTGTAAATCACAGATTATCATGGTATTCCTTGGCAATTCATAGACAAATAAGTGTTAGAAATAACTAACCGAGAGCTAAACGAGCGACACGAACGTAACGAGTGGACACTTGGATGATGAGTAAATCGCTAGAGAGTCTCGGGAACACACACACAGTTGCCGTCGGTGCACAAGAGCTCTAGGGTTTTCAGTTTTTCTAAAGATTGTGAAACAGGATGTCGGTACACGTTTTAAACACTCATTAACGTTTTGGGCCCGTAGTGGGCTTCGGCGAAACTGGGCCGGCGAATCACATTGTGTTTCGTCGAGAATGGGTTGACGAAACAGGCTTCTGTTTCGTTGAGTGGTCCTTTGGCGAATCACAACTCTGATTCGTCGAGTTGTGCTTGGCGAAACACACTTGTGTTTCGTCGGGTTGTTCAAGTGTTAACAGTTTAAGTTTATCAACATATTTCAAGTTATACAATCAAACACATAATCATGCAAATCACAAGACACTTTATTATATCACAACGTGTACATTACAAGTCAATCAAGTCAAATACTTAAACAGTCAAAGTCAACGTGCATTAAATGCGAAAGTGAAAGTCGAAAGTTCGAGTTGTCACAGTAGTGTTGTGGTCTACTTGTTTGATTTGTTACAGTGTACTAGTCTTGTCGATTGTCATCCGTTATCTACTCATGTCTCTTCTGGTAGACAGCTTTCTCGACATACTGATGATCCTTTATCCGATCCTACCATGTATAGGAGCACAGTTGATGCTTTATAGTATCTTGTGTTGACATGAGCAGAGATTGCTTATGCGGTCAGTAAGGTGTTGTAGTTTCTTCAACACCACTGGGTCGATGTCATGCGGATTTTGCGATACCTTAAAGGTACCATTTCTCATGGGTAATGTATACGTCGGTCTACTTGTGTTGATATACATGCTTATAGTGATGTGGACTCGGCTGGGTGTCCCGATGATCGACGTTCACCACAGATTGTTGTGTTTTTTTTAGAGCCCAACCTCATTAGTTGGAGTTCCAAGAAACAACATATTGTTGTCAGGTCGAGTACCATGCTCTTGCTCATGCAACTGCTGAGTTACGATGGATTACATCTATACTACGATGACTTGTCCACCATCTCTTTGGTGTGACAATATTGGAGCTACATATCTTGCAGTCAACCCGGTGTTTCATCAGCGCACCAAACACTTGGAGATTGACTTGCACTTTATCTGTGACATGGTTTTGACAGGTATTTTACATGTTCAGTATGTTTCCACTACTTTTCAGATTGCGGATATTTTTACGAAAGGATTTTTCGGTGTTCGTTTTGACCGTCTGAGGACCAAGCTTTACATGGATGCTCCTTGTTTAGCTTAAGGGGGGATATTAAAGTGCGTGTATGTGTGTATAGCAGTTTAGTTAGTTATGACAGTTGTGTCAGCTCATGTCAGTTGTCAATAGTTAGTTAATTAGCTGTTATTCAGCTGTTTGTATATATAGAGGTGAGTGATGATGTATGATTCAGTTAACACAAATTAGAGAAATCAATTAATACCTATTAGCTTGATTACTTTCAATCATACTGAAAAAAAGAGAAATGTGTAGTTTATAAAAACCAACACATGTGCATGTATCTGTGTTACACTATTATTATGGCTGCACTATTTGGTTTCATACATGAACTGATGAACATGTGCACATTTCATACTTTTATGAAACAGCACATGTGCACATTGTACATTTCAAATCAGAATTTCGAATGTGATAGCTACCTACCTATATAACATTAACTTGTCGAATTAAAATGCCACAATTTCTATAAGGACAGGCGGGGTGGTCCGTGATGGCCATCCCATCACGCGTTGATTGATCACGAACACCACCGCCCCTATATGTTTAACGCGTTATAAATGAAACGCGTTGAAATGGTCACGCGTTGTAATGTTTGAAAAATTCGACCGTTGATTGATTTTTGACCGTTATTTAAACGGTAATATTCAATAAAAAAAACCTTTAAACCATTTATCTATTTATATCTCCATTTTAAACCATTTTACACACACCAATCTACATCTTTAAATCATTTTAAACCCATTTCACACAATTTTTATATCTTTCTCAAATGGAATTCCCTACGGATTCGACGTTTCCGATGTCTAGCGATAGCGATACCGAGTCGTCTTCCGACAACGAGACGCTAAAATATTTTGTGTCGGTGTATAACGAACTTGATGCCGAGTCGTCCCGCCCAAAGAAAAAGATGGTCGACCGTGATCGTATACGTGCCAACGAAGTTTTGATGAACGATTATTTTGTGAAAAATCCGCTCTACAATGCCGAAACGTTTAGAGATCGGTTTCGTTTACCCAAAGAATTATTTTTAAAGATTGTTGGAGACATCGAAGCAAGCGAGGAATGGTTTCAAGAAGGTTACGATGCGAGGGGCAAACCAAGTTTCGCGCCGATACAAAAATGCACGCCCGCCATTCGCCAACTAGCAACAGGTAACCCCCCGATCAATATGATGAATACCTAGCTATGTCGGCCAGAACTTCACGTGAATGTTTGCAATTTTTTTGCAACACGGTCATTAAGTTGTATGCTAACAAGTTTTTACGTAAACCGACGAGCCACGACATCTCACGTATTTACGCCGCACACGAGGCTAGATGGCATTTTCCCGGGATGCTCAGTAGCATCGATTGTACACATATCGAGTGGAAAAATTGTCCAAGAGAGTTGCGAGGGGCGTATGTTAGGGAGACATCAAAAAACCAACCATTATACTAGAAGCGGTGGCGTCGAATGATTTATGGATTTGGCATTCGTATTTTCGTGTTCCGGGTTCAAACAACGACATCAATATGTTGCACACGTCGCCGTTGTTTCAAACCATAACGGATGGTACCGCACCTTCCTCTCGTTTCTATGTAAACGGTCGACATTAGAGACGAGGGTTTTTTCTTATGGATGGTATCTACCCGTCTTGGTCTATTTTTGTGAAAGCTCCCTCATTTCTTGTCGAGCCTAAAGAAATCGTGTTCAAAAAATTGCAAGAATCGTCAAGAAAAGATGTTGAGAGGGCATTTGGTGTTTTAAAGGGTAGATGGGGTATACTACACCGACCGGTTCGTGCGACGAACAAGAAATCAATACATAGCATGGTGTATGCATGTATCATATTGCACAATATGATGATCAAAGAAGACGGACGTGCAATATCCCCGGATTGGGTGCCGGATCCTTCTACACAAGTTCAAGTTCCACAAAATATCCATCTAGAATTGCGTAATGAAGAAACTCACTTTCGGTTGAGATACGATTTAATCGAACTAGTAGGTTCTCTAGGTTTGGAGTTTCATGATTCGCACGAGGAGTAGGTTTTTTTTTTTTTTTTAAATTGTATGTTTCATGATTTCTAGTATGTTAAATTGAAGTAGTATGTTTTAAATTTAATGAAATTTATAATTTTAGTGTTTTATTGTTAATTTCTAATTTAAAATAAAAAATTAGTGAAATTTATAATTTAATGTTTAATTTTTAATTTTAAAATAAAAATTAAAAAAATTTGGGAGTGATAGAATTGTATCACTAGTGACCACCCCCACTACATTTCTATCACTAGTGATAGAATTTGGGTGATGACATGACATGAATTGATTGATGCTTGGTAGTGATAGAATTGTATCACTAGTGACCACCCCCTCCCCTATAAAGGTATCTTTAATCTTGACTAATGAATAGAGGCATATAGTAAAAATAATTAGAAAAAATTACACTATCGTTTATGGAGTTTTTTTTTCCCTATAGATGGAAAACTTATTTATTAAAATTGATACTTTGAAAAGTATTTATTAAAATAGGTATTTTTGTTTTGGTAAAGTTACTTTTTGTCACTCCTAATTCTATTGAATAAAATAATTAAATTTTTCTTCTATAGATATATTATTTAACAAGATTTAAGGACAATTATCTTTTAAGTGGTTTATTTAATAATCTTAGAACATTATCATTTAGCTTTTTTCAATAATTTTCTTGAATGGAAAAACAATTAAACGTTTTGGTTCATATAAATATGTAAATTTATAAACGTTTTTCTTTTTTACTATTAAAAGTTACATGTATTTTTTATTAGGGGTACTAAATAGGTCGTATTTGCGGATTATTAGGTCTAATATGACATAAAGCCGTATCCCTCATTCTGATCAAAAGCCTAAAAATATCAGTTTGTAATTCGAAAAAAAAAATTTAACTCTGTTAAGTTTTTTTTAACTGATGACCGTTGAAGGCAAAATAGTTAAAAGATAGAATTGCCAATAAGAATATTCAAAGGTAGGATCGGTAATGGCTAATGACGTCTACTTGTGATTATTCGAACCCAATTTCCCTTTTAACCATCTAAATATAATATCTAATAGAACACCTGTAAGATAATTGAAGAAATTTTATACTCTAATTGACCAGAGTATCCCTGAGGACTGAAATGGAGGTTAATTCTTATATATAAAAATATATATGTATTTATATAGAGAGAGAGAGAGTTAATTTCTGTTTTCGTCTATGAGGTTTGTCCATTTTAACTAGTCTATTCTAAAAACTAATTTATAACAAAACAAGCCCCAAGATTTGTATTTCTTAACGCTTTTCATCCAAATGGCTAACTTGGTTTGCTTTTTCATTTAATTCTTGGCTAATTGACTTGGATATCCCCAGGGACTGAAATGGAGGTTAATTCTTATATATATAAATATTTTAAAAATATATACATATTTAAATTGTATAACGTTTGATGTTTAAAATTCTATATATAAAATATTACATATATTTAAAATTTGTATGTATATATATCTAATTTATTGTTTAATGTTTAAATTTTTTTGGGATGTTACAAAGTTTAAATAATCTAACCTCTAAAAGAATATTACATGTATATATATGCGTGTACACACACACACACACATATATATATATATAGGTACGGGATCAGGAGAAAACGGTGAAAAGTGTGAGAACAGTGAGAACGGATCCTGGCCCAACACATGGCACACAAACATTCTCTGTATGGCGTTATAGAGATATTGTTTTTGGCGTTTTTCGGGTAATGTACCGTAAGTTTGATTGCACATGCAGTTGCTCATGCAGGCGTTTTGAGCATTTTGGTTTGCTATGTACATATATATTCTATTGAGAAGTATGGACATTAGGGAATTTCCAAAACAATACATTTTGAATAGATGGCACAAAGGGCTTCCCCAAACTGCTATCCCGAATACTTAATTAGTCGTGAATATATGGCCGAGCTTGATCCCGATGTGCAAAGTATGATGCGAGATATTATTTTTTCAACGGAATATACTTTGAACCGTTTATCTGGTAATAAAGAGGAGCTATCCTTATACAAGGATCATGTTCAATCTTATATGAAGAAGGTTCAAGATATGCAGATTGTTGCTCCTCCCGCTAGTACTAGGGATAGATTTGCCGAGATAACCGGTTAATATAAAAATGACAAGAATACGATAAGAGTCCCTGTTGGGTATAAATCCAAAGTTTCTGGTTCTCGGAAACGCCTGCAATCTAAACAGGAGATAGCAATCGAGAAAAAGAAATCAAAGTCGAAACCCGGGGCCACAGAAAGACAGTGTCAGAACTGCAAAGGCTATGGACACTATGCATCGACATGCAAACAGGCCGAAATTAAAAGAAGATCGACAAGGTCTTCGAGAGCCAGTGAAGAGTAGTTTGGCGTTTTGTATTTTTCATTTTTACAGAACACACACAGATCTCAGTTTGGCGTTTTACATCATTTATATATCATTTTTTTCCATCTTTTATTTCTACCTATTTGTTCATAACATGTTACTTCGAAGTTACATAACAAACAATATAAGATCGGACAAGCAAATCAAACGCCAAAAAAAACAACGCCACTAAATAAAACTACCATAAACCTCTAATTTTGGTCATGTTAAACTCAATAATGTTTTGCTAAATGAGATGGACAACATTGTTAATCCTCAGTCAAGAAAGATGTCTAACAATGTTGTCCACCCCGTTCAGCTAAACTTTATCCAGAACAAAACTGAATCTCCAAGAAATGACGTTTTTGCAATTTTACGGTTTTTGTATGTTTTGGCGTTTATATTGAGGATAGACTCAATAAGATTTTACTCAATGAGAAGGAAAATATCCCAGCATAAGGATTTTGCCCATCACGTCGAATGAAAGTTTACTGAGAAAATAGTGTATCTCAAAGAAACGTCGATTGGAATCTTTGATATATGGGTTTTTTGGCGTTTCTAAGATGAATGGTATATAGGAAAATATGGCGTTTGGGGTTTGGGGTTTGGTGTAGTTATTAGGAGGTCTGAGGGTTGTTTATATAGGAAGTTTTTGGCACGTATATTAGGCATGATTATATTATAATAAATGCTAGTAATTAAGTTCCGTCTTTCAGTTACTGTTTGTTCAGTTTTATCGGTTAAAAACAAATTTTGGCGTTTTATATCTAATGGAGTTTAGATTAGGATGATGTGTGCTATATAGGTTAATGCGGGATTTTTAGTAGCGTTTTATTCATGAGTTTGGCGTTTTGTGTAGAGAAGTCAAAAGACTTTTTTACCCTTAATGAAACGCCAAACAAAAATCACACACCATTCTAACTAAAATGGCATTAGATATAAAACGCCAAACTTAATTATAATAAAATCCCTCCTAAAAAAACCGCCAAAAAATCCTATATATACAACATCTCAGACCTTCAATTAAAAACACACACGAAACCCCAAACGCTATGTTTAATATATACCATTCATCTTAGAAACGCCAAAAAACCCAAACATCAAATATCTTCTAAACCAAAACGTTTATTTGAAATTCGGTTTTGTTGTCTGTAAGCTTTCGATCAATGTAATGGACCAAATCCTTAAGTAAGGATATTGTCCATTTCATTGAGTAAAATCTTATTGACTTTATCCTCAACTTCCATCCAATTTATAACGTCAAAATATACAAAAACATTATTGAGGTTTGTTTGTCAATAAAGTTTAGCTGTATAGGATGGACGACATTGTCAGACATCTTTCTTAACTAAGGATTAACAATGTTGTCCATCACCATACAGCAAAACATTATTGATTTCAGCATGATCAAATTTAGAGTTTTAAGGTGGTTTATTTAGTGGCGTTCTTTTTCTCGGTAAAACGCCAAAAAGTTAAAAAAATCAAACATTATTCATTGGAAATTCAAGGATTGATGGCTGAAAGGGTGTAAACTCAATAACATTTTGCTGCATGAGATGGACAAATATTATAGAAAAAGAGGCTGATTTCAGACTTTGTGCTTCCACACGGCGACAAAAAAACTACTTCGAAAAACAAAAATAAAAAAAAATCATACGAAAGTCGAAACAGCCAGTGAAGATGCTTCAAAAGAAGAAAGAGACTAGTGACAGTGAAGATTTGGAAGATCTATATATATTTTTTTAATTTTCTTTTTCAGTTATGTCACACCCCAACCGATGGCGGAAACATCGGGACGCGCACTGAGCGAAACAGATTGACCAAGAGAAATTCCATAACAACTACTTTACCGAATAGTTAATATTATGTCCCATACCATAACCTATTAAGCAAGTAAATTATTACAGATAGCGATATCTCAAAGTCAAATAACATGTTCCGACAACTCAGATTCAAATAAAAATAAGGTAAATTATCTTTGTTTCTAGACTCTCGATCCTACTTGATTCCATGAAAAGCAAGCAACATCCTAGCATCTCAAACACCTGTCACATACGTTAAAATAATGGTCAATACACATAGCGTAAAGGTGAACATACAAGTCTGATAGTATAATAGAGTTCGAAAGTGTTTACGCATAACCAGCATGTAACATGAATAAAGTGAAGGCTAGTAGGTTATCGACAGAGAAATATGCACAGAAGTGACTGTGAGTTGTAGAATGCGCAACACATATCCCCACTGGGACACGTGATGTAAAGCCCTTAACAACCCATGTCCACGACAGGTGCTGAGTCCAAACTATAGTACTATCGTTGCTATGGTGTCCGGCAACAATCACTGTGTTAACATAACATACAAGCATTCATCGAATAACACGTAGCATGCAATAACGGTTACCGTATAAATAGTGTTTGCATTGTGTGTCGATGGTGATTTAGAATAAGTAACGTATGTAACACCCAAAAGTGCGTAAAGTAAAAAGGGATCGAGTATACTCACAGATAGCGTTTAACAAGTAAACACTCTCTTGGATTGAAGGGAGCGCTGAGAGAGATTAGCCTGAATAGTTAACAATAGCATAATCGATGAATGGCGCGTAAAACGGTGCAAAGTGTCCAAGTGTTGAACGATAATCCGATCGGATGGCAATCTGATCGGATGGTCATTCGATCGGATGTCAATCCATTCGGATGGTCATTCGATCGGATGGCCATTCGATCGGATTGACATTCATTTGGTAAGGATGTGTTTGTGTATGATGGCTTTGAAGTTTTCGTTGTATCATTTTGAAAACAGAGAAGTATCTCTACCCTTCAGGCCGTTCGATCGAACGGCAGTTCGATCGGATGGCGATCCGTTTGGTGAGGTATTTCTCAGAGAACAAGTTCACATCAGGATTATCATCCAATCGGATGGTCTAACGATCAGGTGGCAATCCGTTAGATCTGACCATACATTGACATGTTGAAAATTATTTAAGTATGAAATCCTCAAGTGCAATCCGATCGGATTGCGGTTCGATCGGATGGCGATCCGATCGGATGGCAATCCGTCCCCCGACCTGATATTTTTGCAACTTGAAGATTTGTTAAGTTTGTAAAGTTTTGCGGTCTGATCGAGACGGTATGACAACATGCTAACAATGGAAACCCCATCATGACCTAAGTGATCCGATTGAACAGGAATCACCCAAGTCCGATCAGTTTACAGGTTCGTGACGATGGTTCATGTTTAACCCGAAATCGATTGTCTCTTTGATAGAAACCAGATCTTGAACCAGCACATCACTAAGAAGGAGTAGAAGATCAGATCAAGCTCTGATTCTATCGGTTTTGAGTGCATTGAGTGTAAAAGAGTTGAAAGAAAGTTGGATAACCATCTTTCAATCCTTTTCACCATGGAAATGTTCAGATCTATGTGAGAATCATGTTTAATCATGTGGAAATCCTTCAGATCTGAGTTGTTCTTGGTGAAATGAAGCCAAAACTTGAAGCTCATAAGAACTCCATGATGACATCACCGTAGAACACCTCAAATCCACTGATTTCACGGTTAAAAGTTAAGATTCAAGGATGAAAAAGATGAAAAAGTGTGTGTAGATCATAGAAGTACAAGATTTAGGTTAAAAACTTACAAGAATCGCGAGAAATCGAGAGAAATGAGTGCTTGAGCATACTGGTCGAGTGAGGGAGCTGTCACATCACAAATGATGTGACAGGATGGTATTTATAGGGTTTCCAAAAGAGGAAAGTGCACATGGGTCGGATTAGCCACCGATCGGATGGCAACTCGATCGGATGGCAATCCGATCGGATGGCCACTCGATCGGTTGGCCATTCGATCCAGGTGTCTGGCGTGTTGAGTTTTGTCGTTTCGTTTTGCGTATTGAGCGTTGTGATGCATTTCGAGCGAGCGATGCGATAGTTTAATAATACCCACACAAATACTATATCTAACATACAATCACTATAAATAACTTGCGTCTAGCGTTTGCGATTCGGTTGCGATAGAGTTGCGATTGCGTTTTAATTAATCACCACAAGCATAAAGTAAACATGCACAAGTAATAGCTAAATAGCACACACACACGTAAAACAATATCCAGAACGCATAAATCGGGTTGTGAACGCGATTTTGATGCGATAAGCGACAAAGCGACAAAACATCGATTAAACCTCGATTATTAATAGATACTCCACATAATACAACTAAAGCAAAATAAAATAAAAGATTCAATTACAAGTCAAAGAGTTAAATCAGTAATTAAGCAAGGAGTGACAGATCGCAATTAGCAATCTTTTCTTCCTTTGACTTTGACTTTGACTTTTGAAACACGGGGTGTTACAGCCTCCCCTACATAAGGGAATTTCGTCCCGAAATTAGGCTTTAGTCGTAACAAACAACTGCGAGTACTTCACCCTCATGTCGCTTTCGAGTTCCGAAGTGAACTCTGCGCCGCGTTTGCCTTCCCAGCGAACCTTCACAATGGGAATACGTGAGCGCCTTAGCTGCTTGGTTTCTCGGTCCATGGTCTCGACAGGCTTTTCCACGAAGTTTAATGTTTCGTCCACTTGTAGGTCCTCTAGTGTAACTTGTAAATCATGCTCAGGCAGACACCTTCTGAGGTTCGAAACGTGGAAAGTCGGGTGGACGTTGCTAAGTTACTTCGGTAGTTCGAGTCTGTAAGCCACTTTTCCGATCCTTTCCATAATCTTAAAGGGGCCCACATATCAAGGCGCGAGTTTCCCTTTCTTGCCGAATCTGACCACACCCTTCCAAGGCGATACCTTTAGGAGTACGTGGTCGCTAACGTCAAATTCAAGGGGCTTGCATCGTCTATCGGCGTACTTTTCTGACGACTCCGAGCTTTCAGCAGATTGTCTCGAATTTGGAGGATTTTGTCAGTCGTTTCTTGCAATAGCTACCGGTTAGTTGCGCATCTCCAATCTCATGCCACACAATCGGTGATCGACATTTTCTTCCGTATAATGCCTCAAACGGTGCCATTTGAATGCTAGTGTGATAACTGTTATTGTACGAGAATTCGACTAGAGATAAGTATGCGTCCCAATTACCACCTGTCACACCCCAACCAATGGCGGAAGCATCGGGATGAGACGAAGTGTGAAGATTGCAAGAGACTTCATAACGCTATTTGTGACAATATTTAATAAACCGGTTTCATTTCATAAGTAAATTGTCAACAATGCAAGAAATACAAATAACAACAAGTTCAAAGGAAATACATAACAACATAATCAAAATTGATACAACATATTAAACCTAAACGTCTATATGTGTATCTAGGCATCAACGCTACTTCTTTTCATAGCATCATCATCCTCAACCTGTAACATGTTTAAAATAAAGTTCAATGCAAAAGCAAAGGCGAGTATACAAGTTTAAGCATAAGTATAAGTATAAAAGTTTAAAACGAATCCACATGGCAACTTTGTTTATACAAGATCTAACATGGCATGCAATATTTCTAGCCAACCCTCTGTTTACGCAAGCGGCCCTTTCCATAGCACATGTCATCATTTCGTTGCTATGAAAAGACCATAAGTTTATAATTCAACATGACCCAAGTTTAAAGGGGGCGGTGCGTTACTCCTGTAGCGCTATACATGTCGAAGGGAGGCTCGTGAGAGCTAATGACTAAAACATATCACATAAGTATGGTCCACGTAAGCATCAAGTATCATAGCATAGTATTCATGTATAAGGATTGTTTTGTGCATTGTATAAAGAATAAGTTTAAGTGTAGTTTAATAGTAAAACATGTTACACCCCAAAAAGTGGTAAACATAAAAAGGGGGTTGCGAGTATACTCACAAATTTGCATAGGCTTTCCGATTATCCAATATGACGAAGTTGATAAGGTTAGGAGGTTGAATGTGTTTGTGTAGAGATTTAGGAAGTTAAAACACAAGAATATAGGTATTCGAAAGTAATCATTCTTTACACCAAGTACTTGTTCTTGACACTATGAAACCTCAAGGGTTAATGTTTTCATGAGTAATATACTCATTAGAATCGTAACAAGTCTTATATCTTAGATGATGTTATTCTAATATCTTGACGAATGAACACAAGTCCACCATCAAGGGTTCGAATAGTATATATATGTATAAGTATTATATGTATTATTTAGTCCAATAATCAAGCATGAGGTAGAAGGTTAATCTTCATTTAGGTACCTCTATTGTGTCATAGAAATCATGTAGGAGGTAGGAAGAACAAGCTTCCATTTAGGTACCTCTTATGGTTCACCACTACACTTGATGTAAAAACATACAAGGAGGGTCATGAACTAATATTAATACAAGAATAAGAAACAACTACACTATGAGAAATCATCAAGTGATGTGGGGATTCTATGTTGGACAACCCAAGTTAGTCCATAATCACACCTTCATCAAGCTTGAAGCTTGAACATCACTTGTGGGTTAAAAACCCTAAATAAAACAGAAAGTATATGAGGATTAACCTCTGATTTTGAATGTCTCAACCTTGTTTTTAAGCCCAACTAACCATTCATTTGATTATGAGCATTAGGACATAGGTTTGAGATGAGAAAACTCAAGTTTGGTTAAGTTTAACAAAGATTAAATGAAAACAAAAACGAACAGTGGACTTTGGAGCCTTTTTTCTAGAGTTCCAGGGACTTATATACTGTGAAAAACCCATGGAATCGAAGTTAAGGTCAATCCAAGCACATAGGAAAAAGAATGAGCTAAAACGGACAAGAAACGAGTGAGTTATGCTCATTTTCGTGAGAGGTGCTGAATCTGCTCGAACTTCATTATTCAGCTACGGTTTTGAGATGTTTGAGGGAGATTTTGAGGTGTTTGAAAAGTGAAAAATGCTTGGAATGGCTTGGGTTTTATAGGAGAAAGTTTGGGTGGTTGGTAGTTGAGGTTTAAATGCAAGTTGTTGGGAGTTAAACTAACAAAATCAACTTAAACTCAGCCATAAAGGCTGTTAACAGCTTTATATATATATATTTTTGTTGTTTAAATGTAATAAAAGGTATGTTTGTGATGTATAACATGTAATTTAAATGTACTAATGTTTATATAACCAATAACAAGTCCTAACATGTGATTAAAACATGATTTATTTGGGCAAAATGTGAATAAATAAGTGTGTATATCAATTGTACAAGTATGTTAAACATGAGTAAGTGACGTATAAGCGTATGCGAAGTATGAATATTATATGTATTCATAAGTTGATCACATGTTTACAAGATTCACGAATAAGACAACAAATGTATAATGAATCGAAACGTATAAGTACAAATGAATAAGTAAGGTATAATATGTTTGAAATAACGAATTTTATTACTATCAAAGTCTTGGATTTTACAATGACACAACGAAAGAACGATTACAAGAACACGAGACTTCCAAAAAAGAGAAATACGAGCAAGACATTCTAAATATGGAAAGTGCGAAGAAGCAGGGCGTTACAGTCTCCCCTCCTTTAGGAAATTTCGTCCCGAAATTTATTAAAGAGGAAGACTTGGAAGAGTTTTGACCAAAAAGGTGATTATTTAAAATTGAGACTTGAAAATTTTGAAACATAGAAGGTATGAAATTTTGAAGAATGACAAGATAGGTTTGTAAAAGATTTTTTTTTTTTTTTTTTTTTTTTTGCTAAACTAGTTTTGAGGCATAAGCATGAGTAAAACGTGTAGGTAAAACGATTTTTTTTAAGCAAGCTTTGAATACTAAATTGGAGACGTAATTAAATGTGTTGTATTAGGAAGGAATTTTTTTTTGTATAGAAGACGGTTTGTATTTAATGAAAAGTGAGGTAGTTTGTAGGGGAAGTTTGAAGAATAGCCAGGTAGTTTTAAAAGTAAGGAATAGGTTAGGATCCGAACGTTCAAACAGACTAGATTGTAAACAGGGTTTGAATAAGGACAAGGATAATGGAGAATAATAGGAGTATGGGGCGAACGATTTGCTCTTAATGAATGTAAGTATATGAATGATATAAGTATTAGATAGACGAAAGTAGCGTGTTAAGAATGAAGTCTCGTCGTGGATAATCGAATATAATGCGTTTGTGAGTTGTTTAAAGGTTGAATTAGGTCCAAAAGGTCTGCAAAACACTGAATTTCTCATGGCACGTTTTACGAAAATTTGGTAACATGGTGAAAACACTTATATATAGGAAGTACCAGCAGCGTATCCACCATGTTTTGACCATATTACGTCCGTTTCGTATTTGGTGTCATGTTACGTTTCGTGTCTTACCATACACAGTAGTACACCCTATGGTTCTCATATGCCTATCACTATAATCCCGTGTGCACCCGCGATTATTTTGATCGCCACATGATCCGCATAGCTTGTACTAGTTGTGTATGAATCAGGGTATACAAAATTTTAAAAAATAAAGAACGTGTACGTATAAGAATGCAGTATATAAGCAAGTCCATGCTTAAGTATGTATGGGACCTACGTAAGTGAATCCCTCGGATTACGCTCGCATACGGTACGAATGTATGAATCATGAGTATGTATGAAAGTATGAGCATAAGTATAAGTTTAACTATGAATATGCACGTAAGTGTGAGTATAAACATAAAACGTAAGAGTAGTATGAGTATAAGTATAAGTATAAGCATAAAATGTATTGTCATGATATGAGTATGAGTGTAGGTATGAATAATAAAATTTGCGTATATAGTATACGTTAGAGCATAACGAATTTGGACATATAAACGCTTGAGAAATTTGAGTATGTAAAACAAATGATATAAGCGATTTCATCACGAGGTATCGATTAAAACGTGTATGATGATTTACATGTATAGTTGTTTAAGCGAAAAGTCGCGTTTATTGGATCAAAATAGATCGAGTTTGATTTTGGAATGTAGAATATAGTTTGTAAATGTAGGACAGTATAAAGTATTCACTGGTTATGCGTAACGTATTTTGTAATGAATGGAAATGCTACTTTTGTTTTAAAAGTGTTTACGAAATCCGAAGATGGTCGGTCCCCATGAAGTCTTCTTGCCCAGGTGTTTTGTAAATTAGTGCTAAAAAAATGTTTTCAAAAATACGGGTTCGTTTCATTTGCATCCAAACAAAAAAAAAATTAATTTTGAAGGTTCTTATGAAAACGTTGATCCTAAGAAAAGAAATTTAGCAAAACGGACTTGGTGATCATTGGAAAGAGTTTTAACAAATGATTTGTTGATGTAAAAAAAAATCTTTGGTAAAAGCGTTTGTATAATATCTATAGCACCTTATAAGTATATGGGAAAGTTGGTTTGAATTCCATTAGAGAATGAAAGTTTTTAGTATGGTGATATAATGTGAGTGCGTTTTAGTGATTAAGTCAAATATGAAGTCCACGGGCAAGAGATTCACTGGACCGATTAAATTGATTGGTAGCATTTCGTAAGGTTTGGAAATTCGAGTAATAAAACGTTTTAAGACATGATTATGAATTTCGCGTGTATGAGTTGAGTGAAAATAGATTGTAGAATAAGGAGTACGTTTGATAAAACAATGTATTTTGAAATCGGTATGAGTGGGTATTTTTGAATAACATTAAACAATTTGGGTATAAAGTATGATCGAGTTTGCATAATAAGATATTTTGAAGAGACGTTTTGGGAAATGATCACCTAGGTAAAGGAATCACCCCTAACTCGTTGGTGAGGTCGTTTTTAAGAAAAAGGGAGTGGAGTTAATCGTCAAGGTAAGGAAATCACTCCTATCTCGATGATATGTCTCCACTTGTCGTTACAAGGATTATGAATTTAAATTATATGAAATCATGCATATGTATAAATGTATGGAAAAGATTCAATATGTTGTGTGTGTAAAAAGAGAATATCGAAAGTAAATTCAAATTTGAAAGATCGTATCGTATAAAATGAATAATAGAAACGCATGTTTAACCAAAGTTTGGAGTGTTCCAAAACGGAACTTGGACTAACCAAAGTGGTCGAAAAGTCTTTTGAATTTGAGAAGCATGCTTTGGCCTAATAGGTAAAATACTCTCGCCGACAAGTCGGTTAACGGTATTTACCCTTCCGGTTACTACATGTCCCAAATCAATCGAAATTTCGAGACTTGGCGGGATTTAAAAAAAAATATCAAGGAGTGGAACTAGTCGCCAAGGTGCGGGTTTCACCCCTAACTTGACGGTTTCGTATCCTAAGTGTGGTTGGTACTTGTCGGGTCGAAATTTAGTTTCGACATGTTGACAAGGGTCCACTAGAATTTAAAATTTGAGATTTACCATTAAGATGTGGATTTCACTCCTAGCTTAATGGCGATATCTCGTGTAAAAAGAAGAATATATAGATTGAGCGTCGTTCACCAAATTGTGGGTTTCACGCCTATTTTGGTGAATTTGTCCCATTTGTATAATGTGAGGGTTTACGGATTTAGAATAGTCAAGTAAAATGCATGAGGAAAAGTGTATATTAAAGATTAAACAAACAAGTATAACATGTCAAGAATATCACAATAAAAGTGAAATGATGAAACGAATATTAACGCATAAAAAAGTATGTCAAGAACACACATAAAGGATAAAACGATGAAACAAGTATTAACACATAATAAAAATAAGTATAGCATGTTAAGTGTTAACACATAAGTGACACATATGCTTACAAGATCAAAAGAGAATAAATAAAAGCAAATAAGATAGCATGCAAGTAGTTTCAAGTAAAACGTACGAATAAGGCTCTAGAACTATAGACTAGGTTAAAGCATTCCTACTTTTCCTAATTCCCTATAGTTATGGCTCTGATACCAATCTGTCACACCCCAACCAATGGCGGAAGCATCGGGATGAGACGAAGTGTGAAGATTGCAAGAGACTTCATAACGCTATTTGTGACAATATTTAATAAACCGGTTTCATTTCATAAGTAAATTGTCAACAATGCAAGAAATACAAATAACAACAAGTTCAAAGGAAATACATAACAACATAATCAAAATTGATACAACATATTAAACCTAAACGTCTATATGTGTATCTAGGCATCAACGCTACTTCTTTTCATAGCATCATCATCCTCAACCTGTAACATGTTTAAAATAAAGTTCAATGCAAAAGCAAAGGCGAGTATACAAGTTTAAGCATAAGTATAAGTATAAAAGTTTAAAACGAATCCACATGGCAACTTTGTTTATACAAGATCTAACATGGCATGCAATATTTCTAGTCAACCCTCTGTTTACGCAAGCGGCCCTTTCCATAGCACATGTCATCATTTCGTTGCTATGAAAAGACCATAAGTTTATAATTCAACATGACCCAAGTTTAAAGGGGGCGGTGCGTTACTCCTATAGCGCTATACATGTCGAAGGGAGGCTCGTGAGAGCTAATGACTAAAACATATCACATAAGTATGGTCCACGTAAGCATCAAGTATCATAGCATAGTATTCATGTATAAGGATTGTTTTGTGCATTGTATAAAGAATAAGTTTAAGTGTAGTTTAATAGTAAAACATGTTACACCCCAAAAAGTGGTAAACATAAAAAGGGGGTTGCGAGTATACTCACAAATTTGCATAGGCTTTCCGATTATCCAATATGACGAAGTTGATAAGGTTAGGAGGTTGAATGTGTTTGTGTAGAGATTTAGGAAGTTAAAACACAAGAATATAGGTATTCGAAAGTAATCATTCTTTACACCAAGTACTTGTTCTTGACACTATGAAACCTCAAGGGTTAATGTTTTCATGAGTAATATACTCATTAGAATCGTAACAAGTCTTATGTCTTAGATGATGTTATTCTAATATCTTGACGAATGAACACAAGTCCACCATCAAGGGTTCGAATAGTATATATATGTATAAGTATTATATGTATTATTTAGTCCAATAATCAAGCATGAGGTAGAAGGTTAATCTTCATTTAGGTACCTCTATTGTGTCATAGAAATCATGTAGGAGGTAGGAAGAACAAGCTTCCATTTAGGTACCTCTTATGGTTCACCACTACACTTGATGTAAAAACATACAAGGAGGGTCATGAACTAATATTAATACAAGAATAAGAAACAACTACACTATGAGAAATCATCAAGTGATGTGGGGATTCTATGTTGGACAACCCAAGTTAGTCCATAATCACACCTTCATCAAGCTTGAAGCTTGAACATCACTTGTGGGTTAAAAACCCTAAATAAAACAGAAAGTATATGAGGATTAACCTCTGATTTTGAATGTCTCAACCTTGTTTTTAAGCCCAACTAACCATTCATTTGATTATGAGCATTAGGACATAGGTTTGAGATGAGAAAACTCAAGTTTGGTTAAGTTTAACAAAGATTAAATGAAAACAAAAACGAACAGTGGACTTTGGAGCCTTTTTTCCAGAGTTCCAGGGACTTATATACTGTGAAAAACCCATGGAATCGAAGTTAAGGTCAATCCAAGCACATAGGAAAAAGAATGAGCTAAAACGGACAAGAAACGAGTGAGTTATGCTCATTTTCGTGAGAGGTGCTGAATCTGCTCGAACTTCATTATTCAGCTACGGTTTTGAGATGTTTGAGGGAGATTTTGAGGTGTTTGAAAAGTGAAAAATGCTTGGAATGGCTTGGGTTTTATGAGAGAAAGTTTGGGTGGTTGGTAGTTGAGGTTTAAATGCAAGTTGTTGGGAGTTAAACTAACAAAATCAACTTAAACTCAGCCATAAAGGCTGTTAACAGCTTTATATATATATATATTTTTGTTGTTTAAATGTAATAAAAGGTATGTTTGTGATGTATAACATGTAATTTAAATGTACTAATGTTTATATAACCAATAACAAGTCCTAACATGTGATTAAAACATGATTTATTTGGGCAAAATGTGAATAAATAAGTGTGTATATCAATTGTACAAGTATGTTAAACATGAGTAAGTGACGTATAAGCGTATGCGAAGTATGAATATTATATGTATTCATAAGTTGATCACATGTTTACAAGATTCACGAATAAGACAACAAATGTATAATGAATCGAAACATATAAGTACAAATGAATAAGTAAGGTATAATATGTTTGAAATAACGAATTTTATTACGATCAAAGTCTCGGATTTTACAATGACACAACGAAAGAACGATTACAAGAACACGAGACTTCCAAAAAAGAGAAATACGAGCAAGACATTCTAAATATGGAAAGTGCGAAGAAGCAGGGCGTTACACCACCGAAATCTATGACACACGAGCGGAGCATGTCTTCAAGGGTACGAATCGTTCTCTCAGTCTGACCATCGGTTTGGGATGAAAAGCGGTACTTAGGTTAAGCATAGTACCGAGAGCAGATTGAAACGTTTCCCAAAGACGCGAGGTAAACCGACCATCGCGGTCAGACATGATGTCGCGAGGCGTCCCATGTCGACAAATGATCTCATCAATGTAGATTCGGGCTAATTTTTCAACCTTATAGTCTTCTCGTATCGGCAGAAAATGAGCAGATTTGGTCAAGCGGTCAACGACAACCCAGATGCTGTCGTGACTTGATGGCGTGCGCGGGAGTTTCGTTGTGAAGTCCATAGCTATACTCTCCCACTTTCACATGGGAATCTCGAGTTGGACGAGTAAGCCAGAGGGTCTTTGGTGCTCGGCCTTGACTTTCGAGCACATCAGGCATTTTGAAACATAGAGAGCGATATCTTTTTTCATGCCCGGCCACCAGTACTTGTAGCGAAGGTCCTGGTACATTTTATCGGCACCTGGATGAATAGAATATCAAGACTTGTGGGCTTCGTCCATCAGAATCTGTCGTAAATTGGTCCGCTTAGGGATCCAAATTCAGTCCAGGTAATGGAATATCCCATTCGACTTATTCACTAGCTGGGCTCCATTGTTGAGAATCCTTTCCTTCTTCAAAGTGCGTTCGGTGAAACAAGCATGTTGGGCTTTGCGGATGAGGGTTTCAAGGTGATGTTGGGCTTGATCATTACGATCGCTATGCAAATAGCTTCGTCTGCTGAGGGCGTCGGCAACGACATTTGCTTTGCTAGGATGATAACGAATCTCACAGTTGTAATCGTTGAGAAGTTCCACCCATCGGCGTTGACGCATATTTAGTTCTTTTTGGCTGAGGATGTGTTGTAGGCTCTTACGATCTGTGAAGATTGTACACTTGGTACCGTAAAGGTAGTGTCGCCAAATTTTCAATGCAAAAACAACTGCGCCTAGCTCGACGTCATGCGTTGTATAGTTCTTCTCGTGGATCTTGAGCTGTCGAGATGCGTAAGCGATAAACTTGTCCCGTTGCATGAGAAACAACCAAGACCAAGGTTCGAGGCATCACAATAGACGATAAAGTCATCGTTTCCGTCGGGTAAAGAAACTACGGGAGCATTGCAAAGCATATGCTTGAGGGTTTGAAAGGTAGTCTCTTGTTTAGTTCCCCAAACAAAAGGCTTGTCTTTATGCGTGGGAGAAGTAAGCGGCACGGCAATTTTAGAGAATCCTTCGATAAATTGGCGATAATAGGCCGCTAGTCCGAGAAAAGAACGGACTTCAGACGGGTTCTTGGGTGTGACCCAACTCTTAACAGCTTCGATCTTCACGGGGTCAACGTGAATACCTTGACTATTGACTATGTGACCGAGGAATTGAACCTCCTCCAGCCAAAATTCACACTTGGAGAACTTGGCATAGAGTCGATTCCCTTGGAGTAGCTCGAGAACCAAACGTAGATGTTGCGCGTGTTCGGTTTTTGACTTGTAATAGATAAGGATATCATCGATGAAAACAATGACGAAGCAGTTGAGAAAAGGTTTACACACGCGATTCAACAGATCCATGAAAACCGCAGGTGCGTTGGTCAAACCAAAAGGCATAACAATGAACTCATAGTGGCCGTAACAAGTGCGAAAAGCGGTTTTAGGTATATCCTCCTCTTGAATACATAACTGGTGATAGCCTGAACGTAGATCGATCTTGGAGAAACATGTAGCACCTTGTAGCTGGTCAAACAAGTCATCGATTCGGGGCAGGGGATAGCGATTCTTGATTGTCAGCTTATTTAGTTCCCTGTAGTCGATGCACATCCGGAACGACCCGTCCTTATTTTTTACTAAAAGGACTGGTGCGCCCCAAGGAGAGGTGCTAGAGTGAATGAAGCCTTTATCAAGCAATTCCTGGAGCTGACTCGAGAGTTCGCGCATTTCGGACGGAGTGAGTCGATAAGGGGCTCTGGCGACAGGATTTGCTCCAGGAATGAGGTCGATGCGAAAGTCGATATCACAACTCGGAGGTAATCCAGGAAGATCATCAGGAAAGACGTTAGGAAAATCACGAACTACAAGCACCTTGTCTATTTCCTTCCCTTTCTTTTCCTTCTCTGCTACTACAATGTTAGCCAAGAAAGCTCTGTATTCCTTGCGGAGATACTTGCTAGCTTAGACGCAAGACATGAGTTTGAGACCTTTTGAAGGAGTTTCGCCATACACACAAAGTTGATCACCATTAGCAAGCGAGAAACGAATCATCTTATCAAAGCAAACGACTTCAGCATGGTTTTCGCGAAGAAAGTTCATGCCTACTATGACGTCAAAACTACCGAGCTGCATCGGAATAAGGTCGATAGGAAAGATGTGATTGTTGAGTTCGAGAGTACAATCACAAAGAACAGAATTGACGGCGACGGTTCTTCCGGTGGCAACTTCAACATCGAATGTCAAGGGGAGATGGGCACGCTTACGATTAAGGAGCTTTTCGAATTCAAACGATACAAAACAGTTATCGGCTCCAGTATCAAACAAACACGAAGCATATATACCATTCACAAGTAACGTACCATTGACCACGTTCTTGTCGACTTGAGCTTGGCGGACATTGATGTTGAAAGTACGTCCGCGGGCTGCTGGCTGCTGCTGCTGCTGGGGCTGCTGCTGTTGTGGCTCTTGCTTCACCACTTGATTCGGGCACATGTTTGCGAAATGGTTGGGGTCACCACACGCAAAGCAAGCTCTAGCATGGATCGCGGGTGCAGGAGCCGCTTGCTGGCCTTGAGGAGCAGGAAGTAGAGCTTGTTGAGTAGGAGCTGGACCTTGAGCTGGAGCTGGATCTTGACGTGGACCAGTACGGCAGTTGGCGGTGAAGTGACCGTACATGTTGCAGTGCACACAGTATCTGCAAGCAATTTCCACTTGATATGTACAAGTAGGGCAAGCCGGGTGAGGACCAGTGTACGCACGCTTGGCCGACGGTGCGTTGGTAACCGGTGCCGCTACTTGGCGGTTTTGAGACTGCGGTTGAGCAGGGACAGCTTGAAGAGGAGCGGCAGCGGTGACAACGCAATTTTTGCTACTGTTGTTGTTGTTCTTACTCTTGCGACGAGAGGATTTTGAAGACTGTGGAGCGGCGACGGTTTCAGCGGTTGCAACAGTGGTAGCTTGATGCAGATTCTTGGAGGCTTTATCCCAGTAACCAGACTTGACTCGCTTGTCATTGATCTCAGCAGCGAGTAAGTAGGTTTCCTCAATTGTTGTCGTCTTTGCAGCCTGAACGAAATCAGCCACGTAATCTGGAAGAGCATGGATATACTTCTTGATGGTGATTTCGGGCATATTAACTTGACTAGGACAGATTATGCTCAGCTGCTTGAAGCGAGCAGTTAAAGCAGCATTGTTACCATCCTTCTGCTTGATGTGCCAGAACTCATCCTCCAACTTTTGGCGCTCGTGGGGAGGGCAGAACTCTTGCATCATAACGTCCTTCAACTCATCCCACTTCAACCCGTAAGCTGCATCATTTCCGTGTTTGTTTCTCTTGGCCGTCCACCAATCAAGAGCTCGGGATTGGAAGACACCCGTGGCGTTCAGAGTGCGGAGATTACCAGGACAGCCACTCTGACGCAGGGTTACCTCGATCGAATCAAACCATTGGAACATGGCCGTAGGCCCATCTTCGCTGGTAAACTTTTTCGGGCCGCAGGCTTAGAACTGTTTGAAGCTAAAAGCAGCTTTTGGCGAATCAGTCCGGGACTCTTTAGAAGACTTGCTGGAAATTTCATTCAGCTCACTAACAATCTAGGGGATAACATTCTCCATTTGCTTAGCGACGAGAGCAGCAATGCATTTGTCATCATGATTGCGGCGAGCAGTTCGAGAGTGAAGGGATCCAAATGACGACATTGTCTGCAACAGACATCGCCACAGGACTCAAACACAATTTCGATTAATCCTAACATAGTCTAGCGAATTCTCCCAAAGCTACTTTATAAAGCACAGGAACACATCAGACGCATATTCATGTAGTCACATAGGCACATAAGCACAGAAACACATAGGCACAGAAGCACGTAAGGCACATAAATGTCACTATATTTTGCACGTATTTTCCTACCGTGATCACACATAATCACCAATCATTCAAAGTCCGCGAATTCGAGAATAGCGATTGCGATTAGTGAGCGTACAGCGAGTAGTATAGCATGTGATCATCTACAAGTAGTAACGATTTGTTAGCGATTTGGGATAGATGTGTAGTGCGAGCCGTGTGTGTTGATCAAAGCAAAAAGCGAAAAGCGAACAAATCACCAAAAAACGGAACACATAAACAGGGAAATCACATAAAACACATAAAATCCACATAAAAGCGACAAACATCAGAGTCAGCAGTTGCGGTCTCAGAATAAAATCGGCGATTGCGAGCTTGAAATCGAGAGTAGATTGTCTAAGGCTTTCGTTGAAATACGTCTACCAAGCCAAGGTGACTCGACTATTCACAAGGACTTTCTAGTGCACACTTTGGCCTTCTGGACTATGCTCTCGCCTCGATTTGGGCGATCGGCACGCATCCTTCCAGTTACCGTGTGACTTCAAGTCGTTGGAGTCCGTCGAGACTTTGGTGAGAGTTTTGTAAAACCAAAATAAAGAACGGAACAAGTCGTCAAGGTTTGGGTTTCACCCCTGACTTAACAACTTTGTTCCCGTTTTGATAGAATAAAGAGGGAAATTTGCGTCGAAGTGCGGATTTCACTCCTAATTCAACGTAAATTCTCCTGTTTATAGATAAATAATGCGAGTCGAACAAGTGAGTTAGTCAAGAGTTTGCGGTTTTCACACATAATCTCGACCTAATCACTCGTTCATTTGAAAGTAGTGCGCGGTGATTGTGTAGCGTTTAGCGAGTGCAAGCGAGAATAGCAACTGGGCTCGTACATAACCCTTACAGGGTATTGTACAAGTCGGTCTATTGGTACTTAGACTATCGATTAGGTCGTTTCTAAGACATCGACCGGGACTAGGTCGAGTCTTGCCTAATTCCCTATAGTTATGGCTCTGATACCAATCTCTCACACCCCAACCGATGGCGGAAACATCGGGGCGCGGCACTGAGCAAAACAGATTGACCAAGAGAAATTCCATAACAACTAATTTACCGAATAGTTAATATTATGTCCCATACCATAACCTATTAAGCAAGTAAATTATTACAGATAGCAATATCTCAAAGTCAAATAACATGTTCCGACAACTCATATTCAAATAAAAATAAGGTAAATTATCTTTGTTTCTAGACTCTCGATACTACTTGATTCCATGAAAAGCAAGCAACATCCTAGCATCTCAAACACCTGTCACATATGTTAAAATAATGGTCAATACACATAGTGTAAAGGTGAGCATACAAGTTTGATAGTATAATAGAGTTCGAAAGCGTTTACGCATAACCAGCATGTAACATGAATAAAGTGAAGGCTAGTAGGTTATCGACAGAGAAATATGCACAGACGTGACTGCGAGTTGTAGAATGCGCAACACATATCCCCACTGGACACGCGAAGTAAAGCCCTTAACAACCCCTCTCCACGACAGGTGCTGAGTCCAAACTATAGTACTTTCGTTGTTAAGGTGTCAAGCAACAATCACTGTGTTAACATAACATACAAGCATTCATCGAATAACACGCAACATGCAATAATGGTTAGCGTATAAATAGTGTTTGCGTTTGTGTGTCGATGGTGATTTAGAATAAGTAACGTATGTAACACCCAAAAGTGCGTAAAGTAAGAAGGGATCGAGTATACTCATAGATAGCGTTTAACAAGTAAACACTCTCTTGGATTGAAGGGAGCGCTGAGAGAGATTAGTCTGAACAGTTAACCATAGCATAAGCGATGAATGGCGCGTAAAACGGTGCAAAGTGTCCAAGTGTCGAATAGTAATCCGATCAGATGGTAATCCGATCGGATGGTCATTCGATCGGATGTCAATCCGTTCGGATGGTCATTCGATCGGGTGGCCATTCGGTCGGATTGACATTCGTTTGGTAAGGATGTGTTTGTGTATGATGGCTTTGAAGTTTTCGTTGTAGCATTTTTAAAGCAGAGAAGTATCTCTACCCTTATGGCAGTTCGATCGGATGGCGATCCGTTCGGCGAGGTATTTCTCAGAGAACAAGTTCACAGCAGGATTATCATCCAATCGGATGGTCTACTGATCGGGTGGCAATCCGTTAGATCTGACCATACATTGACATGTTGAAAATTGTTTAAGTATGAAATCCTCAAGTGCAATCCGATCGGATTGCGGTTCGATCGGATGGCGATCCGATCGGACGGCAATCCGTCCCGCGACCTGATCTTTTTGCAACTTGAAGATTTGTTAAGTTTGGAAAGTTTTGAGGTCTGATCGAGACGGTATGACAACGTGCTAAACAACGGAAACCCCAACATGACCCAAATGATCCGATCGAATAGGAATCACCCAAGTCCGATCAGTTTACAGGTTCGTGACGATGGTTCATGTTTAACCCGAAATCGATTGTCTCTTTGATAGAAACCAGCTCTTGAACCAACACATCACTAAGAAGGAGTCGAAGATCAGATCAAGCTCCGATTCTTTCGGTTTTGAGTGCATTGAGTGTAAAAGAGTTGAAAGAACGTTGGATAACCATCTTTCAATCCTTTTCACCATGGAAATGTTCAGATCTATGTGAGAATCATGTTTAATCATGTGGAAATCCTTTAGATCTGAGTTGTTCTTGGTGGAATGAAGCCAAAACTTGAAGCTCATAAGAACTCCCTGATGATATCACCCTAGAACACCTCAAATCCACTGATTTCATGGTTAAAAGTTAAGATTCAAGGGTGAAAAAGATGAAAATGTGTGTGTAGATCATAGAAGTACAAGATTTAGGTTGAAAACTTACAAGAATCGCAAGAAATCGAGAGAAATGAGTGCTTGAGCGAAATGGTCGACTGAGGGAGCTGTCACATCACAAATGAAGTAACAGGAGGGTATTTATAGGGTTTCCAAAAGAGGAAAGTGCACATGGGTCGGATTAGCCACCGATCGGATGGCAACTCGATCGGATGGCAATCCGATCGGATGGCCACTCGATCGGTTGACCATTCGATCCAGGTGTCTGGCGTGTTGAGTTTTGTCGTTTCGTTTTGCATGTTGAGTGTTGCGACGCGTTTTGAGCGAGCAATGCGATAGTTTAATAATACCCACACAAATTCTATATTTAACATACAATCACTATAAATAACTTGCGTTTAGCATTTGCGATTCGATTGCGATAGAGTTGTGATTGCGTTTTGATTAATCACCACAAGCATAAAGTAAACATGCATAAGTAATACCTAAATAGCACACACACAGGTAAAACAATATCCAGAACGCATAAATCGGGTTGCGAACACGATTGCGATGCGATAAGCGACAAAGCGATAAAACATCGATAAACATCGATTAAACCTCGATTATTAATAGATACTCCGCATAATACACTAAAGCAAAATAAAATAAAAGATTCGATTACAAGTCATAGAGTCAAATCAGTAATTAAGCAAGGAGTGACAGATCGCAATTAGCAATCTTTTCTTCCTTTGACTTCAATCTTGACTTTGACTTTCGAAACACGGGGTGTTACAAGTTGATTGTTATATAATAACAACGCCATATCTAATAAAAACGCCACACAGCCAAAAGCTTGTCAAAACGCCAACATGCCAAAAAAGCCCCAAAAACTACCAAACCATAATAAAATTACTTTGGACAAGTATTATAAAAAACCCAAAGAATAAAAAATAATAAAATAAAATAAATAAAAACCAAACTTGAAAATGTAACTAGAAACAGTAACTACAAATCAGCAAAACTGAAGAGAGGGAAAATTTATTATATTAGAATCTAAAACGCCAAACTTGAAAGATGGGACGTGTTTCAGACTTCAGAGATAAAGCTTATCAAAAACAATAATTACAAACAGTAACTGAAATGACGAATACTTTATTATAATAATGCACCGCCTAACTTACGCGCCAAAAAGACATCCTATAAAATGATATGTCTTAGCAACTTCCATTTGATCAAACCAAAAAAACAAACGCCAATACTACTAAATACCACACACTGTAAAATGCTAAAAAACTAAAAAATCAAATATGGCTAATAT
Organism: Helianthus annuus; assembly: GCF_002127325.2. NCBI lineage: Eukaryota > Viridiplantae > Streptophyta > Magnoliopsida > Asterales > Asteraceae > Helianthus > Helianthus annuus. The sequence goes on along the minus strand of NC_035438.2, from coordinate 66,283,414 downwards.
GCTTTCTTGGATATTCAGTATTGTCTTTCGTGAAGTTTCACTGAATGAATTGTTAGCTGAGGGGAGTAACTCAGTAAGATTTTGCTGCATGAGATGGACAAAAATTCAAGAAAAAGATACTGATGACTGTCATATGTCATTTTGTATTCTTTATTCTTGAAGAAGGTTTGGATGAGGAGAAGAGATCAATGACACCGAAGAGTGGGATGATTATAAAGATGAAGATCAAGATGAAGAAAAAGCGAAAAACCCACCCACACGTCATAGATCTATGTCCCCAAACATCCACAAAGCCACTTTAACAGACGAGCAGGCAAAATAATCAAACCGATAGGTTTGTTAAGTTTTACATAAAACGCCATCTATTTGGTGACAGTTCTTGTACTATTAAAGAAGAGAGAGACTGATGACAGTGAAGATTGTGAAGAGAGATCCGATTAGGATTTTTAATTTATTTTATTCGCTTCTATTTTTTTCCCTATGGTTGTAATATAATCTTACAATTGTAAAACGCCAAGATAACACAAACGCCAAAATGTATATAAAAAATAATAGAACAATGGGCCATCTTGTTTAAAACGGCTTGAAAAACACCATTCAGATAGATTTCTTGACCCCCTGGGTTCCAATGGCATACGATTTGCATAAACGCCATAAACGCCAAAATGTTAATACAATGAAACCATTAAATGCCATTAATTATTGAATTTGGTTAACGCCAAAAATCTTAAACCCCAAAAAAATAAAACAATATTGTGAAAAGCGGAACTGGAAAAGCAGAAGATAAAAGGACAAAAAAGCCCCTCCGCCCTTCTCTATGCCGCGTGACATGTGTTGGGCCAGGATGCGTTCTCACCGTTCTCACACTTTTGAGCGTTTTCTCCTAATCCCATTTATATATATATATATATATATATATATATATAGAGAGAGAGAGAGAGAGAGAGAGTAAGGTTATTGTAAAAAAGGTTAAAAGTGTGAGAAATGTGAGAAATATTGTGGAGATGACATGTGTCCTAAATCTAAATTAATTCAAAAGGGTAAACAAGTAATTTTATCATTAATTCAATTAATTAAAAACTTCCCATAACCGCCACCTTAATTATAGGAACTAGATTTTTTTTAAAAGATCTCTATAAACACCATTCAGCAAGTATATAACACCATTCAGCAAGCTATTGACTTCGTCTTGCATCATGTAATAGAATAGGATAGATTAGAATAATCAGTGCACGAGGTTCGAGAGTCGAAGATGAGTGGTTATACAAGAGGTTTCGCTCATATGGACAATGTCCATAAAAGCGAAACTACTTGTAACAGGTTTCGCTCATATGGACTTGTCCATATAAGCGAAACTACCATTACTATATATAGGGCACTGTTTCATTCATTTGGCAATGGATCTGGAACTTGTGACGAAGTGCTGCCAAATTGCTTTCAGGTTGTAAACGTTGTTAAATCAATCAAAGAAGCATTATAATTAGTTTGAGCGTCTGTTTCACTTATTCCGCCTTTGAATCGGATAAACAACTCTTCTGATTGACTCATTCGGGTTCAACAACGATCCTACAAGTGGTATCAGAGCACAGGAGGAAGAGTTTAGCTCAATTGGATTAGTTTTCTGTCTTCTACACCTTCTTTTTCAATCTGAACAAGTTTCCACGGTTAAAATCGGCCAAATTTTTCACATAATGTGTATTAGTGGATAATAACAAACCCTTGAAAGTTTCATATCAAAATTCGACCTAAAAATGGACCAAATTACCTTTGGATGTGGTTTCGCTTATTCGAACATTGTATGGTTTTGCTTTTAGGACCACATGGTTTCGCTTTTGTTACACTAAGTTCAGTGAGGTTTCGCTCTAAAAGGACATAGTTTCGCTCCAAAGGACTTTCGAGAGATATAGTTCCGCTTTTGTGTCATCTGCAAGACATGGTTTCGCTTTAGTGATCACTATAACACTAGTTTCGCTTTTAAGGACATCTTAATTCCTGGTTTCGCTTATTCGGTCCAATAAGGTTTCGCTTATTTGGGTTAATCAGGTTCTGCTTATTTGTCATCAATAAGGTTTCGCTTATGTGTCAACAAATAGTTTCGCTCATATGTCCAAGATAGTTTCGCTCATCTGGTCATCACTTGGGTTTCGCTCATACGCTCAAATCTGATTTCGTCCGTGTGTCATATTTTGTTTGAAAGTGAACTTTATCGTGTTAAGATTGTTACACCACAATCGAGTGTCAGTGTATTTCAGATTACTTGATATTGTTTAAACTGATTGAGTTTGTTTGTTTGCTTTCAGGTGATTAAAGATGTCAAACAACGGTGAAGAGTTCTACAACACATTTTACAACGCGTTCAATTCCGAATCAACAGATAGAAGATCTGAGTTGAAAGAATATTCAAGAGAGATTTCGGAAAATTTGAAGTTTGAGAACATGTACGGAAGCCAACAGAAGCCACCAAAGTTAATGAAAGTTGAAGACTATAACTGGTGGAAAAACAGATTTGAGGGTTGGGTAAAAGCTTTCGCTCCTGAAAGCTGGTTAAAATTGACAAATGGATACATTGAACCAGTGAAAGAGGGAGGAGAGTTAATCGATCCAAAAGATTTCACAGACATAGACATAAAAAATATTGTGGCTGAATATAAGATGATCACATTAATCAAACAGTCAGTGAGAGAGGATATTATTTCGTTACTTGAACAAGAGAAAACTTCAAAGAGTTTGTGGGAAGCGTTAGGGAAAAAGTGTGTAGGAAGTAATGAAATTGTCAAAAACAAAAAGAATTCGTTGCGTAAAGAGTTTGATTTATTCTGTTGTATGAAAAATGAATCTGTTTGTAAAATGATCGAGAGATTTGGACATCTGAAAATGGAGCTGGCTAGACATGAAATCAAATATTCTGAAGAGACGATGGTGGATAAATTGTTTGATTCATTGCCCAATGATTAAGATTGGCAATATTTCGCTCTAATGCTGAAAAATACAATCAAGCCTGATGATTTAAAAGTGGATTTGCTGATTGAAAGGCTTGAAAGCCATGAGTTGGAGATAAAAAGATCCAGAGTCAACAGTCCAGTTAATCAGCAGAATGTGGAACTTTACTACAGAGGAAGTGCACCACAGGCTGGATCTCCAAGAACAGCGTTCTCTGCAGAAAGTTCAAATTCAGTGAACAATGAAAGTCTTCACAGTGGTTTTCACAGTGGATCTTCTTCAAACACTTCAGACCAATCTGCTTCAAAGAATCTATTCCAGTGTAATATCGCAGTTGATTTGAAGAATGGGCAGAATTTCAGCGAAGAATCGGCAAAACAACAGATGGTTTTCTTGGCATCTGTACTTTAATCGTATGAATGCCTCGTTGCAGGGAAGATTGGCAACACCAACTTGACAAAAGAAGATTATGATCAATTAGACCCCCAGGAGATGGAACTAATGGATATAAGATGGTGCATGACCAGTGCGGTTCGTCGAGCACAGCGGTTCATGGAGATCACGGGGAGAAAGTCAATTGGTGGACCATCTACCAAACTGGGATTTGATAAACCAAAGTGACATGCTTCAAATGCAAACAAAAAGGTCACTTCAAGCGCGAGTGCAGAAATGCGTATGCTGCTGATGATTCTGAAAACCCGTTCAATGAAGATTATTACAAGAAAGCGATTTACCATCAGAACAAGTCTGAGCCACCAAGATTGAAACAGCCTGAAGAAAAATCAAGGGCTCTTGCAGTTATATATGATGATGAAGGTACGACTGGAGTCAAGTTTGCCCTGAAAAAGATGTTGTTGGGTATGCATTTGTGGCTGATGCTGATCCTGATAGATGGTGGAAAGCAGACTATGCAAGATGGGAAATTGGAAAATTAAACGAACCTTTCAAAGAAGCCCAGAGAGCCAAACAATGGAATGAAGAATTGGAATGTTACATGGATCCATGGGGTAATCCAGTTGTTGAGCCATCAAAAGTGGATTTTAAAGCTGTAACAAATTTGTTTCCAAGGCAAGCTACTTTCAACACACGAAGGTTATCTGATAAAGAGTATTTGCCTGATTTGGAGAAGAAGATAAGAGAGGTTTGTGAAGCAAGTCTACCGAAGGTGGTAGAAATGAAGAAGAGAAAAGAAGAAGAATTGAAGAAGATGATTGAAGAAGTAAAAGCTGTTGCGAAGACTGCTGCTGAAGAGGAACAGAAAACTGAAAAGAAATAGACTGCTGAAGAGGAACAGAAAGCTGAAGAAAAACAGAAGATTGAGGAAGCACTTAAAGAAGGAAAAGAGGAGAAGAAAGAGGAAGTTTAGAAAGCTGAGACAGAAGAATCGGTGCTGAAAGAGACTGAGGTAAGAAAATCTTCTGACTCGTCAAATGTCAAATTGGTTGATGAAAAAGAAAACAAGTGCAGGAATTGCATAGAAATGTGCAAAGCCTGTATTGAAAAAGAAGAAATAATAAAAGCAAAAGAAATTGAAGCAACCAAATTTGAAAAAGTTTTCAAAACGAAATGTAAAGAAATGGTTGAAACAGAAGAAATTTTGAAATTAAAAGTCGAAAAGCTAACACTAAAATGTCATGGTCTTGAAGAAGAAAATAAGGTTGTGAAAGAAAAGTGTATAGCTAAATGTGTTGATTGTGTTGAAAAAGAATCTAAATTTCAAGATTTACAAAAACAGTATGATTCTTTAAAGTGGTCGAGTCAGAGAGTACAAGAAGCTTATGATACTTTGAAAAGCCAAGTCAAAAGTTTTGATCAAAGATTGTCTGAAACTTTAGTCACTAAAGAAATGTATGAAAGAAAGTTTAAAGAAAAGCAAATTGAATTGAACAAATGTCTTGATGAAATTGCTAATCTTAAACAAGTCTTGGCTGAAAAAGAAAAGGTTGTAACCAAACTTCAAAGTTATCATAACTCTTCGTACATTCTTGAACGCATTTTCAACATCACACCAGATGACAAAGATACTGATAATTGCAAAAAGGGTATTGGTTCAGAATTTCATCAGGTACCACCACCATTGAGAAACAATTATACTTTTTATGATGAGGAAAAGGTGGCAAAGGGTTTGAACATAGCTGACCAATTACCTGAAAGTATCGATGTGACTTACACCAAATCTGATGATGTTGATGATTCAGAGGTGGTAAGTAAGGTGGTTGATAGTGTTTTGAAAGATGAGTCTACAAAAGGTAAGTCTGAATCACAGGATGAAGATGAATGAAATCTTTATGATGGATATCTGAAAAACACAAAATCCGAGAAAAATTTGAATGAAGATTCAAAGGGATTGGTTTATACCATGATTGGATCGGACAAATTATTCTTAGATATTGTATTCCCGATTCAGAATGTGATTTCAGAAAAGGTTGATAAAGTTTTTAAAATGGTTGAGATTGAAAAGTCTGAGATTCCAAAGTTTGCTGGTAAAGGTCATAAATCTTTTTATAACAAACCTGGTTCTAAGAAGAAAAACATGAAGGCTGGTTTGGGTTATAAAAGGAAACAGAATTGGAATCAAAGTAAAAAACAAAATTTGCAACAAAAGATGAATTTTGTTCAAGGGAAAAGCTTGAAAGAAGAGGAAAAACTCAAATTTGGACAACAGTCTAATGAGGAGTTTGATGCTATGAAAAAGAAACAACAACAGGCTAAGGATGTTTCAAAGAAAGTGTGTTTTAAATGTGATCAAATTGGACATGTTGCACAAAAATGTCCAAATCCAAAGCCTGTTGATGTTGAAAAACAGAAATCTGAGAGTGTGAAACAAAGATCAACCAGATTTGATTTGAAACAAACTTGGCAATACAATACGAACAAGTTTGCTTCCACTCAAAAATGGACATCAAGCCCTAACAGGTTTGATTCAAGACAGACCTGGAATTCTCACACACCTAGATTCAAAACAACACAGAGTTGGAGAACATCTATTGATATGACAAAACCTCAAGAGTTTTGGAAACCTAAAAATGTTGTTCAAAATCAAAAGGTTCAGAAAGAGACAAACTTTTACAAAAGAGGTACTCCAAAAGGTCAAGTGTGGAGTGCTAAGAAACAAGTGATGTCGGTAAAAGATGAGAAAGTTGAAACAAAAGATGAAAAAGTTTTAAATGACAAAGAATTTCCAAAATTAAATGAAAATTATTGTGTTGAAATGCCTAAGGTCCAACAAACCTGGGCTAAATTGTTCAAATGATTGATAAAGTTTGCATGTGCATGTGCTCAACAAAGCTGAAGATTGTGAGAATGATAGTTGGGGCAGCCTGGCACAGGAAGAGGTTGCAGGACCCTGGTTTAGTTGAACAGGGAGTTTAGGTTGAGTGTTGTTTGTACATAAATAAACAATATTTTCAAAACCCTAAAAAAACTATGAAAAAGTAAAAACCAAAAATATGTTTGTTTTTAATTTTTGTTTGAATAAATGTTGATTGAATACGCTGAAACCCTCACGGCTGAACAAACATGATTACATTCATCAGATTGAAAAATGGTTTTCAAACTGTAAAAATCAATGTGTTGTAAATCATGGGGGTAATTACTGTTTTTATTGTAATTCAGTTCACAAGATGCAGAAAATGGATGGCGAGACAAAGCTATCAGTATCGTGTTGTCAAATTTTTTTTAATGATTTTGCATTTTAGGGGGAGAAAAATTGTCATTAGGAAATCCAAAAACATTAAAAAATTTGAAAAAGCCAAAACATGATAAAATTAAAAAAAATTGAGTTTTGCGTAAAAAGGGGAAATGATAGTACATCAGTAGACAGTTACAGTATGCTAAAGAATTGTAATGATTTAATAGTGTTAAACAGTCTCATTGATGATATGTCGATAGGTTTTTATACATTTAGTAAACTTTACCGGGATATAAACCTAAATTTAAATACTTGCTTATTTCGTGGGGAACACTACTTGGATATATAGGTAACCCTTGAAATCTCGTTTGAAAGGTCCCATATTCTGAGATACTAGGTCTTTATATTCAATGATATATGAGGTATTATTCCGGGACTTCTGCTGAATGGAAGTTCTGACCTAGTCCCCGAATAATACTTTTCCGCAATTGCTTGAAATATAGCACCACCCTCAGCATAAAAAACGATGAAACATTGCAAAATGCTAATTGTGTGCTGTTGTAACTAAAAGATCCTCTAAAGGGGACACACCGTAAAGTCAAAGCCGTCATCTCTCTGCGTATACGGAAGTATCGACCTGAGCTCTCACGGCCCTCGCATTTAACCCCTTACAGATATCATTTGTGGTATACTCACCTGTAAGACTGAATATCTGGGATTCTGGATACGGGAGTATATTCAAGAGGTGGGACACATGAATGAGTTTAAGTCCTAAAACATCTAATTCGTATCCTGAATCAGTTGAAATTTGTATGAAAATTTAAGTGGATCAGTATATCGATAATCTAAGTGAATTGTTTAATTCTTAAAGTGAAATTAAGTTCAACGGTGCTTGTAACTTGTCAAAAACTGATATGATCCTCTGTCGCATACTCAAACAAAAATATTGTCTGTAAATATGTTTGTACATATTCTTTTACTGCTTTATATTTTCAGAAAATACAAAAAGATTTTGATTTCTGCATTATTTTCGACAACCGATGTCTGACATGACGAGTTTTAAAATCTGAGTAAGCTGACTGTGTTTCTGTAAATAAAACAAGTTCATTAATTTGAAACTTGAATTTCTATAAAAATTCAAAAACAGTTTGTGATATCTCCAAGGTCATTAAGTTGGACTTGGATGATTAACTGTGGGGGATTTGGATGCTTATACTGTTAAAGATTTAGCTTAAAATCCTGTTTGTTGAAATTGCAAAATTATTTGTAGTTTGATGATAGGGGAGTGATTAGATAGTTTGATTTGTCAGATTATGATTTCTGGAATCTTAAAAAGTTGTTACTTATCAAGTGTATGAGTGATTGCAGGAAAAGTCCAGACTACGATCCCGGAAGCAGAGTCTTTGGGGGAGTCTGAAGACAAGCTGGAGGTTAGAAAGAGCTTGTAGCTGAAAAGCTAGGTGTCGATCCCTAAAATCACGGAAGCTTGACGAGAGGGGGAGCCTGCTGATGATGAAGATGTTGATGATAAAGCCAGTGATGAGATCCTGGTATAACACTCAAAAGAGAGAAGCTGATCAAAGAGAAAGATTGAAGGATATTTTCATTGTTACAATCTGAATGAGACAGCAAAATGATCAAGACTGAAGAGGTGTCATAACAGAGAATTGTCACTGAAGACTTCGTCAATATCCGAGGGGGAGTCTATTAGTGCATTACGTCTATTGACTTCGTCTTGCATCATGTAATAGAATAGGATAGATTAGAATAATCAGTGCACAAGGTTCGAGAGTCGAAGATGAGTGGTTATACAAGAGGTTTCGCTCATAGGGACAATGTCCATAAAAGCGAAACTACTTGTAACAGGTTTCGCTCATATGGACTTGTCCATATAAGCGAAACTACCATTACTATATATAGGGCACTGTTTCATTCATTTGGCAACGGATCTAGAACTTGTAACGAAGTGTTGCCAAATTGCTTTCAGGTTGTAAACGTTGTTAAATCAATCAAAGAAGCATTATAATTAGTTTCAGCGTCCGTTTCACTGATCCCGCCTTTGAATCGGATAAACAACTCTTCTGATTGACTCATTCGGGTTCAACAACGATCCTACAGCAAGTATATAACACCATTCAGCAAGTATATAACACCATTCAGCAAGTATATAACAGATTAACACCATTCAGTATGTATGTATATAACACCATTCAGCAAGTATATAGCAGACTAACACCATTCAGTACGTATATAACACCATTCAGCAAGTATATAACATCATTCAGTAAGTATATAACAACATTCAGTATGTATATAACACCATTAATAGACTAAACATCTGATTGAAACATATTTTTTTTCTCTATATAAGTATAGCAATATGGTACTCATATTAAAGATAAAAAACGTTCGTTATTATGGTGTAATTTTTTTTTTAAAAAAGTTACGTATAAAAAGTAATTGACGTTTAAAAAAGACGGGGGGAAGTTACATGTGCATTAATGTTAGTTTCTTAATTTAAAAATGTTAAATTTACCTATATACCCTTAATCTAGAAAACTAATATGTTTAATAGTAAACATTATTTACAATTTTGCCATTATGATCTCAACCATTAGATCAAAGATCTAATGGTGTAGATTCTTTCTTATCTTTCTCACAAAAAACTTTTTTTTACAGGAACCTCTACCTCTATATATATATATATATATATATATATATATATATATGCTTAAGGTAAAATAGTTCACAATTAACATATATAATTATACACAATAATTACGCACTCGTAAAAAATAATTACATACAAAAATACACAACTTATAAAAATATTATTTGCGTGCGATATTGACATGGTTTTTTTTTAATTTAAATAATACATGATGATACGCTTTAAGGTGTTTATATTAGTGTATTGTGTTCACCGCCGTATCATACCAAATTGATTAATGAGCAATTACACAAATTGAAGACACAACTATGATAACCACTCCTTTGAATACTATGTTTTATCATGAACTCATCAAACGTTTTATATCATTTTTATACATTGTCTGAGGATTGTTTTGGGACATATATGGCATGTTATTAATTACTGTATGTATATAATCTCTATGTGTATGTCTTTTCTTGGTACATCTATTTAGAGGTATTTAAATTTTGTAAAATCTTAAAATTCTTAAACATTAAACAATAAATTAGATTTATATATATACAAATAATTTTAAATATATATAATATTTTTATATATAAGAATTTTAGGTATCTAGGTGGGTTAAAATGAAAACCACCCCTAGTTGCGAAATCCGTGAGAACCACTTTTCCACCATTAATCTTTTGAGATGGATGGTTGAGATTAAAGGTGATTAAAACCAATGTTAAATTCTTTTTGTCTTATTATATTTTTAATATTTTATTATCATAAGGGTAATTTGGTCAATTTTCTATTTTTTGTCTTATTTGTTATTAGTATTTTCATACTTTAGAAAATCAGATTTTTTGATTTAAAAACAAAGTGTTTTTGTCTTATTTGATTATTATTACTATATATTACTATTTATTATTATTACTATATATTAATAAATTATTATTACTATTACTATTACTATACATTAATAAACGAATTGAAATCAATAGTAATTTTAATATTATAATAATTTATAGTTTTTTAATACTTTTATTATTTTAATATTATAATAATAGTTATTTTCTTTACTTTTTAACTTTAAACCTTTTTTTAATATCAGGAGTTGGGATAAGCTTGGTGTCAATCGGTATGGTCCTGTTCGGTATGAGTACATGAAGGTAAAACCCGGCTCTAATACAGAAAACGACAAAAGTTGGTGCCGAATTGATATTGGAAATCTTTTGGTTCGGAAAATTCAGTATTGCTACCCGGTACCATTTGCTCTTCCTTGATCACGGTTATCGTACTAACAACAGTATCGTACAACTTTTTTTGTTGATTTTCTTCAACTTTTAATTTTTTTCTTTTTTTAGTTTCATGGGTAGGGATGAGTTCGGTGCCAACCGATACATAATCGGTACTGACACCAAAAATACCGGTTACGGTACCTGTATATGAAGGTAAAAACGGTAGTGAACCGGTACCAGGAACGCCAAAAGTCGGTACCGAATTGGTACTTAAGATCTTTCGGTTCCGAAAATTTGGTACCGATACCCAGAACACTTTGTTAATATTTAACAAATTAGATTTTTTACAACAAAAATTTATATATTTTTTTTAAAAAGCAGATTTTTTTACGACAAACATTTTTTTGGCAAAAAAATTTTTACGACAAATTATTTTACAAATTTTTTTACGGGTTTAAACTTTTTTTACAACCCGGTTCTAAAAAACTTTTTTTACGGTTTTAAAACACTTTTTTCGGTTTTAACCGTTTTTTACGACCCGGTTTTAAACACATTTTTTACCGGTTTAAACTTTTTTACGACTCGGTTTTAAAACATTTTTTTTACGAGTTAAAAAAAAATTATGCCAAATTTTGTTTTACGATTTTAAACTTTTTTACAAAAAAAAAAACATATTTTTTACAAAAAAACAACTTTTTTAGATTTTTTTACAAAAAAAAATTTACAGGTTTAAACTTTATTACAAAAAACAAAAAAAAATTACGCCAAACAAAAAAAATTACAAAAAATTTTAAAAAAATTTTTTTACAAAAAACAAAAAAAAGTTACGCCCCGACCCCGATTTCGGGTTTACGAAATTTGAGAATCTTAACAAACGAACTCACCCAAAAAATCATGACTCAGTAGGTGTCTCAGATAAGTTGAACTTATCATCATTGACCGAAAAAAATTATAAAAACCAACAAAAAAAATCAAAACCATGTGTGGATTTTGAAAAAACGGAATGATGGCTGCAAAGTGGGGTTGTAGTTTCAAAACCTACCCTCCACCATCCTTGCCACACCATCGTTATCAATTGTCGGAAAACATGTTTCGAACTATCACTTCCAATAAAAAATGTATGGATCTCAACACAACCAAACACAAACCAACTGATGTATTGGTCTCAGCACAACCAAACACAAAACCAACTGATGATATAAGAAATCGGCACAAAAGATCAAACAAAGTTTCCCAACGCTCATCAAATTAGTCTCTACCCCACCACTCATAAACCAATAACCAATCACCACCACTATTCACTGTAGCCCGGTAGCCAGTGGGCATCTCTGTCGTCGGCAGCTGCTACAACCACCACCCAAGACCCATCAAACCAATAAAGAAAAAAAAAGAGCTTCTGAAGAAAACACCCATAAACTCTTAAGAACCAAAAATCAAGAAAAATGGAAGCTTTTTACAAAAATTAAGAAACACATATAGTTACCGGAGCCAAGATCAAAAGCGGTGGAACCCGGCCCACCACCACGGTCACCGCCACTGGAGATGGAGGCATAAAGGGAGGAGCACCACCGGGGCCACCGGCACCGCCGTTCACCAACCACCATTCACCGACAAACGGCCCCCAAGAATTCTCTCTCTCTATTAAAGAAACTGTCATACCCCGAAATATCATAGTTGGCGTGACTGGACCGGTATCTTCATTGCACAGCGGAAGCAAAAAAAACTAAGACTTCTAGGAAATGAACGCCGCTAAGTACTCGAATTCCCATGGGTTCTCCTATTCCAACCGTGCCTTGACTTTGAAAAGCAACCTGAGAAAGAAACATGCGAAAAAGTCAACATAAAGTTGAGCGAGTTCATAGTTTGTTTGTAAAAGATTTAAAATAAATCTTTTGAATAACCGGTTTGTGAAATAATATTGAGAAAACGAATTTAGAAATCGTTTTCTTGCCAAGTTATATGGAAACTTTGTATTTGTAACGCATTATGTTCGTAAAACCATGTATTTGTAAACTCTCGTATTTGTAAAATTTGTATAACCGTCAATGCCCACCCTGACTTTGACTCCATGCCCGCATAATCCTATGCTTTGAATTTATATGAAATAAGGTATGTAATTTGTAAAAATCAGGTATTTTTTTGTAAGTATGTATGTCCCTGGTATGTAGCAATAAGGAAAAAGAGATCACCAATGGTTTGCAAAGCCATTGATATGTGTGAAGTGATGCAGGAAGACTCAAACCTAGCAGATTTGTGCGTCGGGCACATAGTCACCACATGGTCCACTCGGCGGACTCAGGAGTGGGGCTCGCTACACCCGAATAGATCTATCACTCATGTCCCTCGGTCCTACAACGAGGATTAATGGCCTTAAGTTCCACCTACCCACCACATGATCTAAGTAGTAAAAACTCTCCCTACGCTAACCATACCATGTAAATAAATGTTTGTAATAATTGTAACATGTATTTTACCCCAGCCTCTAAGGCTGAACCTCCCCAACCTCTAAGGCTGAACCTCCCAGCCTCTAAGGCCAACTCCCTAGTCTCTATATATTATCTCCAGACGACCCGTCCCTAGTTATGAAAATCATTCACATTTCGAAAATACACATTTGTTTTGTAAAAACCGGTAAGTTTAGTATAAACCTTTCGTAAATCATTTGAGTTCCTCGAAATCCATTAGTAATATGGTTTAGAAATACGAGTTTTGCGTTTGTTCAAAACTTTGTATGTTCTTGCAAAACATGCTTTGTCTAAAAATATACAGTCTTTGTTTATCGAAAACATTGTATGTTTCTGAAAATCGTGCATGTCTTTCCACCCCGAAAACATTTACAAAAATGTAAAACAGTAAAAAGTGGGGGTTATGAACTCACCTGAATTGTCTTGCACAAAGCTAGCTAATTACGACTTCGTGGTGTCGTTTCCAAGACTTGACTTGCTAGTGTGCATTCTACAATATTCCTAAAACGGAGTACCTTATAAGTTTCTAAATAAACGCAGTCACTAAACTACGTGTCATCGAGCTCTACCGAATCGTTAATTGAACGATTCGACGATAAGTTGTTAAGTTAATGGAAACGATTAAGTCCCATTTGTTAAGTATCGTTTAATGTCGTTAAGGATTAACAAGTCTTGGGAAGACTTAGTTTTCATGAGATTTAAAATGTATAAATATTTACATATAAAATTATATAAATATAACAATAAAATCTCATTAGTCGACTTGAGAAATCATACGAGTATGTAAATAATATTTACATGAAAGTATACATAACAAACTCGTGTTGTGTATCGCGTCTCGTATGGTAAGTATCAAAATACGTGTATATGTCGTTTAGACGTTTTGAAATAAATATAAAAAAGTTATATTTATTTTATAAAAGAATCGTCGGGTTGTTAGATGTTTAAAAATAAATATACAAACTATATTTATTTTTATAAAAACGAATTTGTGTCGTTGAATATTTCGAATAAATATATAAACTATATTTATTTTAGTAAAAGAATCGTCGATCTTTTAACGTTTGAAAGTAGATAATATCGTTAAAAATGAATACAAATAATATTTATCTCATAACGGTTTTCGAGTTCTAACTGTTTTGGAATGGATATAAATAATTATATTTATTAGTTGAAATAAATTTCGAATCGTCGTTTTGTTTGATGTTCGAAATAAATATATAATTATATTTATTTTTATAAAAGAATTGTCGAGACTTCGTAGTTTAGGATAAATATAATAACTATATTTATTGTCGTAGATAATGTCCGAAGTAAGTATAAAAACTATTCTTTTCTTGTTTTTATAAAAGAATTCGAGTCGTTAAACGTTTGAAAATAAATATAAAAATTATTTTATTTATTTTGTACAATACTTAGCGTTATTGACGCATTTGTAAGTTATAAAGTGCCGTTGAGAAAATATGCATCTGCGTCTTGTTTTTATGTAAGTTGTTTGGATAAAATATGTTTTCGTCTTACGGGTTTTCTCGAAAAACGGGCAGAGTTTCCTCTGTTTTTGGACGTCCCTGACAATATAAGTTGTCGTTATTTTCAAGATTCAACAAAATCATTTCAACAATATATGTGTATGTATGAAATAAAATGAGTTTTATAAATACGACTAGTATACGAATCCATTAAATTTCTTTATAATGTTTCCTTAATCAATTCGGTTTCGAGAGCACGTTTCACGTAATCAATAAAACCATAATATAACGTAATTAATCTTGTCGTTAAACCTTTACCATCTCTCCTGTCGTTTTGCGGAAAAGTTGACTGAGTTGACCGAGTCAACTGAGTTGACTCAAGTTAACTGAGTCAAAACTAAGACCCGAACAATGCTGACCTATTGACTGAGCCGCTGACCAGAGTTGACCAGCTTTGACCAGTCAATCCGAAGTGTTGACTGGGTTGACCCGAACCAAGACTGAGTTGACTCAGCACCCGAACCGAAATCTGAGATGGCCAAACCAGCATAACCACTCCACTGTCATCATCATCATAGCAATTTTCATCATCATCTGGAAGTAAAGAACAGTTAGGGAGAGGGGTTTACCAGATGAACTTGTCGGGTCGAACCACCGAGCCACTGCCGCCGCTCGCCTGAACTGCCATCTCCGTCATCAACATCAGCGGCGGAGCTCCGCCGCTCTCCGTCGTTATCCTCCACCTCCGATGTATCTCTCTCTCTCATACAACACCCTCTCTCTATCTCGATCAGTCTCTCTCTCTCCTCTGCCTTATCGCCGCCGTAGCCACAACCATCCGGTGGTGGCCGGCCGTTTACCATCGCGTAACAGGGGGTTGCGGTTGTTGGAGGGGTTTCCCAAAGAAAACGCAGAGATGGAGTGCAACAAGGGGAGGGGATGGTTGTGCGGGTGGTGTGTCGGATAAACAAGAAGGCCGGTGGCCGACCGGAGCTTCGTTCTCCGGTCACCGGGGTGTAAACGAGAGAGGGGTTCGACTGAGGTGAAAGAGATATGAGGATGGAGGGTCTGCTTTTATTTTGTTGGGTTGAAGAATAGGTACTGGGTTCTTGTTTTGTGTGTGTATACTTGCAGACAAAGAGAGGTGAGGGTAATATGTGTGATATACCCTTATTTATAGAGTTTATTTGTTAAAATCTTGTAAGATTTTAAGGATCTTGTTGAGATTTTGAGGATTTTGGAAAGATTTTGTATAGATTTCATAAATCTATGTAAATCTTGTAAATCTAGTAAAGATTTCATAGAGATTTTGCATTTTATGTGCAGGTTTAGGCTTGTGGGTTTTGGGCTTGGGCCCAGGGCTCACAAGCCCATCTCGTGTGTAAGTGTCCCGTAATTCCTACGAGACCCGTTGTCAATACCTGAACTCTGTCGCCTAGTAAAATAATATTACAGAGTTAAAATGTGTAAAAACTAAGGTCGGTATCCGTCGTAGTCACGTTCGTGCGTTGATAACGGTAATAATCGCGAAAAGAAAATTGTATCGTTGTCGCTTACTATTCACCGGATCTTTCCGTAAATCACCATACGCGCACTGTACAGCCGAATAAACGTTCCTGGGCACTCCAAGGGCCTAAATGAGTTAATCTACATCTTAAACAATATTTATTATCACGTTAATCGCCTGTTAATCATGTAATTAAGAGCCGTAAATCACCGGTTGTCACATTCTCCCCCTGTTACAGAAATTTCGTCCTCGAAATTTAGACTATGTTATCTCCTCCGAATTGTGTTGCTCGCAGGTATGTCCGAATAATAACAAAGTGAAAGACCGCGTAATCGAAACAAGACTTATTCGAATCATGTGAATTTAATGACATTCCTCAACAATAGGAACTCAACGGTTTAAAAGAAATGTGTTTCAAAAGTCGGTGTCAAAAGAAACAAGACATATAGGTACAGTCACTAATGTGACTAAGTTAACAGGGATCCAACAATGAACAGGAATTTCGACCAATCGAATTCCATATGAACGTTCACAATAAGTAAATGAGTTCTAGAAGCAATAACATCCACTGGATGAACTTAGGATCAACAATTTCAAATGTACTAGTTTGCATGAAACGCTCGATGGTGATCAGCACAAGCTGCAAGTTATATTGACGCCACAAGGTGTCGTAGTAATTTAAATAATTCAATAATAGCGGTGATCAAACAAATTCACCGTGTTTGAAATCAAATGAAAGCGTAATAAAGTGAATTTGAAAGTTTGTTTCAAATGACATTATGGAATTTTCAATTGAAAATGGAACATCAAAGAAATAATGTTTTCGATCGAAGACGAAGAAGCAATGAATTTCGCAAAACATTCGATCGATAAATGAATGTACCGTTAGTAGGTACACCGGAATTTAAAATGAATTGGTGTACCATTGTCTTAACACACGATTGTGTTGAGACTGCTGTAATATGATAAATCAAAGCGGATTTAAAGCAAATCAATAAATAAATATTTAAATCCGTGCATGAGACGTGTAAACGAGTTTAGCGCAAGCTTCAGATAAGTGAAAATACCACCACAAGGTGTCGAAATCAACAAACAATTTAATGGAGTCGAATGCCAAACAAGTTTACTTCGACTCGGAACAAATGAAACACTTGTTAAAACGAATTTTGAATATGATGCTCCCAATACATCATATGACGCTCTGAAGTGAATATGTGAAATGGACAAGTTCAAACGATTGAACTTGGTTTTAGCGCAATCCGACAATAAATATATGTATCGACAAGAAAACTTTCGGCATGGTCACAACAAAAAACCATGCATGTAACTTGAAAAGAAAAGAAATTTCAAGAAAATGTGTTGGCTTAATAACAAGGGAGCCAACAATTACAATAATGCGGGTCATTCGAATCACAAATTAATAATTAGGTTTAGCGAAACAATATTTGAACTTTGATGAAACGCTTATTCGAAAGAAACCACATGCGTAGCCAACCGATGCATGTGTAACATATGAATTTTCAAGAAATGAAGCAAATGAATATTCGCTATACTTGAAAGAAATGACCGTGACACAATGACCATTAAGAGGAGTAGAGATACGAAAATCTACTCAGTAAATGTGAAAGTCAAAATTTCAATAAAAGAAATTTGAGGACCTTACCTGGGGTTTCATGTGATGACCGGTTGTTAGTTGACATTACCATGGAATGTCGAACATAGCGTATTCGTCGTTAATAAGATAGGGGGTATGAAGGCATGCGTCTTCTCCTTAACATGACTCGTGTCGTCTACAGGACCGCGTGCCAAACCGCCGCTTCCTGATCGATAGCCTCCGTGCTGACAGGATTAGCATCATCGCTGAAATGCTCCACAGCGTCTTTTTGGTGACTTCACCTCGTAAGTCGTATGTGACGTACTTCAATCTCCGTTGATGTATAGCTTAAGTTTCACGTATACTTGTGCGCTAGCGTTTCGTTTCTCGTAGAATGTGATGTACCCCGACATCCATTGACGTAAAGATCGAATTCCATGCATTCTCGTGCACTAGCGTTTTGTTATGCGTAGGCTGCCTGCTCGGGAAGTTAAAATATCATAGACAATATGGATAATAGTGTGTGCCTGAGTTAATATTTGTGGTTCCTACGTGATGACCTTTAGTGAACTTCAAAATAAGTTTCTGAAGGTCTTAAATGCATGTTTCCTAAACTCTCAGAGTGTTGTGTACTGTATGTAATTGTTTTATGGACCGCGTGTAAAACACCACTTTAGCGTATGTTTGAAAACAAAATTTTGACTGTTTGTTTTTCGGCAACGGTTGGAGACCATATTCGAGTACTAGGCGTTCTGTATATATTCAACGTCTTAATAGTCTAAGTCCCAGAGTAAAGTGAGGTTAGAGCCTAGGTATTCCTACAGAAAACCTTATTCGCTGTAACCTATAGCTCTGATACCAATCTGTCACACCCCGAAATATCAGAGTTGGCGTGACTGGACCGGTATCTTCATTGCACAGCGGAAGCAAAAAAAACTAAGACTTCTAGGAAATGAACGCCGCTAAGTACTCGAATTCCCATGGGTTCTCCTATTCCAACCGTGCCTTGACTTTGAAAAGCAACCTGAGAAAGAAACATGCGAAAAAGTCAACATAAAGTTGAGCGAGTTCATAGTTTGTTTGTAAAAGATTTAAAATAAATCTTTTGAATAACCGGTTTGTGAAATAATATTGAGAAAACGAATTTAGAAATCGTTTTCTTGCCAAGTTATATGGAAACTTTGTATTTGTAACGCATTATGTTCGTAAAACCATGTATTTGTAAACTCTCGTATTTGTAAAATTTGTATAACCGTCAATGCCCACCCTGACTTTGACTCCATGCCCGCATAATCCTATGCTTTGAATTTATATGAAATAAGGTATGTAATTTGTAAAAATCAGGTATTTTTTTTGTAAGTATGTATGTCCCTGGTATGTAGCAATAAGAAAAAAAGAGATCACCAACCCATGTCCGTCTCTCTCTCTATCACAGAAACACCGGAGGTGCCGCCCGGAGATGTCGTCGACGGCATCGACGAGGGTTTATGCCACATCCACCCCTCTTAACCAACCAACGCCCCCAACCCCACCACCACAACCGCCCTTAACCCACCGTCGCCATCAACCCCACCACCACAACCGCCTTTCACCCACCGTTCACCACCACACCGCCGCAAAATCAATCACCGCAAGATCTGATGAGAGATGAAAGAGAGATAGAGAGAGCAGATCTGATGAGAGATAAGAGAAAGAGATAGCATATCTGGTTTGGGTTTGTTTCCTTCACCGTTGGAGGTCTGTGAATCAAGATGAGGGAAGATGGTGTTGAACGAGTTTGAGAGAGAGAGAGAAAATAGGGGAATTTAAATTTTGGGGGTGTGTGATAGTTTGAGAGAGAAAGGTCTGCGAATCAGACTCTAAAGAGAGAGAGAGAGAGAGAGAGAGAGAGATGATTTGATAGTTTGGGTAAATTACTAGATTACCCTTTAGGTTTTAAATTAATAGTACATACGTGTAATTATCTGATTGATGGAGAGTGGTTCTCACGGTTTTCGCAACTGGGGATGGTTTTCATTTGAAACGATCCCTTAGGTGTTTATATATATATATATATATATATATATATATATATATATATATATATATATATATAAAATAAAATTAAACAATTTTAAATATATATAATGTATTTATATATAAGAATTAACTTCCATTTCAGTCCCTGAGGGTATTTTGGTCAATTAGCTAAGACTTAACATAAAAAACAAACCAAGTTAAGCATTTGGATGAAAAGCGTTAGGAAATGCAAACTTCAAGGTTGTATTTATTATAAATTAGATTGTTGCCTGTTTACCAACTATCTAGATGTAAATTCATAACACGACTCTAAGTATAAATGACTAAATAAAATTTGTGGACTAAACTAGTTAAAATTGACAAACCTCAAGACGAAAATAGATATTTACTCTTACTTTTTAAGTCCCCGTGTTTTAGTGTTTTAACCACTTGAATTCAGAATCAAAAAGTTTAACGGTTTGAGTCCCTAACCCCTCATTTTATAACGTTTTGAGTCCAATTTTTAACACTTGTACTTTTGATTTTGGACTTACGTGGTTAAAACCGCTAAAAAATAGAGACTCAAAACGTTATAAAATGAGCGGTTAAGAATTCAGAGCGTTAAACTTTTTTTTTTGAACTCATATAGTTAAAACCACTAAAATACAAGGACTCAGGAGTAATTTACTCTGTATAATTTATCAAATTATTTATTTTCACGTTGAAAATTAATCACAAGAAGACATCCTTTTCTATGATGAGAGAGATATTATATTTATATTATTACCGTTATGTAATCAATCAATCAACCGTACCCAGTAAATCTCATAAATAGCAAAGCTATTGGTAGGGTCTGGGGAGGGTAAGATGTAGGAACACCTTACCTCTATCCCTAAGAATAGAGAGACTACTTCCAGAGAGACCCTCGACACCAAAGACATATAGTAGAAAAGCGAGAAACCACACATATCTTTAAAAAAATTAATATTAATAATAATAAAAATTAAATTAAATAAATCAATAAAAATAAAAAATAATTAGAAAAATATAAATACACCCTCTTTCTCTATCTCAATATTGTATTGAGAGAGTGGAAAAGTGTTTGTAAATACATCTTAGAGCCAAAGAATAAGATAACCCTTTTGCAAATATTGTTTGTAGCATGTTTAGTTTAATACATATTTGCAGGTTACAAAATATATAAATTTATAATTTATAATATAATTATAATATAATATAATTTATAATATAATATAATTTATAATTATAATCTTCCTATACTAATAAACAAAAATCTTTTTGTACACGTGTCACTCTCTGGTGCCTCCTCCCTTTTAATAATATATTACATATTAATTTTTATACACAAAATATAATATAATATTAATTAATATAGTTAGAGATAAACGTATAAATTCAAATTTAATTAATAATTATCTATAACAAATATAAATGTATCAAATAATATAATAAGTATAATATTATTTAATATAGTTAGACATCAAACGTATAATTTCAAATTTAATTAATAGTAAATTACTTTTTGAGTCCCTATGTTTTAGTGGTTTTAAGTTTTTAACCACTTGAATCTAAAATTAAGAAGTTTAATGCTCTGAGTCTCTAACCGTTCATTCACACCCCCTGTAAAAAATTCAAAAAACTTTTTGTAAGACCGAGTTCTCTAAGTTCTCACAACCTGTAGAAATGTAATAAAGTATCAAATCACATGTACAAGTACTTATAGTATATAACTTAGAAGACTAAAATTACAAGCGGGTTAACTAAATAAAGTACCAAATTATCTTTAAAGCGAACACTAAATGGTTTTAAAAGACATATTTTTTTTTTGTTATTAAGTATATAACATTATATTTACTTAAACCGTGTAATACACGTGTTCAATATTTTATTCCAATTTTAAATTTATGTTAATATCAATATGTTTTCATCTTAAAAAATGGTCCAACTTCCTAATAACATTGAGTTTTAAATATTAAACTTAGTTTCAATCATATTACGTAACTAAAAACATTATCATCATGCTAAATAAAGACATTATATAATACTATAAAAATTTTAATTTGAATATTTAAATGTCGACTACTAATTAAAAAGTTATTGTAGACGCTAAGATTTATAGTTTAAAAAACTTTAGTCCAATTTTTTTTAAACGTGTACTTTATTTTTAGTATGATTTTTTAAATGTAATATTTTCTATACAATGATTATATTCATATATTGTCTCATGATCCATATATCTAAAAATAGTATTTATATCAAAGAATTTTTTATATCAGTAATATACATAGTATCATTTAATTACAATTCATTTACCATAACCTAATAACTTATAATTATTTTTAAAAATACTTACAATTTTATGATTATTATTTTTTTTTAATTTTTTAGTGTTACTTCTTTTTAAGACATAAAATAAAATGGATTATAGTATCTCAAAAGAGAAGTGAAAACTTAGAAAATTATTTTGAATAGCGAAAATAAAACTATTCTTTTGTTTAACTATTTTGTCTAAATAAGTCATTTCATTAATAAGGACTATACAAGTTTATAATTTACATTTTCTCATCATTTAACCCGTGTAATACACGGGGTTGTAAGCTAGTTATAATTATAATAAAATTATAATATAATATTGCTGATATTCTTGGAAGTTGCTCCTCAGACAACGTATAGAATATATAGTATGTCATCAATTACGCAATCAGTTTCCACTTGTATACTTTTATTTTTCTACCCCTTTAAGATGTGTTATGTGCAAGTATCAATCCAAAGTTTGTTTAATATTTACATATTTAAACCCGCTATAGGCTATACACACAAAATCACAATGATGGGAGTAATAATAGTGAATCGTCACAAAATTAGTGCGTAATAATAGTGAATAATCATTATATTATATTTGACCATAATAGTGAATAATCATAAAATTAGACCACTACACATTTTGTTGAGTCATGCAACTAATTATTGTGATTCGAAGAAAGTGGATATCAGATAGGATTTTAGTCGTCTAGATGGTAGGAAATGCCTCCTAATAGGTCGTCGTTTTGACGTTAGGTAAATGGAAGGTGGGTATTAAATGATAATATCGCATGATCGCTCTTGATTCGACCATAATCTTTCAATATACACATAGTATTATATTATTAAATTAATAGGTACACTTATTCAAAGGCGTAATTTCAGACTTACCAAAGTCATGTCGAGATATATTTGATTGGGCAAACATCTTTTCAAAGCAATTCATTGTATCTTGTAATATCTATGTAAACGATGGTTTTCCACCACTAAAACGTTTTCCAAGATTTAATGTCTCCAAAATGTATTCCAACTAATCATTGAACAAAATTGGTTTTATTTATTAAATTTAGAGCTTATACTTGGCTAAAAATTGTTAAACATATGTTCATATTTACATTATTTTATAATATTTATTTTTTGAATAATGATACAAGGAGTTGGCCCCCTTCAAATTGTGCAAAACGTGACCCAAGGACAGACATGATTAATACTTGAAATTAATGATACAAGGAGTTGGGCCCCTTGCTTACTTTCATTTTAGCCTGCGTTTAAAAAGTCCAAATCTACAAAAAAAAAAAAAAAAAAAGTAAATGGACCCCACACGTTACACATATTGCTATATTTTTTTATAGGAATATTGGATTTTAATAATTCTAACTATTTGTTGTTGGCCGCCAACAGTCCTAACTTAAAAAATGACCATCGTTAGTCCCAACTATTGACATATTGGCCAATAATAAACCCTGACTAACAGAACCTAGGGCTGTAAACGAACCGAACGAACACGAACAAGGCCATGTTCGTGTTCGTGTTTGTTTGTTAAGGAAATTAACATGTTCGCGAACTGTTCACAAACGCATACCGAACATAAGTTTGTGTTCGTGTTCGTTCGTTAAGCAAATTCAGTTGTTCACGAACAGTTCGTGAACACTGGTCTCGAACACAAAGAATGAAAGCTAATAAAAACGAATGCAAATAAACATTTAACTTGAAAATAAAACATAAAAACATTGTTATACTTAACATTTGATATAAGTAGTTAAATACAACCATCAAATGATAAATCAAAACACAAGAAGTCTCCTACACCACCAAACGATGAATCAAGTTTAACTAACTTAGATATAATTATCCCAAAAATGTCTTAGAATGTCCAAATTTTAGCTAACTTAGAAAAAAATATGGTTTCAAGTTTTCAATATGTTTTGATAAAAAGTTTATTATTTATTATTTTTTTAATATAAACAAACGAACATGAACGAACGTAAACCGAACATATTACCGAACGTTCACGAACGCAGTTGAACGAACGAGACCTGTGTTCTTGTTCGTTCACTAAGCTAACCGAACAAAATTTTTTGTTCGTGTTCTTTCGTTAAGCTAATCAAACGAACATAAACGAACTTCCCGCCGAACGGTTCACGAACTGTTCGCTAAACGTTCGGTTCGTTTACAGACCTAACAGAACCCTAACATCGTTAGTCTCCGGTCACTGGAAAACCGTTTTTGTGCAGAAAAAGTTTTTTTAAGGTCCGATCTAAGGTTACAAAAAGGTTTGGGACGAAAATGTTGTTTTCTAGCCAAAAAGTTGAGTTTTTCAGCCAAAAACGTTTTTCCGGCAATCGGAGACTAACGACGTTAGTGTTCTGCTAGTCAGGGTCCATTGGAGGCCAATATGTTAATAGTTGGGACTGGCAGTGGTTATTTTTAAAGTTGAGATTGTTGGCGGCCAACGACGAATAGTTGAGATTACTAAAATCCAATATTTCTTTTTTATATTCCATCCTCCGTCAATTAGTTCCAGCCACTCTATTAGGGGGTGGGTTGTGGGCGAGAGAGGAGAACGGGAAGCCGTCAGGGGTGGTCGGGAGCACCAAGCCACACCCCACAGCCTTAGTTGTTAAATTTTATTGTAATTAGCATAAACTTTTAACGAGCATCCATGTTCAGGTCTATTTGTTTTACGCTCAAAAAGTAGAGATCAAATATGTAATTACTTGAACTTAAGGATCAAAACTGAAATAAAACCTTAACACATCGTGTGTCTGTGTTATTCTTTCAAACAATTATTTAGGTTGTTGATAAAGTCTACTAATTAATAGTGAAAACCAATCATCAACCGGAGAAATTTTGGGCAACTCATTCAACCTAGTGTACTTTTAGCATCATGGATTTAGCAATTATTAAAATTGTTGAATATCAACCAAATAGGATCAGTAATTTTATTGCTGGGGTGTTGGGGAATGGCGAGAGTATTCGATTCTGGATCGACCTTTGGGTTGGCGACTCTCCGTTGATGTTTAGATGGCCGAGTCTTTTCGCAATCGAAAAACACAAATCCTGTTTAGTGAAGCATCATATTCAGGATAGGGGGGTCTCGGGTTCGATCAACTGGGAATGGTCCAGAATGCCTTCGACTGACCCGGAGTTCAGCGAGCTGGCGGACAGCGCTTCGCTGCTCTCGGGTATATTTTTATCATCCAACTTGGATAAGTGGAAGTGGACCGCTGATGAATCGGGATCGTTCTCTTTAAAGTCGTTTAAAGAATTACACCAGGTTCAAGTGGATCAGGATGCTGTCTGCCTTGTTAAGGGATGTAATTGGGTTCCTTTCAAATGTAGAATTTTTGCTTGGAGAGCGGGGCTCGATCGCTTGCCCACTAAACATGCTTTGGCTCGAAGGAACATCCTGTCTGGATCGGATGAATGTGCTCTATGCCAGGAAACATCAGAAACTGTCGATCATCTCTTTTCCGGGTGTTGGGTTGCACTTAGAGTGTGGAGCGAAATCTCGTCTTGGATCAAAGTTCCTCCTATTTTCGCGTTCAGCTTTAAGGATCTTATGGAAGTCTATAACCCGGAGGGTAGCGGAGCTGTCCAGAAGAAGATCGTCCGTGGGATCATCATCGTAGGTTGCTGGTGCATTTGGAGAGCTAGAAATAAAAAAACCTTTGACAATGGTAAGGGGGAGTGGTCTGAAATAGTTGGGGAGGTTAAGTCTCTATCTTTCTTTTGGTTCAAAAACAGGTCTAAGTACAAGAAATAGATTGGAAAGAATGGTGTAAATTCCCGCTGTACATGTTGTAATCTTGGGTGGTGCGGTCCTGCTTTTTTGTGTCAGGCCGGCCGGTTTTTAGTGAAGTTTTCCTTTCAAAAAAAAATAAAATAATGAATCGGTCAAAATAACATTCTACTCCATTAGTTTCAATTTTAGTTTTCGGTAAATTACATTTTTCGTCCTTTATATTTGTAGCATGCTGCAATGGATAGCCTTTAGCTTTAATAATTACAGTCACAATCCTTTATTTAGAAAACGCATTACACATTTCATCCTTTACCACTAACCAGGTTAAAATTTTAAATTATGTCTATCCACTTAAGGGTATTCTAGTTATTTCATGCTTTTATTTAAAATGTTCATTAAAAAATAAAACAAAAGATATTTTATATATATATATATATATATATATGTATATATATATATATATATATATAGGATTAGGTTCAAACGTGAACAAAATCCTAAGAGTGAACTGCGTGAACTGATGTAAGACCCTAATACGTATTTGACTAAAAGTCGCAGCGGAAGTTCAAGCCAGAAACTTTCTTTCATTATAAACACCTTAACTTAATTAAAATTTAACTTTAACATAACTCTTTCACATAAATCCATCAATCGACTTATTTACTAAGTAAAAACATAGCTTATGTTTACTACATTATATACATCAACGTTCCCGTACAATCTCACTAGTGACTCGATCCTCGATCTCTATCCCTTGATGATCCTCATGACTCGTGATTCGTACAACCTGCACTCACCACATACATTCATCACATTAGTATACAATACATAAACAAGACTCAATACATGTACACTTTCCATTCAGCTTTCTCTCTAGCTTTAAGCATATCATTAGCGTATCCATTCCCTTGTGAGTCTTCAATAATATGCCTGCATAAATCTTCGTTTTCCAGGTACATAATTAATATCATTAACACTTAACGTATCCAAAATCATACTTCATATACTCGTGCATACATCCATATCTCAATACATACATGCCTACACCCATACGTATCTTCATATATTCATAAATACACTTCTACATATGTACCTACATTTATACGTCTCTACCTTCATGCCTACGATCACACGTACTCGCATACATACACAAATACACATTTGCATACATACATACATATCTACGCCTTCACATATATACATACTATCATACGTATCTTCATATATACATAAATACGCTTCTACATACATAAAGGAAATTCTTAACTTAGAATCCCACATTTAGGTACCTTATTACTACATATTCTTTAGGATCCCACCTTTAGGTACCATATTACTACATATTCTTTAGGATCCCACATTTAGGTACCTTATTACTACATATTCTTTAGGATCCCACCTTTAGGTACCATATTACTACATATCCTTTAGGATCCCACCTTTAGGTACCATATTACTACATATCCTTTAGGATCCCACATTTAGGTACCTTATTACTACATATTCTTTAGGATCCCACCTTTAGGTACCATATTACTACATATCCTTTAGGATCCCACCTTTAGGTACCATATTACTACATATTCTTTAGGATCCCACATTTAGGTACCTTATTACTACATATTCTTTAGGATCCCACCTTTAGGTACCCTACCCGTCGGCGACGCCCTCTAGTTTTTGCAGTTTTCTGCAGGTTCGTTTCGTCGTCCGTACGCACTAAAACGCACGTAACTTTTGAACCGTTTACCCGTTTGACCTCCCGTTTCTTCCTACATGCTTGTAAATTCACATTCTATCATATGAACTTAAAATCCCATATCCGGATTAAGGAAATTCTTAACTTACACGCTATCGCCTTATTATTAATTTATGATTTATTCGACCCGTTCATGCCTTCATCCACAAAACTAGTTTGTTTGACCAAGACTTCTTATGAACCTAATAATGTCCACATTGTATATCATACAAGATTAAGTTATCGGATTCCTTGCATCCTCTTGACCCATTTTCGCTCAAGAGCTTATTTTGACCCGTTAAGGGTATTTGCGCATTTTAAGGTCTTTAGCTTACGACAACCATACTTCTCGCTTTCTTGCTTTTTCAAAACATTCATTTAATCAAATAGCTTGTTTGTAATCAACTTTTAAGACCATTTGCTCGTTTTACCCATCAAGGGCGTTTTTGTCAACTTCGCTCTATCCTTAACAACAAAGGACTCCCATGCATAAGTAACCAATCCTACTACTTAGCTACAGTTCTTAATCACATATACCTCGCTCGGAGATCCGTTTAATACTTCATCGGTCTCATACAATTCTTTCCTACTTGACCTCGATCATCATACTTAATTAAATTGCACATAACTTTCCATAAACAACTAAGAAGTGATTACAAAGAAATCACTTACCTCGTGCGTCCATGTTCATACTCGTTTCCTCGCCACTTTTGACCCGTTAGCCTTCCGTGCTTGATTCCGTCTCGACATGATTCCTATACTTCCATGTCATCGAAATCACATTCTTATTAGCATACATAATTGTACATGTTAACGATCATATCGATCGCATAATTCCTATTTGACTTTCATTAGTTACTTCTAGCAAGCATAATACATGTGACCAAATTCATATCATTTCAAACTCATGTAAACCATCATGTCATCGCATTAAACACACATTCGTCAAACGCGCTCCATATAACTTACCTTAATCTTACAATTAGGACAACCCGCCTAACCATCCTTCTTATACACGGTTGACTTTTAGAAGTCAACGGTTCATTTAGTTTAACTTTCGACTTATCATTATATACCCGCAACATCATAATCGACTATACGGACGACAATACATACATTTTATCATACGATTGGGGTGCGTACCATCTTTTAAGCATAACGTACAACTAATTCATGCACAATCTTCTAAATTCATACATAGTTCATCAAATCCTTCTACTAATCAACATGAATCATACATGCATAAACATCAAACATACTAGTATCACATTTCTTTCAATTCCCCTCATAAGAATCCATCTTACAAATCAAAATACATCAATTTTAAGCATGAATTTAGACATAGATGATTTATCCATGTCATCATCTTCACCATAACAAACGGGTTTGACCCTTAAACATCAAATTAACCTAAACCATGCATAATCCATGTTCTATATGATGATTATAACACATGCCAATGCTCAATTTCACTTGAACTCACGGATTAGAACATAACCCATTTTACACATGATCACCAATCTTAGATTTTCGACATACCTTATGATCCCCTCGTGTTGGTGATCATTAATCCATGCTCGGTTATGAGTTTAAGCATCATTTAGCCTTCCAATTTGATGATCTTTCATGTTTAGGGTTTGAGACTCCATGGGAGTCTCCTGATCGATCTAGAACACACACGAAGGTGTGTTTGTGTGTGTTGTTATTTTCTTTTAATAACACAACTTCCATCTTGTTCCACTTTAACCCCTCGGGTTTGCCTTTAAAACATAACCGACACTACCTTCATCATTTAATACTTTTGACCATACCCTTAACTAGGTTAAATAGCCTAGTTATTAATTTCATAACGTGTCATATATGAACACACGACAAATATTTACATTCTGATTTTTGGGGCGTTACAAGTCTACCACCCTTAAATGAGGTTTCGTCCCCGAAACCTTTCTTACCTTTATTTAATACTAATTATTACTTCTCTACGTCCACTCGACATAACCACGAGCTCATCACTATGACTATCATCCAATTTCAAGAATCCATCCCAGAATTCTTATTAATGTTTCTTTCATGTTTATTTCATTATTCATATCATTGACTTCTTCCTAACAATTCCATACCTTCCTTATCATACTTTCGCATATCATTTTCATTTCCTTGATCTGTCAATAACGGGTCTATATACATACTTCCTCAATCTGTAATCATACATACATTCGTATGATCCGTTCCCAACGGATCTACTACAATCATCCTATCTCTTAAGATTACATTCTACACATATATTATTTAGCGTTTAGTTCTTGTTTTGTTACCACACAAAACTACTATTTCATGATCACATATACGCGCTTCACTTCAAAGTTAACATCATTCTATCTTTTCTATAACTACTTGTACCATACATACTCTTACGTTATCTTCCATTCACCTTATTCATTCTACATTACTATTCCTCTTATTTCATGCATTATTTCGTTTACATAAGCCCACATGTCACGCAAAATCATTATACGAGAGTTTAGCGAATTCTCGAAATTTTCACTTCAAACCTTTGAGATTCATTCCTTAACGACATAATCTTCTTCTTAGGTCCACTGTTAGGAATCGAACATTCTGTACTATACCATACTCATTCCACCATACATTTTTGTAGGGCGTTTTCAACTTACAAATTCATACTTATCTGACATAAATTAAAGCATTTTACTTACCTCGATTTCCTTCCATACTTCAGCGATCCGTAAATCAGACCTGTCCACATTCTTCACGTGTACTAGCCGTACTAGACTAGATTTCATTCATCCGTGCAATGTGCCTTCACTCGTGCACAACCTCCCACCAAATCGATGGGTTTCATCACCTCTAGGTTCCTTCTTGTGCGTACTTATATCATGGTCCGGGTATTAGCCCGTCATTCATTTTGACTCCTAGTAGTCGATTACCGGCACTTTTAACACATAACTTATTCAAAACTTCTTTCTTTCATTTTAAAATTTAAAATTTAGGTTTGCGTGCCAATCCTGATCATTCTTTCATCCAGTTACTTTACATTTACTCACATGATTCATTTGACACAACCATGGTCAAACCATTGACACATCGCGATGTGGGCTATTTTCATCATTTCTATATTTTAAACTCGTCCTGCGTACACAATCGTAGCATCCATACCTTTCATTATTTTTTTTATGTTTTGAATCCGACTAGCGGTTTCAAACATTCCCTTCATGTATTTCATACTTTGAATCCGTCTCGCGGATTCAAACATCCCATTCATGCCTTTCATACCTTGAATTCGTCTCACGGATTCAAACATCCCATTCATGCCTTTCATACCTTGAATTCGTCTCACGGATTCAAACATCCCATTCATGCCTTTCATACCTTGAATTCGTCTCACGGATTCAAACATCCCATTCATGCCTTTCATACCTTGAATTCGTCTCACGGATTCAAACATCCCATTCATGCCTTTCATACCTTGAATTCGTCTCACGGATTCAAACATCCCATTCATGCCTTTCATACCTTGAATCCGTCTCGCGGATTCAATCATGTCATTCATACATTTCATTTCTTGAATCCGTCTCGCGGATTCAAACATTTCATTCATACCTTGTTGATCCGCACTTTCTTACGGATTCAACATTTTTTTTTTCATTCTTAACAGGCATGTTTTTCATTCTTACATAGTACTCTCATTTTTCCGAGAGTCTTACTTCCCATTTCACCCACACGCCCGCCTGCTACCCAACTCTACCGGACATACCTGTAACAATTATCATGATCTCACGAACGTCGTACGTTTCTCGTGTACTGGCCAGGTACACAATACACATAGTATTTTCGTGCCTTCATGCAATTGCCACCTTATGTCCGTAGACTTAGGTTTCGGCGCGTGTATCACTTTCAATACTTCATTACATACAATCCTTGTCTTTCATTCAAAATTTTCCTTCCTTTACTGAGTTTTACCCTTACATATACCCACATATTAAATTCACGTACCTGGGGCTCATTTGCCTATTTGTCACTTGACGGTTCTAGTTATTCATCTTAAACTGCTTTCACGGATCATCCTCTTGAAACACTTATGCTTACCTTGCACATACAAACCGTCAGTTTCTTCATACGTATACATAAGTACATACTTACATTAGCTTCTATCTTTGGATCTTGATCGAGTCTTAGATTGTACGGGTTTCTTATCTCAAGAGCACACAAGTTTGAGTTCAAGTACTTACTTTCTCGTACTTGATTCCCTCAAACCAGGGCTCTGATACCAACTTGTAAGACCCTAATACGTATTTGACTAAAAGTCGCAGCGGAAGTTCAAGCCAGAAACTTTCTTTCATTATAAACACCTTAACTTAATTAAAATTTAACTTTAACATAACTCTTTCACATAAATCCATCAATCGACTTATTTACTAAGTAAAAACATAGCTTATGTTTACTACATTATATACATCAACGTTCCCGTACAATCTCACTAGTGACTCGATCCTCGATCTCTATCCCTTGATAATCCTCATGACTCGTGATTCGTACAACCTGCACTCACCACATACATTCATCACATTAGTATACAATACATAAACAAGACTCAATACATGTACACTTTCCATTTAGCTTTCTCTCTAGCTTTAAGCATATCATTAGCGTATCCATTCCCTTGTGAGTCTTCAATAATATGCCTGCATAAATCTTCGTTTTCCAGGTACATAATTAATATCATTAACACTTAACGTATCCAAAATCATACTTCATATACTCGTGCATACATCCATATCTCAATACATACATGCCTACACCCATACGTATCTTCATATATTCATAAATACACTTCTACATATGTACCTACATTTATACGTCTCTACCTTCATGCCTACGATCACACGTACTCGCATACATACACAAATACACATTTGCATACATACATACATATCTACGCCTTCACATATATACATACTATCATACGTATCTTCATATATACATAAATACGCTTCTACATACATAAAGGAAATTCTTAACTTAGAATCCCACATTTAGGTACCTTATTACTACATATTCTTTAGGATCCCACCTTTAGGTACCATATTACTACATATTCTTTAGGATCCCACATTTAGGTACCTTATTACTACATATTCTTTAGGATCCCACCTTTAGGTACCATATTACTACATATCCTTTAGGATCCCACCTTTAGGTACCATATTACTACATATCCTTTAGGATCCCACATTTAGGTACCTTATTACTACATATTCTTTAGGATCCCACCTTTAGGTACCATATTACTACATATCCTTTAGGATCCCACCTTTAGGTACCATATTACTACATATTCTTTAGGATCCCACATTTAGGTACCTTATTACTACATATTCTTTAGGATCCCACCTTTAGGTACCCTACCCGTCGGCGACGCCCTCTAGTTTTTGCAGTTTTCTGCAGGTTCGTTTCGTCGTCCGTACGCACTAAAACGCACGTAACTTTTGAACCGTTTACCCGTTTGACCTCCCGTTTCTTCCTACATGCTTGTAAATTCACATTCTATCATATGAACTTAAAATCCCATATCCGGATTAAGGAAATTCTTAACTTACACGCTATCGCCTTATTATTAATTTATGATTTATTCGACCCGTTCATGCCTTCATCCACAAAACTAGTTTGTTTGACCAAGACTTCTTATGAACCTAATAATGTCCACATTGTATATCATACAAGATTAAGTTATCGGATGCCTTGCATCCTCTTGACCCATTTTCGCTCAAGAGCTTATTTTGACCCGTTAAGGGTATTTGCGCATTTTAAGGTCTTTAGCTTACGACAACCATACTTCTCGCTTTCTTGCTTTTTCAAAACATTCATTTAATCAAATAGCTTGTTTGTAATCAACTTTTAATACCATTTGCTCGTTTTACCCATCAAGGGCATTTTTGTCAACTTCGCTCTATCCTTAACAACAAAGGACTCCCATGCATAAGTAACCAATCCTACTACTTAGCTACAGTTCTTAATCACATATACCTCGTTCGGAGATCCGTTTAATACTTCATCGGTCTCATACAATTCTTTCCTACTTGACCTCGATCATCATACTTAATTAAATTGCACATAACTTTCCATAAACTACTAAGAAGTGATTACAAAGAAATCACTTACCTCGTGCGTCCATGTTCATACTCGTTTCTTCGCCACTTTTGACCCGTTAGCCTTCCGTGCTTGATTCCGTCTCGACATGATTCCTATACTTCCATGTCATCGAAATCACATTCTTATTAGCATACATAATTGTACATGTTAACGATCATATCGATCGCATAATTCCTATTTGACTTTCATTAGTTACTTCTAGCAAGCATAATACATGTGACCAAATTCATATCATTTCAAACTCATGTAAACCATCATGTCATCGCATTAAACACACATTCGTCAAACGCGCTCCATATAACTTACCTTAATCTTACAATTAGGACAACCCGCCTAACCATCCTTCTTATACACGGTTGACTTTTAGAAGTCAACGGTTCATTTAGTTTAACTTTCGACTTATCATTATATACCCGCAACATCATAATCGACTATACGGACGACAATACATACATTTTATCATACGATTGGGGTGCGTACCATCTTTTAAGCATAACGTACAACTAATTCATGCACAATCTTCTAAATTCATACATAGTTCATCAAATCCTTCTACTAATCAACATGAATCATACATGCATAAACATCAAACATACTAGTATCACATTTCTTTCAATTCCCCTCATAAGAATCCATCTTACAAATCAAAATACATCAATTTTAAGCATGAATTTAGACATAGATGATTTATCCATGTCATCATCTTCACCATAACAAACGGGTTTCACCCTTAAACATCAAATTAACCTAAACCATGCATAATCCATGTTCTATATGATGATTATAACACATACCAATGCTCAATTTCACTTGAACTCACGGATTAGAACATAACCCATTTTACACATGATCACCAATCTTAGATTTTCGACATACCTTATGATCCCCTCGTGTTGGTGATCATTAATCCATGCTCGGTTATGAGTTTAAGCATCATTTAGCCTTCCAATTTGATGATCTTTCATGTTTAGGGTTTGAGACTCCATGGGAGTCTCCTGATCGATCTAGAACACACACGAAGGTGTGTTTGTGTGTGTTGTTATTTTCTTTTAATAACACAACTTCCATCTTGTTCCACTTTAACCCCTCGGGTTTGCCTTTAAAACATAACCGACACTACCTTCATCATTTAATACT
Source organism: Helianthus annuus (assembly GCF_002127325.2). Classification (NCBI taxonomy): domain Eukaryota; kingdom Viridiplantae; phylum Streptophyta; class Magnoliopsida; order Asterales; family Asteraceae; genus Helianthus; species Helianthus annuus. The sequence goes on along the minus strand of NC_035438.2, from coordinate 66,248,830 downwards.
TTTGACCATACCCTTAACTAGGTTAAATAGCCTAGTTATTAATTTCATAACGTGTCATATATGAACACACGACAAATATTTACATTCTGATTTTTGGGGCGTTACAACTGATCTGGGCCCTTGATTTTTATGATCTTGATATTAAATTGAGTGGCATGATGGTAATTATTTGGTTAACTTTTTCCATTTAATTAAATACAAAAAGGGTATATGTGTAATTTCAATCTTAAATTGATTGCATAAATCTCTCACAAATCAAGTAATCAATTATCCTCTTAAATTGATTGCATAAATCTCTCACAAATTAAATCAAGTATTAGGAAAGATGTAACTTAATTCAATTATTAAAATAATTATTTGTTTAAATGCGATGTACACATGTGTATTCTGAATTTGCCCTCTTTTTAATGCGATGTACACATGTGTATATCGTCTGTTTTTGTGATATCTCAGAATTTTTTTTTTTGTATTGAATGTTGATGTACACCTGTGAATTACTTTACACATATGTACGATGCTGAGTACACATGTGTACTGTTCTATTTATATCCAAGTACACATGTGTATACCGTTGAAATATGAAGGTTACGTGGATCTTAAAAATCAAAATTTGAATTCTGGTGATGAAATCTGAAATAAAAATTAAAATTGAAATATGATAATTTGTTGTTTGTTTTGATAATTATCTTATTAATAAATAAACATAATGTGGACAATGAATTTAAATTAGGAAAGATGTAATTTAATTCAATTATTAAAATAATGATTTAAATCTAATTTTTTGTATAATTACAATCATACCCTTAACAACTAAAAAGGAAATCAAGGGTCCATATCTGTTCACGCAGTTCATTCTTGGGAGGTTGTTCGCGCTGGAACCCTACCCATATATATATATATATATATATATATATATATATATATATATATATATATATATATATATATATATATATATATATATATATATATATATATGAGGAGTTGGGTAGAAAGTGGGTTTTTCCTAGAAAGTTTAGGAAGCAATAAGAATGTGACACGTGGCATGGAGAGATTTTAACTAAAAGGGCACTTGTGTAATTTGATATTTTATTTCTGGAATTTTATCTCTCATTAACTAACAATGCCTAAAATTATGGAAACTGTTTCTCCAAGATTTTTTGTATTTCGCAACATTCTCCTTCTTCGTCTTCGTCATCATCAAACACGTCTCCATCTCCACCATCTCCGAGTTCATCATCACCATTCAAATACTGTTCGTATCATCTTCGTTTTCTTGATGATGTATTTTAACAGCAAGCAAATTAATATAGTTGTGTTTTAGCAGCAAGCAGATTCATACAGTTTTGTTTTAGCATTCAGATTCATATAGTTGTGTTTTAACAGCAAGCAGATTCATACAGTTGTGTTTTAGCATTCAGATTCATACAGTTGTGTTTTAACAGCAAGCAGTTTCATACAGTTGTGTTTTAACAGAAAGCAGATTCATACAGTTGTGTTTTAGCATTCAGATTCATACAGTTGTGTTTTAACAGCAAGCATATTCATACAGTTGTGTTTTAGCATTCAGATTCATACAGTTGTGTATTCATACAGTTGTGTTTTAACAGCAAGCAGTTTCATACAGTTGTGTTTTAACAGCAAGCAGATTCATACAGTTGTGTTTTAACAGCAAGCAGATTCATACAGTTGTATTTTAGCATTCAGATTCATACAGTTGTGTTTTAACAGTAAGCAAATTCATACAGTTGTGTTTTAGCATTCATATTCATACAGTTATGTTTTAACAGCAAGCAGATTTATACGCTGTGTTTTACCATCCATGCTGGTAATGCTGGAGGATTTCTTGACGCTGTGTTTTAACAGCAAGCAGATTACCAAGCAGATTAATACGATGTGTTTTCTTGATATGTTTCTTCATGAAGGACAGAAGGAAGAGAGAGAGAAAGGGGGAGAGAGAGAGAGAGAAAATCGCATGAAATGTGGGGTGGTTATGGAATGACAATTATTTCCATATTTAAAACAAGCTAAATGACATATCTACCCCTGATTAATTAAATAATCCTATTTTTAAGAAACACATATTACCAAAATGCCACCAAGATGATCTCAACCATTAAACACACCCATTGGATGGCCCAGATCGCTTCCTAGACTTTCTAGGAAAAACACACTTTCCGTAGGATCCCCACTATATATATATATATATATATATATATATATATATATATATATATAGAAATATCATCTTCCCAAATTCATTCCCAATTCATGAACCCTAGAATCTCATCCATCTCTCCCTCCATCTTTCTCTCTTTCCAACCAATCTCTACTACCACCACTAAGCTGTTGAGCACCCAACGACCACGCGACCATGATCCATCATAGAAGCAATACCGCACCCCTCAAAAACAAATATATTTTGGAATTTAGAAAACAAGAAGGGGCTCTGATCACCAAGATTGAAGTTGGTGACCTTACTACCATTTCGAACAGGGTTTTGGCTCTCAGAGTAATTTGGCAGATTTACAGTGACTGTTATTAAATATAAAGATCATCAAATATACAATCTCAATGAAATAGAGTACATCAACAATGAAGTTTGGGCAAACATTTGGCTGGTATGTTTCTATCTTAAAGTTTCTTTTAATGTTTTGGGCATTGTAACTATATATTCTAAAACACGTTCTTACTTCACAGAGTGATTGCATAGTTAGAATCTCACTGTCGGATGGTACTATGACCGGATGGGTTCTCCTCCCTGAATTAAGGTAATAAAATTTACAGTGACTGTTTGAATCCTTAAGTTCATACAGAATCCTTGCCCGGAACCTTGCCGGAAACGGAATCTTGGTTGAAACCTTACCAGAAACGGTGGCTCTCACAGTGAGTGATGGTGGGGATGGTTGGTTGGAGAGAGATTGAGGGGAGATAGAGATCTGAAACAGAGAGAAACAGAGATATTAGGTTTATATATTGTGTTTTGTTTATTTGTTTAATTTAAATATATTTGTAAAATTACTAACCTACCCTCATGTGCAAGGCAGATGCCATATTTAACTGGAAATTTTAACCAAGTTAGATGTAAAGGACGTATGGTGTAATGAGTTTTACAAATAAAGGGTTGTGACTGTAAATATTGAAGTTAAAGGGTATCCATTGCAATCCGGTACAAACATAAAGGACGAAAAATGTAATTTACCCTTTAGTTTTTTGTTCCTTGTATAACCTAATAATTGCAATGAGCCCCCTGACATTAACATCATTCAAAAAGCTTAACACGGGTATTTGTGTCATTTTGCCTAGGGGTATTTGTGTCTTTTTACCAAACAAAACAGCTTATTTCACTGGGTTTTTAACCTATATCATTTCAATCCATGTTCAACCTTCACACAATCACTCAATATAGAATCACCCCATGGTAGACAACAAGATGATGTGTTGGTGTGGATCTCCAACCTCGTTACGTACTTCTTGGACACGCTCAAATCCAGGACTTAGGTTCTATTGTTGTGCATAACATGTCATCTTGTTACCCTTGATTCTTCCCCCCCCCCCTTATTCTTTTGAACCTAATTTCAAGGTTTAATGTTTGTTTTGTACCTAACTACAGGGTACAAGTTGTGGATTTGTTATTTGGCGAGACCCCCCTATGTGTTAGAAGATCCATAAAGGTTAATCCTGGATTGTTGAAGAGGTGTAACAGGTTTGAAGCAATTTCTGGGGGAGTTGTTAATTAAAATAGGAAATTGAAATATCTGCGAGGGTTTTCATCGTTGTTCTTTATCTTCATATTTTTTTTATAAAAATGACTTAAAAATGTTGTGAAGGTCATTAGGGTTAGTTGTAATACGGTTATGGTCATGTTTATGTTTATTAGAGAGCGATGTAATATGGTTATGTTAGAGTAATTATTAGTGTTAAAAAAACCATTGTCCCGAAGAATCTTCAGACTCGTAGTAAGTATATCATCAAGAGAACTAAAATTAATGAAGTAAATGCCACATCCATTAGAGCACCCACACTGGTTTGATTTTGGATGTTTTTAGAAGAGAGGGTGAGGTGGATGAGAGATGGTATGAAAACTCGAACAGTGATTATTGTGAGTACGGGTGAGGAGATTGAGAACATTTGAGCTTGTTTTTTTTAGAAGAAAGAAAAAGTTAAGATATGGGCAAAAAAACATGAGAGAAAAGTTTTGTTATGTTGACTTCTGTTTTTTTACTCCCTACCTTGGTTTTAAAATCCATGAATTAAGAGCAACTCATGCAGGTATCACATGATGCAATGATGAGATCGCGTCATGTGATATGATTCCATGATGTGTCCCTTGATAGAAGGTTCACTAATAGATCTAGGGAGAAATAATTTGACTCATTTACATCGAGATCATGAATGTTTGGAATGGATATTATGCAAGGAGACATTGCTTTTGCTAATTCGAATTAAAGGGTGATATAAAGCCAGTCTTCATCTTCAGACATCATATTCATAGTTAGCGCATTCATGCTAGTTAGTAGTTCCAACTTCATATCAAGGATACCGTCACTAGCATTAAGATCGTCAATATCGATATCATCAAAACCTTGTGACTTGTTATCAAGGAACTTGCCCAGAAATATCGTAATGAATGGAAAATAAGAGTTTTTCGCTAGTCATTTGACCAAATAAAATCGTCCAGTTCCTATAGAACGTATCACTAAAATACCCCTAGAGAGAGACAATGCCAAGCGGAGCGAAAAGGGTTTTCCATGAGATGGGAAATGAAAACTATTAGCCATATAAATCCAGAGTTTCACTAAGATTTGAATATTGGTCCCGAATTCAAGTTGATTCTATTGCCTGATGGGAACTTCCCCTATATTGCTATCAATGTCTTCATGTCGCATGACCTCTTAACATTACACGATTGAATACCCCATGTCACAACCCAACCAATCTGAGTGAAACAGATTGTCCAAGAGAATCCATAACACTATTAGTGACAATATATTTAATGTTCACGTCCCATACCATAAACATATAAAGCATAAATAGATATTACAGACATTGTTCTCAAAGACAAATAATTGTTCCGACAACTCAGATTTTATTTGGTTTGTTTCTAGACTCCCCTAGCTTGATTCCACAACAGATCAGCAAACATAGCATCCTAGACACCTGTCACATACGTTAAAATAAATTCAATACACAAAGTGTAAAGGTGAGCATACAGGTTTAATAGCATATAGTATAGCGAAAGCATTTACGCATAACCAGCATGTATCACGTAGAAATGTGAAGCAAGTAAGCTATCGACAATGACAAATGCAACCGACATGACTGCGAGTTGTAGAATGCGCAACACATTATCACCACTGTGACCATATGAAGTAAAACCCTTAACAACCCCTGTCCACGACAGGTGCTGAGTCCAAACTATAGTACTATCGTTGCTAAGGTGTCAGTCAACAATCACTGTGTAAACATAATATACAAGCATTCATCGAGACATGTATAACATGCAAGAGCGGTTAGCGTTAAAAGTGTTTGCATTGTGTGTTCGATGTGATTTGATATAGGTAACGTATATAACACCTAAAAGTGCATTAAGCAAAAAGGGATCGAGTATACTCACAGAGCGTGTTTAGTAAATAAACACAATCTTGGATTGAAGGGAGCGCTTGAGAGATTAGCCTGATTAGAGAACGATAGTGTAAGCGTTGAACAACATGTAAAATAGCATCGAGTGAGATGGGTGTCGAATGGTGATTCGATCGGATGACCGTCCGGTCGGATGGTCATCCGGACGGATGACCATTCGGTCGGTTGGTCATTCGATTGAGGAGACATATTTGTAAAATGTTTGAACTTTTGAAGTTTTCGTTGTAGTATGAATAAAGTCATTCGATCGGATGGCCATTCGATTGAAAGCTGATATTCTTTGATGTTTTCGAAAATCGTTTAAGTGTTGAAATTACAGGTCACCTGATTGCATAGTCGTTCGACCGGATGGTGGTTCAATCGGACGGCTATTCGATTGATGATCTGATGTTTTGCAAAATTTGTAAAATCAGCTAAGTTTGAAAGTTTTGTGGTTTATCGGAGACGGTATGACGACGTCCCAACAATGGAAATTGTATCAAGTCCAACTTAGTCGATCAGATGGGAATCACCCCGTTCGATCGGACTTAACTGTTCTGGACGGAGTTCCATGTTCAACCCGTGAATTGGTCGTCTTTTCGGTAGAAATCCATTCTCAAACCGAATCTCTACTAGAGAATGAGTAGAGAGCCTGAACGAGTCCAGATTCTAACGGTTTTGAGTAAAAAGGTGATGAATGTTGAAGAAAAGTTTGAAACAGTTTGAAAATGTTTAGATCTAGTTGAAATCAGTGTAAAGGTGTGTAGAAATCCTTTAGATCTGGGCAAATCTTGGTGAGATGATGTCACACTTCAGTGTTTATAAGAACTCGAGGTGACGCCACCCTAAAACAGTCCAAACCAGGCGACTTCCATGGTGAAAGTGTAAACTTTGATGGAGCAGATGATGAGAAAGTGTGTGATGAAGATGGAAGTACAAGATTTAGGAAGAAAACTTACAAGAATCGCGAGGAATCGAGAGAAAAGAGCTTGAGAGTCGTGGGTCGGACGGAGCTGTCACATCAATGAACAGTTGATGTGACAGGGCGGTATTTATAGTGTGAGAGGGTGAAAGGCGGTGCAGAGTTGAGTGGGTCGGATAGCCGTTCGATCGGACAGCCATCCGATCAGATGTTCATTCGATTGGTTGGTCATTCGATTGGTTGGCTAGTGCGAGTTGGTTTTCCGACTTTCATTTCGAGCTTTGAGCGTTGCGTTGTGTTTAAGCGAGTTGCGAGTAAGCGGGGCGATAATATTAAACAATAGTTACACAAATAACATAACACACAATAAACATAAAAGTAGTGTGCGTTTCGAGTTGCGATGAGATGGCGTTGCCATAGAGTTATGTTTGCGTTTGCGAATAATAACCCCAAAGCATATATAACGCACACACAAGTAAGCACATAATAACACACAGAACAAATACCAATAGCTGCGATTCAAGTTGAGATGCGATAGCGATGTGATAGCGTAAAGTAGGTTAGCGTTTAGTTGCGTTTATCGCATTGTTACTTCACATAATAAATAAATCGTAGTCTAAAATGGCGTTAACCAATATATCAATTATCGATTTTGGGAGTACAAGCAATAGTTAAGCAAGAAATATCAGATCTGGGTAAGACCTGACATTAACTTTGACTTTGACTTGTACTTTGACTTTCCTCAGAAAGTTGGGTTGTTACAGCCTCCCCTACTTTAGGGAATTTCGTCCCGAAATTAAGGCGCAGGCGTAACAAAGAGATCTGGATATTAGCTTTCATATCACTTTCGAGTTCCCAGGTGAACTCGGCGCCGCGTTTGCCTTCCCAGCGAACCTTCACTATAGGAATGCATGAGCGTCGGAGTTTCTTGGTCTCTCGGTCCATGATCTCTACTGGCTTTTCCACGAAGTGTAATGTTTCGTCCACTTGCAGATCCTCAAGAGGGACATGCAAATTCTGTTCGGCTAGACACTTTTTTGAGGTTCGAAACGTGGAAAGTCGGATGTACGTTGCTGAGTTCCTCCGGTAATTCGAGTCTGTACGCCACCTGGCCAATTCTTTCCAGAATCTTAAAGGGTCCCACGTATCAAGGAGCTAGCTTTCCTTTCTTGCCGAATCGGATCACCCCCTTCCAAGGTGAAACCTTTAGGAGTACGTGATCGCCAACTTCGAACTCAGGGGGCTTGCAGCGTTTATCGGCGTAACTCTTTTGACGACTCCGCGCTTTCAAGAGATTGTCTCGTATCTGGAGGATCTTGTCAGTCGTTTCTTGTAATAACTCAGGATCGGGAATTTGCGCGTCTCCAATCTCGTGCCAAACAATCGGCGATCGACATTTTCTTCCATATAATGCCTCAAATGGTGCCATTTGAATGCTATAATGATAACTGTTGTTGTACGAGAATTCGACTAAAGGTAAATGCGAATCCCAATTACCACCAAAATCTGTTACGCACGAACGAAGCATATCTTCAAGGGTGCGAATCGTGCGTTATGTCTGACCGTCGGTCTGGGTATGGAAAGCGGTACTGAGATTGAGAGTAGTACCGAGAGCGGATTGAAAAGTTTCCCAAAGACATGAGGTAAATCGACCATCGCGGTCAGAAATGATATCACGTGGTGTCCCATGTCGACAAATGACTTCGTCGATAAAGATTCGTGCTAATCATTCAACCTTATAGTCTTCTCGTATCGGCAGAAAGTGGGTGGATTTAATAAGACGTTCAACGATAACCCAAATGCTATCGTGACCTGATGGCGTGCGGGGGAGTTTCGTAATGAAATCCATAGCTATACTCTCCCATTTCCACATAGGGATTTCGGGTTGTTCGAGTAAGCCAGAGGGTCATTGGTGCTCAGCCTTGACTTTCGAACAAGTTAGGCATTTCGAAACATAGAGAGCGATATCCTTTTTCATTCCAGGCCACCAATACCTGGCACGCAGGTCCTGGTACATCTTGTCGGCATCGGGATGAATGAAATATCGGGATCTGTGGGCTTCAGTCAACAATATCACCCGAAGGTTATCGCGACTGGGGATCCAGATGCGATCGAGATAGTGAAAGATACCATTCAGTTTATTCACCAGTTGATTTTTGGTTCCAAGAATTCGTTCTTCCTTCAGGGTGCGTTCGGTAAAACAGGTGTGTTGAGCGTCACAAATTAGAGCTTCGAGATCGTGCTGGGCTTGAACGTTACGAACACTATGTAAATAGCTTCTTCGGCTAAGAGCATCGGCAACGACATTTGCTTTGCCTGGGTGGTAACGTATCTCACAGTCGTAATCGTTGAGAAGTTCAACCTATCTGCGTTGGCGCATATTCAGCTCTTTCTGGTTCAAGATGTACTATAGGCTCTTATGGTCGGTGAAGACCGTACACTTGGTACCGTAATGGTAATGTCGCCAAATCTTTAACGCAAAAACAACTGCACCGAGTTCGAGATCGTGGGTCATATAGTTCTTCTCGTGGATTTGAGCTGACGAGATGCGTACGCGATAACCTTGTCTCGTTGCATAAGAACACAACCAAGACCGAGGTTAAAGGCATCGCAATAAACTACAAAGTCGTCGTTCCCATCGGGTAACGCGAGTACAGGAGTGTCGCAAAGCATACGCTTGAGAGTTTGAAAAGCTTCCTCTTGTTCAGTTCCCCAGACAAAAGGCTTGTCTTTATGCGTCAGAGAGGTAAGCGGGACGACGATTTTAGAGAAACCTTCGATAAATCGGTGATAACAACCTGCCAGTCCGAGAAAAGAACGAACTTCGGACGGGGTTTTCGGTGTAATCCAACTCTTAACTGCTTCAATATTCGCGGGATTGACGTGAATACCTTGACTATTGCCAATGTAACCGAGGAATTGAAACTCCTCGAGCTAGAATTCACACTTGGAGAACTTGGCATAGAGGCGATTCCCTTGGAGTAATTCGAGAACCAAACGAAGATGTTGCGCATGTTCGGCTTTCGACTTCGAATAGATAAGGATATCATCGATAAACACGATGACGAAGTGGTCGAGAAAGGGTTTGCACACGCGATTCATCAAATCCATGAAAACCGCGGGTGCGTTGGTAAGTCCAAAGGGCATAACGACGAATTCATAATGGCTGTAGCAAGTTCGAAAAGCGGTTTTAGGGATATCTTCCTCCTGGATTCGTAACTGATGATAACCAGAGCGTAAATCGATCGTAGAAAAACACGTAGCGCCTTGCAGTTGATCAAACAAATCGTCGATTCGAGGTAAGGGATAGCGATTCTTGATAGTTAGCTTATTGAGTTCCCTATAATCGATGCACATCCAGAACGACCCGTCTTTCTTTTTGATGAAAAGGACAGGTGCGCCCCAAAGAGATGTGCTAGGGCGTATAAAGCCTTTATCAAGCAATTCCTGGAGCTGACTCGAAAGTTCATGCATTTCGGACGGAGCGAGGCGATAAGGAGCTTTAGCAGCAGGGTTAGCTCCAGGAATGAGGTTGATACGAAAATCAATATCACGAGACAGCGGTAAACCAGGTAAATCGTCAGGAAAGACAACAGGAAAATCACGAACCACAAGTATCTTTTCCATTGCCTTCTCTTTCTTTTCCTTCTCCGCTACTACGATGTGCGCTAAGAAAGCCGTGTATTCCTTTCGGAGATACTTACTTGCTTGTAGGCACGACATGAGGTTTAGTTTCTTCGAAGATACTTCACCATAAACACACAGTTGGTCGCCATTAGCAAGAGAGAAACGAATCATTTTATCAAAACAAACGACTTCAGCATGATTTTCACAAAGAAAATCCATGCCCACGATGATATCGAAACTACCAAGCTGCATCAGAATAAGATCAATCGGAAAGACGTGATTGTTGATTTCAAGAGTACAGTCACGGAGAACAGAACTAACGGTGACGGTTCTTCCAGTGGCAATTTCTACGTCGAACGTCGTTGGGAGGTTAGCGTGTTTACGGTTTAGGTGCTTCTCGAATTCGAACGACACAAAACAGTTATCGGCTCCAGTATCAAATAAACAAGAAGCATAAATACCGTTGACAAGAAACGTACCATTGACAACATTTTTGTCAGTTTGAGCCTGGCGGACATTGATGTTGAATGCTCTTCCGGGGCTGCTGGCTATTGTTGCTGCTGCTGCTGTTGATGTTGTTGCTGCGCTGGTTGCTGCTGTGGCTCCTGCTTCACCAATCGATTCGGGCAGACATTTGAGAAGTGGTTAGGATCACCACATGCGAAGCAGGCTCGTGCATGAGCAACGGGAGCAAGAGCTGCTTGGTTATCCTGAGGAGTGGGGAGTGTAGCTGGCAGTGCAGGAGGAGCTTGAACTTGGGCTTGCTGACGAGGGCCAGTGCGACAGTTCACTGTGAAGTGTCCGTAGATGTTGCAGTGGACACAGAAACGGCAAGCTATCCCGGTTGGGTGATGATAAGTACAAGTAGGGCACAAAGGGTGAGGATCAGTGTACGCACGCTTAGCAGGCGATGCGTTGGTCACAGGTGCGGCTACTTGGCGGTTCTGGTTCTGAGGTTGGGCAGGAACAGCATTGAGAGGAGCGGCGGTGACAGCACAGTTCTTGTTGTTGTTGTTGCTCTTGTGCTTACGGCGTGAAGATTTTGATTCTTGAGATGCGGCGGGTTCAGAAGTGGGGGGTAGCGGTGACTTGATGGAGACTTTTGGTGGTGTTCTTGAAGTAACCATCCAAAACTCGCTTATCATTGATTTCAGCGGCGAGTTGATAAGTCTCTTCAATGGTAGTAGGCTTGGTGGCTTGCACAAAATCGGTAACACAATCAGGTAGAGCGCGGATGTATTTCTTGATCATGATGTCAGGAGTTGAGACTTGACCAGGGCAGATGATACTAAGCTGCTTAAAGCGAGCAGTGAGAACAGCATTGTCGCCACCTTCTTACTTGATACCCCAAAACTCATTTTCCAGCTTCTGGAGTTCATGTGGGGGACATAATTCTTTCATCATGACTTCCTTCAGTTCCTCCCAGGAAAGTCCATAGGCTGCATCATTACCTCGCCTGTTTCGTTCGGCAGTCCACCATTCCAGTGCCCTAGTGTCACACCCTGATATTTCCACGTATTACCGGTGGGCCCGGTGGGGAGTATCGTGACATAGTTGATATTATCATAGTCAAACAACACAAATTATATATCCACAGCGGAAGCAAAAAGATAGATTTATTTCAACCGAATAAAGTTGTAATATTAAGTATCACAAACAGTTGAAACAGATCCACAGGCGTTAAGCAAACAAAACCAAATTTTTAAACGGGTCATCTTGATAATATTTAACCACCAAACGATTAAAGTCAAATGCCCGACCAAGCGATATTTTATATACCGTACCCCTAGCCCGTATAAGGGAAAATAAGTTAAAAGTATTTACCTTTGCAAGTAATAATCACAATAAGCAAGTGCACGTAGCTTTTACCGGGTCTCCTATTCTGGAACGAAGGTTTATAATAACCTATTAGATTCCTAACGGGTCTTTAATTTAGCCTAAGCTTAGACCGGTTAATTTTAAAGAAAGATACGGTTCAAACGCATGATTAAGCGAAGACCGGAATAGAATGTGATTTAGACCCGATAAGTTTGGAGACTTGTATAATATGGGTAAACCAAACACATTCTGGATTTTGAGACAAAAATGATAAGGTTTGACCGTTTTGGTCAATTTATGCAAACTAGTTACATAAACCGAACCGAACGCGAATAATGCGTAACGGGTAACCATAAGAGTCATATACATGTTTCCTAAGTTAATATGACTTAAATATGTTGCGACATCAGTAAGACATCTTCTATTATGCCCAAAATGATTTTAAACTCAAACTATGCCCCGTAAGGGCATTTTGGTCATTTAAAAGGTTATAAAAGAGTTTAAATATTATTCTGAGTTTCAGGTCTGATATAATCAGTAACTATACTTAATTTAATAAGTTATAACAGTAGGGTATCATATATATGTGAAATTTATTGATTATAACCATACTATGTACCATAGGGGCATTTTGGTAATTTCACATAAGCCTAAGAGGTCAAAACTGGAAATCTGAGTTTAAAACTTTTGCTTACTGTTAAAATAAAAAAAATTTCCTGAAAATATCAGTAGGCATCAAACCTTATATGTTTAAAAATAGTTTTAATACATACTAGGCGTTAAAAATGCTTAAAAAGGCGATTTGGAGCCATTTCCGGGTTTTTTAAAGGAAAGCTGATATTTTTATTATTCCAGAAGGCTCAAAACATTTCATTTATCATATTAGATCAGTAGAAAAAGGTTTGGTATCAAAAGGATTTGTAAAACTCATTTTATAACCCAAAAGGGCAAAACCGACAATAACCGAATTAAGCTTAGAACCCTATGTTATGCTCAGCCTAAAAATAAATAAAAATCTTCAAAAATCCTAAAATATTATTTATATCAGTAGGTAAAAAGTTTGATATTAAAAATTGGGTTTAGATAGGCAATATGCTAATTATGCCATTTAATTACTAAAAAGCTTTCTAATTACGCTAATGAGCATAACTCTTAGTCTAGACCTCAAACTGATGTCAAATTTTTAGGTACAAGTTTATAAATCAGTACCTAAGGTTTCTACTCTTTTACATTTTCAAAATTCACGTTTTAAGGTTATATGGGCATAATAGTCAACATTTAAGCAATTAACGGAAACATGCATGTGAATCAGATAACTAATGAATCAAGTTGTATAATCACAGAGGGTTATACTAACATGAAACCTAGTCCTAAATAAGCTCTAAGGCATCTCTAAACCATGCTCAAATGGGTCAGAACTGAAAGTCAAAGCAAAAGTCTACTTTTGCGATTTTCAGTTCCGAACCGAGCTCAAACTGAAAATTGTCGGGGTGAACATATTTAGACATGTTCTTACATTAATTACCAAGTTATTTTAATGATAAAACAGGTTGCATGGTTTCTACATTGCTAATTATGCCTTAATTTGAAAATAAGCTTTCTGTTGACTTTTTGGGATTAACTTTGACACGACAATTGACCTAGTTAGAGTGGGAATCAGAGGGTACTTTTTTAAGGGTTTATTACCCACATATTCACCAACTCATAGGTATTTTTAATTCGAGATTTGACTGGACAAATTATGAGTAATCTCGAAGTCAACCCTTAATTATGACGGTTTGACTTTTAGCTAATTAACTAAGCTAAACTGAATTAGGAAGGGTTAAGGACACTTACAAGGGTCCTATGCATGATTAGGAAGCCTAAGGAATCTTGTTGCTGATCAGAGGAGCTCCAGAAATAAACTTGTGAAGGTTTGCAAATGAATGTGCTCAATGTTGCAATCTTGAAGCTCCTTATATACTCATTTTGATCATCTAGGATCATGCCACGGAAGTCTACAGGTGATATTGGATGCTTACAAGTGCCCTCTATGCATGAAATACCATTGGGGCAGCCCCTGGTATGTAAAACAAGCGTTTAAAGTCGGTTAACAGCCTTAATAGGCACCTGTCCAAAGTTTTTGTCGCTGTGCTGCTTACGCGGGCTGCGTAGACCCATAGGGTCCTCTTGCGCGGGCCGCCTGGCCCTCCAGAACCAGCCAAACAAGTTTCATTTATTTGCAATTCAGCCCCTGGTCCTTCCTAACGTGGTTTTAAGTATTTTTCTTGCACTTTTGGCCCTCTAACCTTACTTTTAAGGGCTCCATGATATGTTTAAACATTGGCAAGTCCTTGGTTAACTTTGTGATCACCCGAAAAGTCATAAATTTCAACGTTGACGCTTTTAACCCCTTGCATACGAATTTTATCATAACTTTCTCATACGATAACGAAACTTTATGAAATTTTTATCACACATTCTAGTGAGCATAATTTATCATTACAAAGCTTAGGGTTTGCTAAAAGGTCACTCAGAGGTATACTTTAAACATGTTGACACATTTAACCCCTGTAGTTTGTAATCTCTCACTTTCTTTCATATTTAGCTTCGTATGATTCATGATTTATTTGTTTAAGGGTATAAACATCATGTAGGGCTATTTTAAAGTATATTTATTCGTTGTTGACACTTTGAACCCTTTTATTCACATACTTTCCTTGTTTGTCAACTTTAGTCCCTCTAAAGTAATCTTTTACACGTTTAAAACTCATGACACGTGTCGATACATTATTGGACATAAATTTTCGAGGTGTTACATCCTCACCCCCTTAAAAGAAATCTCGACCCCGAGATTTACTGAAATAAATGAGGGTACTTTTCTTTCATTGTGGATTCTACCTCCCACGTGTATTCGGGACCTCTGCGGGCATCCGATTTGACCTTTACAATAGGCACATGCTTCCTTCGAAGCTTCTTTACCTGTCGATCCTCAATCGACAAAGGTTTCTCCACAAATTTCAAGCTCTCATCTATATGCACGTCTGTATGTGGTATGACTAGCGATTCATCAGCTAGACATTTCTTCAGATTACAGATGTGGAATACATTGTGAATACCACTGAGCTCTTCAGGTAAGTTTAACTTATAAACAACTGTTCCTACACATTTAATGACCTCGAATGGTCCTATATATCTTGGGCTTAACTTACCTTTCTTACCAAATCGCATCACCCCTTTCCAGGGCGACACATTAAGCAGAACCTTATCTCCAACCTCAAACTTCAGAGGTTTTCATCTTTTATCAGCATAACTTTTCTGCCTATCCCTGGCAGCTTTCAGGCAGTCATGAATCTGGACAATCTTGTCCGTTGTTTCAAAAACTAGGTCAGGTCCTGATAACTGAGCTTCCCCTACTTCTGCCCAACAAATAGGCGTTCTGCATTTTCTACCATATAATCCCCCAAAAGGCGCAGCCTGAATGCTCGTATGGTAGCTATTATTATAGGAGAACTCGACCAACGGCAGGTGGTTATCCCAACTACCACCTAAATCAATTACATATGCACGTAGCATGTCCTCCAGAGTTTGGATGGTACGTTCACTCTGCCCATCCGTCTGAGGATGGTAAGCCGTACTAAAATTTAAGCGCGTGCCCAAAGACTGTTGGAAACTTTTCCAAAAATGTGATGTGTATCTAGTATCCCTATCCGAGATAATAGACACTGGTACACCATGAAGCGATACAATCTTATCTACGTACAATTGGGCTAACATATCAGAGTTGTAAGTCTCCTTAATGGGCAGGAAATGTGCTGACTTAGTCAGTCTATCAACTATTACCCAAATAGTATCATTTCCTTTCTTTGCCTTTGGCAATTTGGTGATAAAATCCATTGTTACCATTTCCCATTTCCAAGTGGGAATTTCAGGATGTTGTAGCAAGCCTGACGGCTTTTGATGTTTAGCTTTGACTTGCGCGCATGTCAAACATTTAGCTACATAGGAAGCTATAGACTTCTTCAAGCCTATCCACCAATAATTCACCTTCAGATCTAGGTACATCTTATCAGCTCCAGGATGAACGGAATATTTGGAACTGTGGGCTTCCTGGAGGATGACATCCCGAAGTCCTCCATAAACTGGAACCCATATTCGCCCATTTAACCTTAGGATTCCGTCCTTGCCATAGGATAACTGCTCTTCAGTTACTCCTAGCTTTTCATCAGGATAGTTAGCCTCTAGCACAGCTTCCTTCTGTGCAGCTAACAACCTTTCATTCGAACTATTCTTTATCTCAATGCTCTTGGCATTGATTCTTATAGGCTTCACTCTTTCCTTCCTGCTTAAGGCATCGGCAACCACATTTGCCTTGCCTGGATGGTATCTTATCTCACAATCATAGTCATTCAAAGTTTCCATCCAACGTCGCTGCCTCATGTTTAAATCCATCTGATTAAACAAATGTTGAAGGCTTTTGTGATCAGAATAGATCACACACTTAGTTCCATACAAATAACGCCTCCATAGTTTTAGTGTAAATACAACGGCACCCAACTCCAAGTCATGGGTGGTGTAATTCTTCTCGTACACCTTTAACTGACGTGAAGCATATGCAATAACTTTGCCTTTCTGCATAAGCACACAACCCATACCGGTGTGTGATGCATCACGATATACCACAAACTCATCGATTCCATCAGGCAATGTCAACACAGGAGCATTGCTCAACTTCTGCTTCAAAATATCGAAGGATTCTTGCTGCTTAGGCCCCCCAGTCAAACTTGCTATTCTTGCGAGTGAGTAAAGTCACGGGTGCTGCAATTCTTGAGAAGTTTTCGATAAATCGTCTATAGTATCCTGCCAGTCCTAGAAAACTGCGAATCTTCGTAGGCGTCTTCGGCTCTTGCCAGTTCATGATAGCTTCAATCTTAGCGGGATCTACTTGGATACCACACTCACTAACAACATGTCCAAGGAATTGGACTTCGCGAAGCCAAAATTCACACTTTGAAAATTTGGCGTAGAGCTTTTCTTGTTGAAGCAACTTCAGAATGCAAGGGAGATGCTTCTCATGGTCAGCTTGACTCTTCGAGTAAATGAGAATGTCATCGATGAAGATGATGACAAATTTATCTAGATAGGGCTCGCAGACGCGATTCATGAGATCCATGAATGCGGCAGGTGCGTTAGTGAGTCCAAAAGGCATCACTAAGAATTCATAATGACCATAGCGAGTCCTAAACGCAGTCTTGTGTACATCTTCATCTTTGACCTTCAATTGATGATAGCCTGACCTCAAATCAATCTTGGAAAAGTAGCTTGCCCCTTGCAATTGATCGAACAGATCGTCGATCCTGGGCAAAGGATACATGTTCTTGATATTGACCTTATTAAGCTCACGGTAGTCGATGCATAAACGCATCGAACCATCCTTCTTCTTAACAAATAGGATTGGCGCTCCTCAAGGAGACGAGCTAGGTCTAATAAAACCTTTGGCTAGCAATTCATCTAGCTGCGTCCTCAATTCCTTCATCTCTGTTGGTGCCATCCTATAAGGTGCTCTTGTAACAGGCGCTGCTCCAGGGATGATGTCGATTCTGAATTCTACTTGCCTATCTGGTGGTAAACCAGGTAGTTCTTCAGGTAATACTTCGGGGTATTCAGAAATGACTGGAATATCTTCAACTGTGGGCTTCTGCTCATCAATAGTCACTTGTGGCATATAAATGACACAGCCCTTCTTCAGACACCTAGATGCCTTGAGCGTAGACACTTGCCCAGGTAATCCATATCGGGTATCTCCTTAAATGGTAAGTGACTCACCAGACGGAGTCTTGACCACCACTTGCTTCTTGTTGCAGACGATTTGGGCTTGGTTATTAGATAACCAATCCATGCCTAAAACTATGTTAAAACCGGCTAATTTCAAAGGAAGCAAGGATAATGGAAAAGAGTGGTTCCTAATGGATATAACACATTCATCTAACACAGTTGATGCGGTTTCTATGGTGCCATCGGCTAACACAACCTCATATTTTATACTTAAGGTTCTAACAGGCAATTTCAATAACTCACAAAACTTATTGTCTACGAACGACTTATCAGCACCAAAATCAAATAACACTCTTGCATAAACATCATTTATGAGGAAGGTACCTGTTATGACATTGTCATTTTGGATCGCCTCCTGAGCGTTCATCTGGAAGACCCTAGCATTGGTCTTTTTCCTTCCTCAGCCTTCTTTGCAAACTTCGGGCAGTTGGACTTAATGTGCCCCTTTTCATTGCAGTTATAGCACGTAGCATCCTTGATCTTCTTACAGTCTAAGGTCTTGTGCTCCAAGGATTTGCAAATCCCACATGCTTTCGGCTGTGACTGGGATTTCGACTCATACCTGCACCTCCCAAAATGGTGCTTCTTACAAACCTTGCACTTGGGTTTATCACCCGACTGTTGACCATCCTTTTTATTTCCAGAACCCTTTTTGTGGTCATTGCTTCCCTTACGCTTCTTATTCGACCGTCGTGAGTTGTCATCCTCACGTTTTCTTTTCTCAGCATCTGAGTTCCTCAGCGATCTCTGCCTGACCGCGTCCAGTGTAAGGGACAATGATATATCTGCTACAGATCGAAAAGTAGCTGACCGAGAGGCCTTCACGCTTGCCTTAATTTCTGGGGCTAAACCCCCAATGAAAAGAGCTATTCTTTTGGGTTCCGGGGTCACAAGATAAGGAACCAATCTTGACATTGTGTTGAAGCTCGTAAGGTAAGCTTGGCAGTCTAGGTTCTTCATAACCAATGATAAGAAATCAGATTCAATCTTTTCCACCTCATGCTGAGGGCAGTAGTTCTCTTTGATGAGAGTAACAAATTGATCCCATGTCATATTGTATAATGGAATCTTCCCGATAGCTTGAATCAACGACCTCCACCAGGCTAGGGCCTCATCCTTGAACGATTGAGATACAAACTTTACAATATCCTTTTCAGCACAACCGCTGATATCCACCACAGTGTCCATCTCATCCAACCATGTCATGCAATCAACTGCCCCTTTTTCCCCCGTGAAATCCCGGGGTTTGCAAGAAACAAAGTATTTATAAGTGCAACCTTTAGCACATGGTTCCTTATTTAGCACAATTCTCTTAGATGGAACATTGTGCTGGTTTGAGGAATGTTGGGCATCATCTTTCTTGGGCTTAGGTTGGATAGAGGGTGGTTTGTTGTGGGCTTTAGAGTGAGTTTTAGGGACAGATTTAGAGGGCGGTGTGGACAGGGTTCTGCTTCGAGTCCCGCTAGATTCACTATACTGCCGTTCCATAGCTTTTGCAACAGCATTATCTACTAATGCTTGCAGTTCTGCTCCGGTCACATGTATCTTAGCATTTTCATGGTTTTCCACCGGATGACTGTTTACCTCATCTGACCCAGTCATGTAGCTTTAATTGCTACACAAAAGAAATAATTGACAAGGTTTATTTAGAAGGTTTTACAGTATATTATAATTTATTAACCACGGTTTTTAATAGCCATTTTTGATTAATTTGTTAATTATTTATATATTCAGGACCTTTATTACAATCCTTTATTATAATTTAATAATAATAGCACAAAAGCCTAGTCACATAGACAGATTTAATTTATAAATCAAGATTTTTACTGAATCGAGGTTTTAAGGTTTTAATCAAAGTTCATCACCTTTTCTAGACAGGGAGTTGTAGGCTACAACTGTCTTTAGTCTCAAGGGATATTAATTAATAGCCCGTAGGCACTTCATCCTTAAGGGATGGTTATACAAATAAGGGAAAATTGGAATAATTCAAAATAAAGATGACTTATGTGATTTTAGCGAATCACATTTTGTCAAGAATCCTAACATGCTTTCAGATGTTAGCAAGAATTGGAATCTTTTGTGTAGGTTTTACCATCTTGGCCATGTCTGCAACAACATATAGACTAGGTTTTACCTTTAAGATTCTTTTAATAATTAACGCAGAACGATCCTAAATTGAGATGTTAATATGGATCTGAATCAAATTATAGAGCTACCATCTTGGCCCTGTCTTAAGATGACATATGGCTAGGTCTTGTTACTTTTTAGATTTTGCCATTTTATTATAATGGTAGATCTTATTTAAAGGAATGTTTATTATCACTTTGTGTTTTGTGTTTATGCATATAATTAGCAATAAATATGAAAATTCAAATTATATCATTCCATTACTAATTCAAACAAGTACAAATTTTGCCCTAAACGGGACTTCTAAGAAATAACATGCCCATGCAGGGGCAAAACAAACCAACATACCCACGCAGGGGTCAACAGAAAGACATGCCCACGCAGTGGCAGAATACAAAAAGACAAGCCCACGCAGAGGCTGGGTACAGAAACAAAAGTCCAGGCAAGGACTTGATTACAAAATAAATAAATAAATAAACAAGGATCTTCAATAATCCCTCCTCTCGGACTTCCCCTTGATCAGATCTGATAACCCCTTGAAGAAGCCTCGGGTGTTTCTGCGCTCCGCTTGAATATCCCGCTCACATTGGTCCAATCTATCAAGAACCTCTCGTTGGCGTTCCGGCGGAATCAGTTGCGGTTGCGGCGGCTGCTGATGCAGAGGTTGAGGAGGTGGCGGGTGCTGGTACACATAAGGTGGGTACCCAGTTGTCCAAGGACCACCGTAGGGCCCTTCAGGATGAAGAGCGTTGTAGTCCCACACTGCCTGATAAGGATCAACATCCGCATAGTTGTAGTTGGTGTGGGCTGGCTGCTCAAATGGATTATACGCCGCTGAACCGGCGTATGCAGGGATTGGGTTATCAAAACCCAATGGTGGCGCTACAGGCGCATAATTTATCTCCGAGACGGGGTTTGATGGTCCCCCCATCTGTGGTTCTTCTTCTTGGAGTGGAGGGTAGTAGCTGCCACTCGAGGGTTGAGGAGTGCTGATGCGGACTCCTCCTCGCACGGACATCCGTTCGTTTGATCTTCTCCGCCTCGGTGGCTCCGGAGGCGGCTGCTGAACTGGTGGTGGTGGTGGCGGAGTGACGGCCACGAAGCGAGAATCCTCAGAAGGATCCTGCTGCTGCTGGTGGTATGGAGACGAGTGCTCAGAGGGGGTAAAATACCACTCAAACTGGTTGAACGTCGCTTGATAGCTATCCGGACCGCGGTAAGGCGATCCATGAAACGAGGACCCATCAGAGATCTCAATGGGATGGTTTGGAGTTCCGGTTGCTGGTTCGACGGGATCTGAGTCCTCGTCCATATCCATGGCGTGATCACCGGAGAAATGGTCCTCTGGTCCCAATGGGTTAAAACCCACGGGTTCTTGAATGTAGTTAGCCGGGTTGAACCGGCTCTAGAAAGCAGGAGTGGGGTCATTGAATGAATGGTGCGAATTCGATCGCTGAAGAGGTATGAATGAAGGTTGGGGGTTGTTGGGCTCATTCTCAGACTGAGGCCCAAAAGAATGAAGGTAGGATGGTGAGGAGCTTAGGGAGA
Source organism: Helianthus annuus (assembly GCF_002127325.2). Taxonomy (NCBI): domain Eukaryota; kingdom Viridiplantae; phylum Streptophyta; class Magnoliopsida; order Asterales; family Asteraceae; genus Helianthus; species Helianthus annuus. The sequence continues at coordinate 66,227,352 of NC_035438.2, read as the reverse complement.
CGGATCGCCTCCCCGGTTCAATGTAAGTCCTCCAAGGCTCTTGGGGACTGGTGCTCATGGTGATTGATGGCGTGCGCTGGTGAGAAGGCACGGCCTCGTGATCATGGCTCGTCACTGGGGCCTTGCCTCTGCCTCTCCGGAATCGTGGCGGCATTGTTAAACCTGTCAACATAAACAAAGATAACAACAAGAATATATAAACTAAAAGGCAAAAATAAAACAAAACAGAGTTTGTCCTATGTTCTTTGTCTAGACTCGAGGATTGAGGAATGTGCAATTTGTGTAACTGAGATTAAACACAAAAGGCTAGTGTTTAATCACTCAGTGTTGGCTCTCATACCAACCTGTCACACCCCGATATTTCCACGTATTACCGGTGGGCCCGGTGGAGAGTATCGTGACGTAGTTGATATCATCATAGTCAAACAACACAAATTATATATGCACAGCGGAAGCAAAAAGATAGATTTATTTCAACCGAATAAAGTTGTAATATTAAGTATCACAAACAGTTGAAACAGATCCACAGGCGTTAAGCAAACAAAACCAAATTTTTAAACGGGTCATCTTGATAATATTTAACCACCAAACGATTAAAGTCAAATGCCCGACCAAGCGATATTTTATATACCGTACCCCTAGCCCGTATAAGGGAAAATAAGTTAAAAGTATTTACCTTTGCAAGTAATAATCACAATAAGCAAGTGCACGTAGCTTTTACCGGGTCTCCTATTCTGGAACGAAGGTTTATAATAACCTATTAGATTCCTAACGGGTCTTTAATTTAGCCTAAGCTTAGACCGGTTAATTTTAAAGAAAGATACGGTTCAAACGCATGATTAAGCGAAGACCGGAATAGAATGTGATTTAGACCCGATAAGTTTGGAGACTTGTATAATATGGGTAAACCAAACACATTCTGGATTTTGAGACAAAAATGATAAGGTTTGACCGTTTTGGTCAATTTATGCAAACTAGTTACATAAACCGAACCGAACGCGAATAATGCGTAACGGGTAACCATAAGAGTCATATACATGTTTCCTAAGTTAATATGACTTAAATATGTTGCGACATCAGTAAGACATCTTCTATTATGCCCAAAATGATTTTAAACTCAAACTATGCCCCGTAAGGGCATTTTGGTCATTTAAAAGGTTATAAAAGAGTTTAAATATTATTCTGAGTTTCAGGTCTGATATAATCAGTAACTATACTTAATTTAATAAGTTATAACAGTAGGGTATCATATATATGTGAAATTTATTGATTATAACCATACTATGTACCATAGGGGCATTTTGGTAATTTCACATAAGCCTAAGAGGTCAAAACTGGAAATCTGAGTTTAAAACTTTTGCTTACTGTTAAAATAAAAAAAATTTCCTGAAAATATCAGTAGGCATCAAACCTTATATGTTTAAAAATAGTTTTAATACATACTAGGCGTTAAAAATGCTTAAAAAGGCGATTTGGAGCCATTTCCGGGTTTTTTAAAGGAAAGCTGATATTTTTATTATTCCAGAAGGCTCAAAACATTTCATTTATCATATTAGATCAGTAGAAAAAGGTTTGGTATCAAAAGGATTTGTAAAACTCATTTTATAACCCAAAAGGGCAAAACCGACAATAACCGAATTAAGCTTAGAACCCTATGTTATGCTCAGCCTAAAAATAAATAAAAAATCTTCAAAAATCCCAAAATATTATTTTATATCAGTAGGTAAAAAGTTTGATATTAAAAATTGGGTTTAGATAGGCTATATGCTAATTATGCCATTTAATTACTAAAAAGCTTTCTAATTAGGCTAATGAGCATAACTCTTAGTCTAGACCTCAAACTGATGTCAAATTTTTAGGTACAAGTTTATAAATCAGTACCTAAGGTTTCTACTCTTTTACATTTTCAAAATTCACGTTTTAAGGTTATATGGGCATAATAGTCAACATTTAAGCAATTAACGGAAACATGCATGTGAATCAGATAACTAATGAATCAAGTTGTATAATCACAGAGGGTTATACTAACATGAAACCTAGTCCTAAATAAGCTCTAAGGCATCTCTAAACTATGCTCAAATGGGTCAGAACTGAAAGTCAAAGCAAAAGTCTACTTTTGCGATTTTCGTTTCCAAACCGAGCTCAAACTGAAAATTGTCGGGGTGAACATGTTTAGACATGTTCTTACATTAATTACCAAGTTATTTTAATGATAAAATAGGTTGCATGGCTTCTACATTGCTAATTATGCCTTAATTTGAAAATAAGCTTTCTGTTGACTTTTTGGGATTAACTTTGACCCGACAATTGACCTAGTTAGAGTGGGAATCAGAGGGTACTCTTTTAAGGGTTTATTACCCACATAATTACCAACTCATAGGTACTTTAATTCGAGATTTGACTGGACAAATTATGAGTAATCTCGAAGTCAAACCTTAATTACGACGGTTTGACTTTTAGCTAATTAACTAAGCTAAACTGAATTAGGAAGGGTTAAGGACACTTACAAGGGTCCTATGCATGATTAGGAAGCCTAAGGAATCTTGTTGCTGATCAAAGGAGCTCCAGAAATAAACTTGTGAAGGTTTGCAAATGAATGTGCTCAATGTTGCAATCTTGAAGCTCCTTATATACTCATTTTGATCATCTAGGATCATGCCACGGAAGTCTACAGGTGATATGAGATGCTTACAAGTGCCCCCTATGCATGAAATACCATTGGGGCAGCCCCTGGTATGTAAAACAAGTGTTTAAAGTCGGTTAACAGCCTTAACAGGCACCTGTCCAAAGTTTCTGTCATTGTGCTACTTACGCGGGCCGCGTAGACCCATAGGGTCCTCTTACGCGGGCCGCCTGGCCCTCCAGAACCAGCCAAACAAGTTTCATTTATTTGCAATTCAGCCCCTGGTCCTTCCTAACGTGGTTTTAAGTATTTTTCTTGCACTTTTGGCTCTCTAACCTTACTTTTAAGGGCTCCCTGACATGTTAAAACATTGGCAAGTCCTTGGTTAACTTTGTGATCACCCGAAAAGTCATAAATTTCAACGTTGACGCTTTTAACCCCTTGCATACGAATTTTATCATAACTTTCTCATACGATAACGAAACTTTATGAAATTTTTATCACACATTCTAGTGAGCATAATTTATCATTACAAAGCTTCGGGTTTGCTAAAAGGTCACTCAGAGGTATACTTTAAACATGTTGACACATTTAACCCCTGTAGTTTGTAATCTCTCACTTTCTTTCATATTTAGCTTCGTATGATTCATGATTTATTCGTTTAAGGGTATAAACATCGTGTAGGGCTATTTTAAAGTATATTTATTCATTGTTGACACTTTGAACCCTTTTATTCACATACTTTCCTTGTTTGTCAACTTTAATCCCTCTAAAGTAATCTTTTACACGTTTAAAGCTCATGACACGTGTCGATACATTATTGGACATAAATTTTCGAGGTGTTACACCTATACTAGAAGACCCCAGTAGCGTTAACAGAGCGGAGGTTGTCTGGGCATCCGCTTTGACGAGGAGTAACTTCAATCGAGTTAAACCACTGAAACATGGCGCTGGGCCCGTCTTCACCAGTGAAGTCTTTAGAACCGCAGGCCTTGAATTGTTTGAAGCTAAAAGAAGCTTTCGGAGAGTCACTTTTTGAATCAACGGAGGAGCTGCTCTTCACCTCGTTGATCTCGCTGACGATCTGCGAAATGACCTTGGATATTTCCTTGGCGACTAGAGATGCGATGCGTTTGTCAGCGTGGTTGCGACGAGTAGCGCGGGAAGTGTGGGATCCAAATGATGATATTGTCTGCAACAGACATCGTCATAGGATTCAGACGAGATTTTGATTAAATCAGTACAGTCTAGCGAATCACCAAAAACTCCTTTATGTATAGCACAGGAACACGTCCACACATAGGCACATAATTTCGTAGGCACATAATCCACATTGGCACATAAGCACGTAAGCACAGAAACACGTAGTCCACGTAAGCACACATTCAGTTATATTTTGCACGTATTCACCTACATATTTTGCACGTATTCACCTGTCTTTCACAGTTGCGTAAAGCGATCGAGAGTTGCGAGTGCGAGTAGCGAGTAACATAGCGAGTAGTATAGTTGCGGTTTGTTAGCGTCGTTGTGAGTTGTGTGTGTTTTGCAGAGCAAGAAGCGTTAAATCGAAACCATCAGTATAGAGCACAACACTCTAAATCTCAAAATGCCAACAAAATAAACGTATAACCACATAAAACACATAAAATCGATAATTCACAGAGTCAGCGGTTGCGAGCTCAGAATCGAAATAGGGTGTCTAGGTGTTTTGACAGCGACTACCCAAAGTGATTCGACTATTCTCAAGGACTTCGAGTACACGTTTTGGCCTAATAGATTGTGCTCTCTCACCGATACACGGTGAACGGCACACATCCTTTCGGTTACTACGTGAATCGAGTCGTTGGAGTCCATCGAGACTTTGGTGAGAGTTTTGTAAAACCAAAATAGAGAGCGGAACCAGTCATTAAGATGCGGGTTTCACCCCTAACTTAATAACTTTATTCCTGAAGATGTGGCAAGCCACGAGATAGATAGGGAGAATTTCGTCGATATATGGATTTCACTCATGACTCAACGCAAATTCTCGTGTTTATAGTAAAAATGTGCGAGAAGCGAGCGCTCTCCTCGAGAGTTCTTGGTTTTCACACCTATTCTCGATAAAATCGCTCCTTTGTGTTATGCAAGTGTTTTCGAAAATCGTGTGTGTTGCCAGCCTTAGGAAAGGCTAAGTGGTAGTGTTCCAGTCTTAGGAAAAGCTAGCTTTGCGCGAAGCTGTAGTATGCGGTGCTCGCGCAATAATTGAGTTTGAGAGAGTAACAGAAATAGACTCGTGCAAAACCCCTACTGGGTTCACACAAGGCGGTCTGTTGGTACTTTGTGTTATGCAAGTGTTTTCGAAAATCGTGTGTGTTGCTAGCCTTAGGAAAGGCTAAGTGGTAGTGTTCCAGTCTTAGGAAAAGCTAGCTTTGCGCGAAGCTGTAGTATGCGGTGCTCGCGCAATAATTGAGTTTGAGAGAGTAACAGAAATAGGCTCGTGCAAAACCCCTACTGGGTTCACACAAGGCGGTCTGTTGGTACTTAGACTATAGACTAGGTCATTTCTAAGACATGACCCGGACTAGGTCGAGTCTTCCCTAATTCCCTATAGTTATGGCTCTGATACCAATCTGTCACACCCCAACCGATAGCGGAAACATCGGGGCGCGGCACTGAGCGAAACAGATTGTCCAAGAGAATCCACAACACTATTAGTGACAATGTATTTAACGTTCACGTCCCATACCATAAACATATAAAGCATAAATAGTTATTATAGACATTGTTCTCAAAGATAAATAATTGTTCCGACAGCTCAGATTTTATTTGGTTTGCTTCTAGACTCCCTTAGCTTGATTCCACAACAGATCAGCAAACATAGCATCCTAGACACCTGTCACATACGTTAAAATGTCAATACACATAGTGTAAAGGTGAGCATACAAGTTTAATAGCATATAGTATAGCGAAAGCGTTTATGCATAACCAGCATGTATCACGTAGAAATGTGAAGCAAGTAAGCTATCGACAATGAAATATACAAAACCGACATGACTGCGAGTTGTAGAATGCGCAACACATTATCACCACCGTGACCATGTGAAGTAAAACCCTTAACAACCCCTGTCCAGGATAGGTGCTGAGTCCAAACTATAGTACTATCGTTGCTAAGGTGTCAGGCAACAATCACTGTGTAAACATAACATACAAGCATTCATCGAGACACGTATAACATGCAAAAGCGGTTAGCGTTAAAAGTGCTTACGTTGTGTGTTCGATGTGACTTGATATAGGTAACGTCTGTAACACGCAAAAGTGCGTTAAGCAAAAAGGGATCGAGTATACTCACAGAGTGTGTTTAGTAAATAAACACAATCTTGGATTAAAGGGAGCGCTTGAGAGATTAGCCTGATCAGAGAACGATAGTGTAAGCATTGAACAGCGTGTAAAACAGTGTCGAGTGAGATGGGTGTCGAATGGTGATTCGATCGGATGACCGTCCGGTCGGATGGTCATCCGGATGGATGACCATTCGGTCGGTTGGTCATTCGATTGAGGAGACGTATTTGTAAAATGTTTGAACTTTTGAAGTTTTCGTTGTAGTATGAATAAAGACATTCGATCGGATGGTCATCCGGACGGATGATCGTTCGATCGGATGGCCATTCGGTTGAAAGCTGATATTCTTTGAAGTTTTGAAAAATCGTTTAAGTGTTGAAATTACAGGTCACCTGGTCGAATAGTCGTTCGACCGGATGGTGGTTCGATCAGACGATTATTCGATTGATGATCTGATGTTTTGCAAAATTTGTAAAATCAGCTAAGTTGGAAAGTTTTGTGGTTTATCGCAGACGGTATGACGACGTGCCAACAACGGAAACTGTATCAAGTCCAACTCAGTCGATCGGATGGGAATCACCCCGTTCGATCGGACTTAACTATTCTTGACGGAGTTCCATGTTCAACCATTTATAGTGTTCGATCGGACGGCCATCCGATCGGATGGTCATCCGGTCGGATGTCCGTTCGATCGGTTGGCTAGTGCGAGTTGGTTTTCCGACTTTCATTTCGAGCGTTGAGCGTTGCGTTGTGTTTAATCGAGTTGCGAGTAAGCGGGACGATAGTATTAAACAATAGTTACACAAATAACATAACACACAATAAACATAAAAGTAGTCTGCGTTTCGAGTTGCGATGAGATGGCGTTGCAATAGAGTTACGTTTGCGTTTGCGAATAATCACCCCAAAACATATATAAGGCACACACAAGTAAGCACATAATAACACACAGAACAAATACCAATAGCTGCGATTCAAGTTAGGATACGATAGCGATGTGATAGCGTAAATTAGGTTAGCGTTTAGTTGCGTTTATCGCATTGTTACCTCACATAATAAATAAATCATAGTCTAAAATGACGTTAACCAATATATCGATTATCGATTTTGGGAGTACAAGCAATAATTAAGCAAGAAATGTCAGATCTGGGTAAGACCTGACGTTGACTTTGACTTTGACTTGTACTTTGACTTTCCTCAGAAAGTCGGGTTGTTACATCCCAATCCTTTGCTTTTTGTGCAGTGACAGTACCAACATCCACGAATCGTTGTTTTCAAATACGGTTGCCGGTTGACATCTCTTCTAATTCGTCATGATGTGGTTTGATGCGGCCCCTTATGTAAATGACCAATATTTGAACAAATTAGACCATTGATTGAACAAGTTTGACTAGAGTTAATGAGAATATTTTGTATTTTAGTGTTTAAAGGTTGACGAGTTAAATATGGTTATAAATAGTTTTAATTTTTTTGAAAGAATGCCTCACATACATGATGTGCGTGTATCGCGCATCGACTTTTGGAAACAAAACGCATTAGATGGTCACACGTTTTTTTAAAACCAAACTCCCTTGTTCATGATACATCATAAAAACATAATAGCCAAAAAAATAATATAAATTAAACACTCATCTTCCTATACTAATAAACGAAAATCTTTTTTGGACACGTGTCACTTTCTGGTGCTTTCTCACCTTATTTTCCTATTTATCTCTCATGTTAAATAATAATAATTAAAAACAAAATATTAGATAAGAATAAATATTTAGATAAGGATAAACTTTTGTTTTTATTTTGATCATATTAAATAATAATAATAATTTTAAACAAAAAATTATATATTCTAATAATTTTTAAACGATTGAAATTATGGTAAATTAGGAATTAAAGGTTTCCGTTTGATATATACTTTATAATTATATTATTGTTTTTTTCATTAGAATTAAATAATTATTCTTGGTCTGACATATGCTTCTATCAAATTGTAAGTGTTTTTTTCGCGTCAAAAAAACAAAGTAAAATGTTATAATAAGTAAATAGTACATCAAAGTTCATTTTTAGAAGATAAATCTTGACGACTGTATGTGTTAACATATGACATTATATTTTATTCAACATGTGCAATATACGAGTTTTTTAAAGATATATATTTTTTATTATTTATTATATAGAATTACATTTATGCAAAATTAAAAAAAAACAAAGTAAAATGTTATAATAAATAAATAGTACATCAATGTTCATTTTTAAAAGATAAATCTTGACGACTATTTATCTTAACATATGACACTATATTTTATTCAACACGTGCAATATACGAGTTTTTTTAAAGATATATCTTTTTAATTATTTATTATATAAAATTACATTTATACAACCGTGTAATACACTATGCAACATAAAAAACAAAGTAAAATGTTATAATAAGTAAATAGTACCTCAATGTTCATTTTTAAAAGATAAATCTTGATGATTATTTATCTTAACATATGACACTATATTTTATTCAACACATGCAATATATGAGTCTTTTTAAAGATATATTTTTTTAATTATTTATTATATAAAATTACATTTATGCAACCCGTGTAATACACGAGCTTCTAACCTAGTAACATTATATATAAGCATACCTTATGCATATGACATCACATCAACACCCTTAGGGGAGGGGGGGGTGGTTCACTAGTGATAGAATTTATCACTCACAAGCACCAATCAAGTTCTGTCATGTCATCGACCATTTTTCCATCACTCACAACCTTTTTTAGTGGGGTGGTCATCACTCATCACCACACCCAACAATTTCCCCCAACCAACAATTCCACTCACAAAACCAAACCATCACGCATTGAAAATATAACGAAAATGGATTTTCGTTAATATATAACGCGTTATCTAAATGAGGCGGGGTGAGAAAAATAAACTTCCACGCGTTATACTTTTGCCTATCACGCGTTATAGCTACCGCCCCGTGTCCCCTTAGCATCACAAATCATAGAATCCGTTAAAAATCAAAACGCATAGATTGAGTAACTAGTTAAGAAGGCGTGTATCACACATGTTAATAATGAACTATTAAATAATTAGTACTGAAAATGTTGAATAATGAAATATTAAATAATTAGTATTGAAAATTAAGAATTATGAAACGAATAATATTAATAGTTGTGTCAAAGGAAACGAAATAAAAAAAAACCATTTTGGGTTTTTAAAAAGATTTAAGTTAAGTTTTTTAATAATTTTAATTTTCAAACCACAAAATTGAATAAACATGGTAGAAATAAGAGAAGCGATAAAAAAAGTCTTTGGCTTATAGTCTTATAGAACTGTGACACGTGACATGACCCGTTACTTATTATATAGATACAGAATGAGTGGATTTTTAAAATGTTATCTATATTTGGGAAACATACGACTTATATTTTTGTTTTGCTTTTAATCTCTGCCGTCTATAAGACTTGAACCTAAGATTTTCCCTCGTTTGTGCAATTAGGTACTTTGATTAGCATATAACAATTATAATGCAACACAAATAGAGCACGCGACCTTGAAAAACTGATTCGCTTTTTGCCTTCTTGCAAGTATTATTCGCTACGTTTGTAGTCAAACAAATACTTTCCGGTTCTTGAAGATATCAATAAATAATTATGCTGATATTCTTTGAAGTTGCTTCTCGGAAAGCGCATAGTTTGTGTATTCTACTTGTCATCAATTATGCAAGTAGTTTCCACTTAATTTTTAATTTTTATTTTACTTTTCTGCCCATTGAGAATCTATTATGTGCATGTATTAACACCCCCCCCCCCCCCCAAATTTTTTGGTTACAATTCTATACATCGCTAGCTTTTTCTCCAACTACCTTAACCGAGATAACTCATGCTAAATAAAACGATAAGATTCAGGGGCGGACCTAGAGCGATAGAAGGGGTAACCTCCGTTACCCCTTGACGCTCTGGTGACGCTCTGACGGTAGTGTAAATTTGGAAAAATTTGATGTTTTTTCGATTTCGTTACCTCTTTTTATTGAAACGTTACCCCTATATGGATTTTCTAAATCCGCTACTGATAAGATTTAATCTTCAAACTTTTGTTTACAGTGGTGGGATACTCAAACTCTCTATATAAGCAAAATCACAATAATAGAAGTAATAATAATGTAGGTTACTCAAACCCTCTATATACACAAAATCAGAATAATATAAGTAATAATAACGGTCCATGGCTTTATAGCCTAGTGACATCTTTAGGGTGAGATAAGGCTTTGAGACTAATAGGTCTTGGGTTCGATTCCACAAGGGAGATTTTTCTCAGATTTATTGGGTTTCCTCTGAATTGGTGTATAAGGCATTAAAGCCTAGTGGAAATGGATATGATCGAGTGGTTCCGTTTGTGGCACGATATACTCCAGTGATTCGTTAGTGATCCAAATTTACCGTTCAAAAAAAAAAAAAAAAACAAGTAATAATAACGAACCATCATAAAGTTAGTGCACCATAATAGTGAATCTTCACAAATTAGACCGGTGCACGTTTGGTTGAACAAACTTTTTGATTTTAGTTTTCAAGTCTTGTGAGGCTGTGAGCAATTGTTATGATTCGCAGGAGGTGGATATCAAAGGGGATTATAGTCATCTAGATGGTAGAGATGACTTTCGATAAGTCATAGTTGTATTGTTAGGTAAATGGAAGATAGTTGCCATATAATGATATCTTGAGGGCATCATCACTCATTATATTATTATTATAATCATGATTATACTTCATTTAAAGACGTAACTCTAGACATACCAAAGTCATGTGTGAATACAAATTTGATGTGTGTTTGATCAGACAAAAATCTTTTCAAAGGCATCTGTATCTCGTAATATCTATTTCAAATAGGTTGTGTGCAATGGTGTAGCGCCCTGAAGGGGGGCCATAAGGGCAGGCGGGGTGGGCTCAAATATCCCCGTAATATTTGTGTTCCACACGTGATAACATCAAACAAACCACCGCCAGCCATCATTTTCCACACGTGAATTTTAATTTTCGTGATAAACTTAACGCGTGATAAATGGAAGGATGTGAGAGGGTATGAGGGCTTATTGTTGGGTGTTGTAAGTGATGGGCATTTCCACTAAAAAAGGTTGTGAGTGATGGAATAATGGTTGATGACATGGCAGAACTTGATTGGATGTTGTGACTGATGAGTGAGTGATGAGTGATCACAACCCCCTCCCCTAAGGGCATTAAGGGCTCGGGCATGAGTATGGTAACTGACGTGAGTCTGGATTGTTTGGATATATGTGTGAACCCAATTCAACAATTCCCCATGTGGAATGGGATGCGATTTTACTAGTCTTATAAATTACCACCACTATATTTCACAAGATTTGATGTCTACACAATCTATTCCAACTAATCCCTTTATCAAGCTAAATAATGGAATCAATTATTATTATTTTTTTTTTTTTGAAGATTTGATGCCTACGCACACGATGTTCTATCGGGCCGCCGTCGCGCAAACTGACCTTCGCCCGGAAACCATACTGCCCTCACACGAGAACCTCACTGGGGTAATAGCTGGGTAAGACCGGGTTGCCCTCCGGATCAAACCATGCCTCGATAGGAAACGATCCATCATTGGGACGTCCCGCACCTTTTGCTACAGCCGGGAGTCGAACCGGCGTCTCCAAGGAAAACACCAGCCCAACTAACCAACTGAGCTAGGGTGGGGGATGGAATCAATTGTTTATATTTACATAAACTATAATTTTCACTTATTTTAACATCAAGAAAACCTTTAAATTTAAAAAACTAATAATAAAAAAAAATAAACCAACCATTACGGCCGTTGTGCATAACGTGATGATGACGACCTTTTTGACGATGACTTTGGAAATTTCCAATTTCCTAGTGATTGGACCATACAGTCATACTCAAGTTGCTATATTTTAGATTCTGCCCCTTCGGAATCTATAGTTTGCATATTTCATCTGAAAAGTTGTGTAAATCAGCATCTCCTATTTCGTTAAAACAACTCATTGTTTGCATATTTCACCTGAAAAGTTACCTGCAAGGGGGTACCTGAGTGGGGTGAGTACGTAAGGGTTGAGGGTAGAGGTTACAGATACCGATTGTTCGTTTTTTATGGATTCAACTAGAGGTGTACAAAAAAAAACCGGTTTTAGAACCGAAACCGGAAAAAAAAATCGAAACCGGTTTTTTTATAATTGGTCCGGTTTTATAACCGAACCGCCGGTTGGTGACCGGTTACTATTATTGATCCGAAAAACCGGTTAATAACCGAAACCGGTTTTTTTGAAAAAACCGGTTAAAAACCGGTCCCAACCGGTTACACCGGTTACTGTTTTGGACTTGAAAAACCGGTTAGTAACCGAACCAGTTATTAAAAAAACCGGTTTTTGTTTTGAACGAAAAAAACCGGTCCGATTAATAACCGTAACTAGTTTTCAAAAAAAACCGATTTGTACACCTCTAGATTCAACCATTGAAATTTGTGAGAAGAGGCTCGTGTAGTTTGGAACACCACCTCTAGTAATTTGGGTAAAAGATAATGTGGCTTAATACAATTGGTGGCAGTGAGGGAGCTAGCCCATTAATTTAGGGGTATCTTGAATTTTTTTTTACCGTGTAATCATACAATAATAAAAAAACGATAATAAATAAAGTAAAGCAAATATCTAATAGATTTATCCTCGTCTTTTTTTCATTGCTTGACATCGTCCCATCACATCGTCTTTTACTTTATCAAAAAAAAATTTTCGGCCTCACAAACCATAACATTGTTCAAATATTCCAGGCCTATTCAATTTAGAAAAACATCTTCAATGGTTGCGGTTGCAACTGGTAAAATCAAAGCCAGCTTCACCTCCAAATAAACCAAAGGACAAGAACTATGTGTTCCGGTTTCCACTATAAGATGAGCAAGTCCATTTATTCAATTATAATATTGTTTTTGGTCTTGTGCTAAATTTAGCAATTATATTTAGGGTCTCCTCTTAATTCTATTATTGTTAATTTGGGTTTATTTTACCATTCAGGCTTAGTTATTCTATAAGTTTTCGGGTTGTAAAATGTTTGGGCTTATAAAAAAATTTGATTTTAGTAATATCAAGTATCCTATTTTTGGCTAAGAGTATCCTCGTATTTTTTTGGAGTATCCTTTGTATAAAACCGAAAAAAAAAAAACAATACGAATACGGGGTTGAGCCGTAGCCCGTGCTACGGCTCGTTACACTATGGTTCCGCCCCCGATTGGTTGTTTTGATTAAAGATAATTTTGGGTATTTGGGCTGTGTGCCCTCCACCCTAATTTGTTAGAATTTAAAACCTTCACCTCTTGGATCGAGAGAAGATGCCTTACCACGACAATGTCCTTTAGACCACACGGAGTGGGCGTAGAAAAGTGGCGTGATGGTGAGGGCGGGGTATTTTCCACTGGCCGCGAGGGGGGGGGGGGGGAGATTTTGGTTGTGAGGTGGAGTTTGGGTGCGTTTTAACCTGGTTAGTGCTAAAGGACGTAGGGTGTAATGTGTTTTACAAATAAAGGATTGTGACTGTAATTATTAAAGTTAAAGACTATCCATTGCAACCTGATACAAACGACGAAAAGTGTAATTTACCCTTATTTTTTTAAACGTCACTTTCACACTCCATGTTTTTTTTCACCATACCTCCTTGCTGACGTTACTGTCACATGACGCTTAATATCCCCTCTTCATCGCCACCCATTCCACTACCCATAGTATTATTTATGGACAATAATACCAGCTACTATTTAAACCTTATTTTAGTTGTCTAAAATATTTAATTGATTGTAAGAAAATTGGCAAAGATCAAAACAATTAAAAAATAAAAATACCTTTGACTAATAGAAAGAGCAGAAGATATAAAAGAAGAAAAAGGTTCAAGGTCCTTATCAATAAAACAACAGGTTCATGGAACATTCATGCAACTAGCTCTTATTATATAAGACTAAAACCCGCCAAATTTGAACAAGTCAAGACCTATCTTTTCCTTCCACACTTGGAAGTTAAGAATTCACATTATCCTACATGCCACCCCCATAATCAACCACCTTTCACCGGACCACCGTGTACCATAAAACCAATATGTCAATACTACCCCTACCCTCTCTTCTCCTCCTCCTCTTCCTCCTGCCCTTTCATGTAATTCCACAACCCACCACCACCCAAAATGACCAAACCACCCTTCTCAACCTTAAACACTTCTGGTCCAATCCACCCTCCCTCAGCCACTGGAACCAGTCCTCTGACCCCTGCGGCTGGCCGGAGATCACATGTACCACCGCCACCATCACCGGAATCGACTTACAAGATAAAAACATCCACGGAACGGTTCCTCCGTTCATTTGTGACCTCAAAAACTTAACATATCTTGATCTGAATTACAACTATTTCACAGGAGACTTTCCGACGGCTCTCTACAACTGCAAAAATCTGCAATACCTTAATCTCTCACTAAACTTCTTCGTGGGACGGATCCCGGATGACATATCACGGTTATCCCAAGAGCTCCGGTACCTCGACCTGTATAACAATAACTTCACTGGTGATATTCCGGTCAGCATTTCAAGATTATCAAAGCTTTTGTCACTTCAACTACACATGAATCTTTTCAACGGTAGTTTTCCGGAGGAAATCGGTTATTTAAACGATCTTGAAGAATTAAACTTGGCCTATAATGGCTTTAAGCCATCAAGACTCCCCCTGGCTTTTACTCGGTTGAAAAAGCTTAGAAAGTTTTACATGGCGGAAGCGAACTTGATCGGTGAATTACCCGCAAATTTATCCAGCATGATCGCGCTCGAGCTGCTGGATTTGTCTATGAATCAGATCAATGGATCAATACCAAGTGATCTGTTCATGTTAAAGAATTTAACAGAAGTTTATCTTTCTAAGACTAATCTAGCAGGCGAGATTCCAGATTCAATCGAAGCAGTGAACATGACGATGATTGATCTCTCAGAAAATAAGTTGACTGGTAAAATCCCCGATGGGTTTGGGAAGCTGATGAGTTTAACGAACATGAGCCTCATGATGAATCAGCTATCCGGTGAAATTCCAGTGGGTATCGGTCGCTTGCGTAGCTTGCGAAATATAAGAATTTTCACCAATAATTTATCTGGTCCATTGCCACCGGATTTTGGAAGGTACTCTAACCTGGATATATTCGAGGTCAGCATAAACCAGTTGACCGGAAACTTACCGGAAAATTTGTGTTACAATGGAAAGCTTATAGGTTTGAGTGTTTTCGATAACAGTCTTTCAGGCGAGATACCAAAATCCCTTGAAAACTGTAACACCTTGAAGAATTTTCAGGTTTACGGGAACAGATTTTCAGGAACAATCCCTGATGGGTTGTGGAAGGTTTCGATGTTAGAAACAGTGATGATGAGCGATAATTCATTTTCCGGTGAGCTTCCCCAAGAATTGGCGCCAAATGTATCAACACTTGAAATCAGTAATAACAGATTTTCCGGTCAAATTCCTACCAGCATATCGTCTTGGACAAGTCTTAGGGTTTTCAAAGCAAGTAATAATCTACTCGATGGTGCGTTACCGCAAGATATAACAGCACTTCCAAATTTAGAAACTTTGTTGCTGGATGGGAACCGGTTCACCGGAGAAATACCGGCAACTATAGTCTCTTGGAGGTCACTCAACACTCTAAACCTCGGTCGAAACCAACTCACCGGTCAGATTCCGGTGGGTCTCGGGTCGTTAGAAACTCTCACGGTAATGGATTTGTCGAGAAACAAACTTTCCGGTCAAATACCAAGTCAACTTGGCAGACAGCTCGTTTTTCTTAATCTTTCGGACAATAATCTAAACGGAATCATTCCAAGTCAGCTCAATAACGGAGCCTTTGATAAAAGCTTCTTGAACAATCCCGGCCTTTGTTCAGATAACCCGTCATTAGGGATTAGATCGTGCAGCTCCCGATCTAAAACTGGATCTAGCAAGAATTCAGTCAAGTTTGTGGCGATGATTGCAAGTATAGCGGTGATATTGTTGATCATGTCGGTACTAATAACCAGATATGTCATCGTTTATTACCAGAGAAAAAAGTATGGTTTGGATACAAAATGGAACTTCACTGCTTTCCAGAAATTAAACTTCACAGAATCCACAATCTTGCCTCGTTTGACGGAAAACAACGTGATCGGGCGCGGTGGTTCCGGGACGGTGTACCGGGTTCCTGTAAACAGATCAGGGGATTTCGTCGCGGTAAAGAAGATATCAAGCAAAAAGGACTTAGATCAAAGGCTTGAGAAAGAGTTCTTAGCAGAAGTCGAGATTCTAAGCATGATTCGCCACTCAAACATAGTTAAACTGATGGGTTGCATTTCATGTGACAACTCAAAGCTCCTTGTGTATGAGTACTTGGAAAACCGAAGTTTGGACCGTTGGTTGCACCAAAAGCAGGCTCCATCCAGCCGTGGGCTCAATGGTTCCGTGCGTCATATGGTGCTTGATTGGCCTACAAGGTTGCGGATAGCATTGGGGGCGGCTCGAGGTTTGTGTTATATGCACCACGATTGTGTGCCCCCGGTAGTTCACAGGGATGTGAAATCAAGCAACGTGCTCTTAGATAACGAATTCAATGCCAAGATAGCTGATTTCGGGTTAGCCAGGATCTTAGCCAAGGAAAGTGAACTCAACACGATGTCAACCGTAGCCGGTTCATTCGGATACATGGCTCCGGGTATGTTTCACAATTTCAGAAAAAAACATAGTATACGATTTTTTTTGTATATGTTACTTAACTTACTTCCGGTAATATATAAATTATTTTTACAGAATATGCTCACACGACCAAAGTAAATGAGAAGATCGACGTTTATAGCTTTGGAGTGATCTTGTTAGAATTGACAACGGGGAAAGAGGCCAGCAATGGCAGCGAGCATTCATCACTAGCCGAATGGGCTTGGAAACATGCTTTAGGCGGTGCACCAATAGTAGATGTTTTAGACAATGAATTTAAGAATCCTGTGTATTTGAATGAGATGGCTAGTGTGTTTAAACTCGGGCTATGGTGTACCAGTCACCTGCCAGCCAATAGACCCTCCATGAAGGAAGTATGCCAGATGCTGCTAGGTTGCAGCATGGCAGCCAGGACGGGGAAGAATGTTGGTGATGTGGCTGATCATATTCCCCTTCTCAAGCTCGAAGATGTCTAAAAATATAGTACTTTATAGACTGTATATGGCAACAAGTGCGATTATACGTTGTAGCGTTGCAGCTGAGAGGTCTACATGAGCTGTCTGTAACGCACACCACATGAGCCAAACTTTTTTGTAGTTTTTCATAGTATAGAAGATATATATAAATAAAGTTCGCTGTTCTAGTGTATTATCATAGATCCACCACCGATATGGTAATAAAATGTTGTCCAACCCCCTATGCTTTATTCTCTCTCAATTGTATTAAAATATGTTGCACAAAAACTAAGAAAGCTCTATGAGGGGTAATAAGGGAATAAATTTAAAAAGTTAAGAAAAATGGGATTACCTATTACTCTATTAGGAGTCCCCAAAAATTAGCTATGCTGGGGTTAATAGACTGCAATGGGTCAAAACAGTTGCAGCCTATCATCAGCAGGTCAGTCTTACTAGTACACTAAGATCAAATCCTTAGCAGAAGCAGTTCAATCAGATCAGTAGCAGCAGCAGTTTCGATCAAGAACAGTAGAGCAGTTCAGCAGCCGATTAACATCAGCAGAACAGTAGCGATCTCAGCTATTGTGAGTTTGTTCAGGTCTCGTGAGCAGGAAGTTATTGATCTAATCAGCCGTGATACTCCTAACACATACCACATGCAGCATGTTGATGTTCTTACCAAGGGTCTTTGTGTTTCTCCCTTTGGCTTTTCGGTCCAAGCTTTTTGTGGCTATATCACTTAGCTCGACGAGGATGTTAAAAGTATACTTTTAGATTATTAAGACCACCAATGATCATCATCATGATGACGATGATGATGATGATTATTACTTCTTGCCATTTTTATATGTATGATGATTACAGTAGAAAATTATGTTTAAATAAAGCGATACAAGACACAAAAAAGTAAGTATATTTAAATGCTAACTTGATTGTCAGTGTTTTCTGCTAAAAACCTCACATTGATGCTCTCAACATTTCCGGAGATAAACAATGACGAATCAAAAGGGCTGCATAAGGGATTCTTGCATGGTTAACCTACATATATTTGGTATCATCATTAATCTATGCATCAATGTTATGTTGACGTTTTTCCTAAAGAATAGAGCTCCCAATTGCTTACATTAAAACTTCAATTTTACAAGACGTATTTCAGGCATATAGAATTAACTGATAATTGTGTTAATATACCAAACATGAAATGTCAACATATTCCAAGAACCTAAAATTAAATACAATGTGACAACGGTATGATCTACTAAACCTCATAGATATTTTTAACCACATGCCATATAAGGTAGCTGACTCAAAGCTGAATACGAGTTGGTATTTCAAACTGCTAAGTTAGGAAGTATGAATCAGTATAACATGCCTGAGTGATCATCCACCAAGTTCTGCACGGGTTGGAACAACAGGCACCAGAAAGTTCCCAAACTGTGAATCAAATATTCTGAAATTTGCTTTCGACCCATCCTGTTGAGCCTGTGCAATTGCATGATTCTTTGCTTGTTGAATCCTCAAATCAACCACTACTCCAGTTTGAGCCACATTAACCTACAATTAAGCATGCACTATTCGTATAACCACTCATAACATTCCGCAATAGTGCAAAAAGTCAAAATACCCAAAGAAAATGCATACCACTGACTTAACTGTTGCTGTTGAAACTGCAGGATCTTTCTTTTCGGTAGGTGAAGGAGCTGCACTAGAAATAAACCAATGTCAGACTCACTATCAAAGGATTCACTATTTAAAGGCTAAAATGCATGGTTCGAATTTTCATTTGAATAACGTCAGCCGAAAGATAAAGATGAACCACAGGAGACGCTTTATCCAGCATTGTAAAAATTGTTTACCGATTCAATTTCACCTAGTCGAACCTGAAATCGGTTCGAGTCAAATGCAGTCAAAATCGGTAAAACTTCGGTCAAAATCTTTAAAGTATTTGAAAAATTATACTTATTAATCCAATTCAATAAATAAGTTTGTAAAATTATACATAATCTTTAACAAAACTATGTATGTGTCTCTCTCTCTCTCTCTATATATATATATATATTTGAAAATTTACATATAAATTCCAATCGATTAATCCCTATTAATCCTGATATTGCTAGTCGGTACCCCATCGCGTGACTAGCGCCTTGCGAATTTTACAGCCATGACTTTATCCCCAAAAATTGATCAAAAAGAAATAATGAATGTTTAGACTCCTTTAATTTGAGCAATTAATCACCTAGAACAACATATATACACACATAAATTCCAGTAAAATGATATGATATAATATAACTGCTATAAACTTGCTACATTCAAAATCAATATAATACAATCACGCAATTTTGACCTAATATTTGGACGAATCAAATTAACAATATTAAACAAATGGCAATCACATAATTAGGATTCAGATTTCAATGTTAATACTCAGGTAATGATGCATTTGAACTTCGTAATAACTTATTCATCATTTTGCAGAGAAAAATGAAGAGTTATTTCTTTTAACGAAGAACCAGCAATGACAGAAAAATTAAAGAATAAGAACATGACAGAAAAAATCGGATGAGATTACTAACCGGCGAGGAGGTGGACGGAAGATTTTCCTCTTCTTGGTTTCAGGTTCCATATTTTCTGATTACGATTCACGATCACACTGTGATATAAATCCAAATATTTGACCTGTTAAAAAAAGTCCAAATATCATGGCCCAAATCTTAAATAATTTGACCTATAAAAAGAAGTCCAAATATCGCATCTTAAATATAAGGAGATTATAAAAAGCCCAATTTCTAGGATGACGTCATCATAATAACGAGATTGTGGTTAGAAGCTGGTAGCTAGTAGTTGTAGCTTTTTAGATACATTTGGTGTTTGTAAGACTAGCTGAAGTTTTTAATAAAATGTATAAAATGATCAAAATGGACATAACTTAAAATTTAAAAAGCTTGTGCATTAAAAATTTCATTATCGTTAGAGGTTAAAATAGTCATTTTTTTTCCTAAAAACTTGTAGCTACTTCTAAACGCTACTAGTAGAAGCTTTCAACCAAAAGATTCAAGCTCCTAACCTACCAAAAGATTCAAGCTCCTTCAACCAAACAAGGTTTTTTATTGAGTAGGAGTTTTTTCTTAAAAGCTTAAAGCTAGAAGCTCCTAAAAGCTCAATGCCATGACGTCATCATAGACCAATAGACCGTGCCGATTAAAATCTCAGTTAGCTCACGTATCAGATTTTTACAAATCTTTAGAAACACTTAGAGCATCCGCAACGCACCGTCCGGTGCATGCGGGTTGCTTTTCGCCTTTTCGGCATGGTGGATCTATGTGTATCCTATGGGTGCACGGTTTACCCCTCAACTTTCACGGAAAAGTACAAAACATCCCTTGAAATTTTATAGTGAAAAAGAATTTCTCAACTTTTTTATTCGTTTATGTAAGTTTGACCCTTGAAATGGTTTCTACAGCTATTTAAATATAGAGAGATGGGTGAAGAATTGATAGGAAATTTTTTAATGCACTTCGGTGACTAACTGGTTAGGAATTGAAATGAGAAAGACGATGACTATAAAAGATTCAAAGAAATGCGTTGGGTGTTGACGTGTGGTGGGCTTTCTGCTATAAAATATTTATATATAATATTTATTTTATGTGTTACAATTCACAAGAGGATATTGATTATACATATGAAAATGTTTTCACTTTTTTAAGCTCTAACCACCTATTATTGCAAAAAAAAAAAAAATTAAAAAAAAATCAAACCGTACATAATTTTTTTGACAAGAATAGGTGGTTAAGACATGGATTAAGTGAACCAGAAGGGAATGTTTTCTGAAAGTGAAACTAGGTAGTTCTTTGAATGGGTTAGCGGACTCGAGGATGGATCTGGGCAGTGGCGAAGCTTGACCCGAATGACGGGGGGTCGAAAACGTATATACCCAAAAAATTTCTATAGAACCGGGGGATCGAAAACGTATATACCCAAAAATTTTATTCGAAAACTACATATATAACACTACTGAGCGAAAAGTTCGGTGGGTCGGGCGCCCCCTCCCGCCCCTTATATACTTCGCCCCTGGATCTGGGTGTAACGGAATGAAGGTTCCAAACTCCTTCCATGGCTGGCCAAGTCCGCTGCAGGTGTCTATGGACTTCTAAAGTCCGCTCATCGCCACCATGGACTTCCTTGAAGTTCGCTGAATAGAACCATATGGAATTCCTGAAGTCCACTGATTAGTGATCACCACCATGGACTTCTAAAGTGATTAATGGACTTTGTACTTCCATCTATACAAGTATGCACACACATAATGGAGTCTTTCCTAGTTTCACTTTACTGGAGACAACACTTTGGCACTTTTTAACCATTTAGTACCATGAAAATGACTGCTTGTAAAATCTCAAACAATATCCAATTGTCAGGAAATATCAAACATCTTTTAAAAATATTGTCAAAACATCGATGGTAACCCGGTCACCAATCTGACCCTCCTACCACGTAGTGAATATTAATATGTAATAACTATTGATTGTTTCCAGCATAGTTAAACATAATCAGGAGGCTAACAAGATATCAGAAAAGAAACCAGAAACTATGTAAAAATAACCATATTGACTGGTGGGCGCAACCATGATTGTTGCTGATTGCTAATGTTGAAGCAACAAGCATTAGGCAGCATGCACACTAGTTTTGAACTTCACCATTCAGTTAGCTTTTTAACTACAATACAAACAAAAGACAATATGAATCTAATTTGATATATTAAAAAAACTTGAAAAGATAATGAAGAAACTTGAATCAAGATGACAGTTTCTTGTGTTTCTTAGTTGGTGGTTGTGATGATGGCAAGCTTGATGTTTACTTCTTAAAAAATGCTTTAGTTCTACTTGTAGGTTCATCGTCATCACGTGCCCAAATATCTCTTGGAGTCGGGCGATTTTCCTGCTCATTTTTGGAATATTTTCTAAAGAGAATATCAGGCTTAAGAATCTCAATCTCATATCATAAGTGGTAAGTAATATCAATACAATCACCTCTACATATAGGAAAAGATTTATACAAGTATTCATGCTACCTAACTCAACTAACTCAGATGCTCTAACTGTCTAACCACCTCTGTATACTCTAATATGCCCCCCCTCAAGCTGAACGGGAGCATCCACGTGAAGCTTGGACCTCAGATTGTCGAAACGAACACCAGACAATTCTTTGGTTAACATATCTGCAATCTGAAATGTAGTGGGAACACACCGAACATGTAAAGTACCACCCAAAACCATGTCACGAATAAAATGCAAGTCAATCTCCAAGTGTTTAGTGCGCTGATGAAACACCGGGTTGACTGCAAGATATGTAGCTCCAATATTTTCACACCAAAGATACGGTGGACAAGTCATCGTGATTTGAAATTCATGTAATATAGATGTAATCCATCTTAACTCAGCAGCTGTATGTGCAAGCACTCGATACTCAGCCTTTGTACTCGACCTAGCAATCGTATGTTGTTTCTTGGAACTCCAACTAATAAGGTTGGATCTAAGAAAGACATAATAACCTGTGGTAGAACGTCGATCATTGGGACATCAACCCAGTTAGCATTACTATAAGCATGTAAATCAACATAAGTAGAGCGATGTATACATAGCCCATAAGAAATGGTACCCTTAAGATACCGCAAAATCTGCTTGACAGCGACCCAGTGTCGAGCAGTAGGTGTCTGAAGAAACTGTGACACCTTACTGACCGCATAAGCAATCTCTAGTCGTGTCAATACAAGTACTGTAATGCACCAACAGTGCTCAGACACATAGTAGGGTCAGACAAAGGATCACCATGTCGAGAAAGTTGTCTACTAGAAGAGACCGAAGTAGATTATGGTCAACAATCAGCAAGACCAGTGCGCTGTAGTAAATCAAGTAAGTAGCGCTGCTGAGATAAATGTAAAACATCCTCAGAAAATGTAGCCTGAATACCCAGAAAATATGACAACTACCCCAAATCCTTGAGCACAGACTGAGAATGCAAGTGCCCAATCAAGCCTGTAATAAAAATCAGAAGAGTTCTCAATAACAATGATTTCATCAACGTAGATCAAGACATAACAAAGTATTAAATCCCGACTATAAACAAAGATAGATACATCTGAAAGACACCGAGTAAAACCACCAGCAAGTAGAGTATTGGATAGCTTGGAAAACCAAGCTCTAGGAGCCAGCTTTAGGCCATAAAGAGCCTTTTGCAAACGACAAACATAATGTGGTCTAGATGAGTCAACAAAGCCTGGGGGCTGTGTCATATACACAATCTCATAAAGATCACCATGTAAGAACACATTGTTGACATCAACCTGACGAATAGACCATCCTCGAGAAAAGGAAACTGAAAAAACAAGAAGAATAGTAGTGGGTTTGAGTACAGGACTAAAAGTCTCGGTGTAGTCAATATCCTCAGTTTGATTACAGCCCTTGGCAACACGTCGGGCTTTTTAGTGACTCACCGATCCATCAGGATTACATTTAATCCTGTAAACCCACTTACAACCAACAATGTTATCGTCAGTGGGAGCCTGAACCAGACTTGGGCATGAAGAGCATCAATCTCAGCATACATCGTATCCTACCAAACAGAGTACTGCTGATCGTGTCAAAACATGGAAGGCTCAGTGGTAGGAGTAGTGGAGACATGAAAAAGAACATGATCTGGAAACTGGCGTAGCTGTCATGTATAATCACGAGATCGTGTATCCATCGGGTGAGTCGGAACAATAGGAAGAGGAGAAGAAGGAGAAATAAAAGAAGAAACAACAGGTGAGGAAATAACATGAGATGATGGAGAAGGAATAATAGGAGGATGAAGAGGAAGAAGAAGAAACAAAAGTCGGAGCGAAGGAGGAGGAATGAAGAAAAGAATAGAATCTAAAGAAGGTGTGGGAGTAGTAAACTCACTGGAATGTCAAAAATAGACTCATGGAATCGAACATGACGAGATGTATACGTACGAGACGTATGAGGATCATAACAGAGATAACCAAGATAGGATGGAGCATAGCCAACAAAGATACATGGAGTAGACTCGGGTGAAAGTTTATCCGCTCGTGTATCACCTAGAAACCAATAGCACAAAAACCCAAAGGTAAGAAGCAAAGAGTAATCGGGACGAGATCCAAATAGGACCTCATAAGGAGATGAGTGATGAAGAACCGGTGATGGTAACCGGTTAATTAGAAAGGCAGCAATGGCATATGCATAATACCATAATTTCTTTGGTAACCGAGCATAAAATAATAAAGCTCGAGCTATCTCAGAAAGATGGCAGTTTTCCGCTCAGCAACCTCATTCTGTTGAGGAGCATAGGGACATGAAATGCAATAAGTAATGCTCGAATTCGAAAGAAAACGAGCTATAGAACCACGAATGAGCTCAGGAGCACCATCACTTTGAAGATGTTTGAAATGTCGAAAGCAATCAATCGCTTGAGAATGACAAGTAAAAGGATACATCCATGTATATCGACTAAAATCATCAATGAAAGTAATGAAATATCAGTATCCATCTCTAGATATAACAGGCGAGGCACCCCAAATGTCACAATGTATAATATGTATAGGTGAAATATAATGGGATACAACAGATGTAAAAGGCAATCTAGTCGATTTTGAAACACTACAAGCAGTATAATGTGTGTGTTGGGTTTTGTTTGTCATATGTAAAAATGAACATCTGGACAAAACATCATCAGACGGATAACAATCGAGAATGCCAAGTCTCACGAGAAACAAAAGTGAAAGCAGCAAGTGAATATAGCTGATGTAGACTACCACGTGTGTGATGGAGGAGTTGTCCATCAAGAGTCTGCATGGACAGACCTAGATATGAGGCCAAAACAGCTATAGGATGATGAATCAATAACTGCGTGATTGATAAAAGGTTCTTGGCTAAGCTAGGAACCACAAGAACATGTCTAAGATAAGAGTACGATAAGATAAATGAAGCAAGGTAGTGCCAATGTGAGAAATATGAAGAGCCATACCATTGCCCACAACGATAATACAAGAATCCAACTTTTCACATATAAAAGATAAATCAGCAGTCAAACCAAAATTTGGAGAGCTTGTTTGACTAGTCAAAGTGGCAAAATGAGTAGGCCCAAATCCTGAATCAGATGGCCCATTATGAACAGTAGGCCCAACAGATTGAGAATTAAACAAATTAACAATATTTGATGGAGCTGGACCCAAAATTGAGGGTTGGGGCCAATAAGTGAATCCATTAAAAAACGTGGGCTACAATTAGCGTTAATTTCATCATCACACGTCTTCTTAGACTTGAAACCCTATATCCCAATTTTAAGAAATCAAATCGTTGAAGACCATGAAAAATATGCAATCAGAAGATGCACCACGAAAATCATCGAATTTACCAGATCTACCATAGTCTCTTTGATTAACTGTTAACGTCAACTGTTCTCTACCATTTGGTTCAAAATTAGGGTTTCGAGTGTTACTGTCAGTATCAACATTATTACATCTAGTTCGGTTAAGCTTGAACAACATGAAATCTTTTATGTTCAGCAGTACACACATAACTCTTCCAACACACCTTGAAAATTTAAAACATTTACACATACACACATCAAATCCATCAACTACGTCGCTCATGAAGTGATGATGATACCTTCATCGGAAAAGATGCCGTCGCTGATGAAGATGCCAGCGGAGGGTGGGGGGTTTGTGGCGGAGGAGACGACAGAGACGCGGTGATAAGCCTTTTTTAGTAGGCAAACACTCCAAGAATTAGAGAAAGGAAACAAGAGACTTTGGGGCAATTTTCGGATGTTTTACTCAATGCAAAAACAGGTATTTAAACATGCAGAGGACGTAGGGTTCATCACCCATGTTCCCTTATTTCATGGAGGTCATGTAGAACATGGACCACTTCCTAAATGCAGTAAAACTAAACATGCAACACTAACTTAAAACATTAAATAAACATGTTGAATTGGAAAATGGAAACGTGGAGTGCAGCTAGTTGTTGTAACGACTGGGTCTTTTGGACTCCCTCTTGGGCCTATCTTTGATGTTGGCTTGCAGCTGGGCCGGTTCTTCATCTGGGCTGGCCCGTGATGTATCATTACTCTCCCCTCGAAAAGCGACATTGTCCCCAATGTCGGGAAAACATGGAAACCGATCTCGAATGTCCTGTTTGTCTTCCCATGTAGCTTCCTCCAAAGGACGATTTTCCCATTGAATGAGGACTTGTTCTTTGTTATCCACTCCCGTACGAGTATCCAATATTGTTTCTGGCAGAAATTCGACTGTCTCTTCGGTAAACTTTGCAATGTTACCCTGGTCCGATGGGATGATGCCGTGGCATGTTTTGAGCAGCGAGACATGGAAAATTGGGTGAATCTTCGAAGATGGTGGCAATTCTAACTTGTAAGCGACCTTGCCGATCCGTTCCAATACTTTATAAGGTCCATAAAAACGTCGTGAAAGCTTTTGATTGAGGAGATCTTTGACAGATTTCTGATGATATGGCTGAAGTTTCAAGTAAACCCAATCCCCTATATCGACTCCTTTTCCATACAATGTTTGTTGGCTTGTTTGGTCATCCTTTCACATGCACGTTCCAAAGAAGACTTCAAAACTTATAACAATTGCTGATGATTGGTAAGTGAAGTATCAATGGACGCATTACTGGTGGACCCCGGTAGATACTGATGGATAGAAGTTGCCTCGTGACCATAAAGTGCTTTAAACGGTGTCATTTTAATCGAAGAATGGAAGGCAGTGTTGTATGAATATTCAGCCATATATAAATACCTTTCCCACGTTGATGGTTCATCGAAAACAAAGGCCCGAAGATACGTTTCAAGGCAGCGATTGACAACTTCAGTCTGGCCGTCGGTTTGTGGGTGGTACGCACTTGAGTGAAGTAATTTAGTACCCATTTGCTTAAACAGCTCCTTCCAAAAACGGCTAATAAATAATGGGTCGTGATCGGAAACTATCGTTTTTGGAAGCCCATGTAGATGATAGATTTCCCGCATAAAAATGGTCGCTAAGGATACTGCCGTATAATGTGATGATAAGGCAACGAAGTGGGCGAACTTTGATAAACGGTCAACAATAACCCAAATTGTAGTTTTACCTTTCGACGCCGGCAAGTTGGTGATAAAATCCATAGAAATATCCTGCCATGTGGTTTCGGGTATTGGTAACGGTTGGAGCAACCCATAAGGCCGATGTGTTGGTGTTTTAATTGCCTGGCATACCGCACATCTCTTGACGAATTTAATGACATCTTTTTTTAAGCCGAGCCATGCAAATGAGGTCGAAATCCTTTTGAATGTTGTCGTGACCCCCGAGTGACCCCCCACGAATGAAGAATGAAATTCATGAAGCAAACGTTCACGTAGATCAGTAATAGGTGGCACTAATATTTTTCCATGCAAGTACACAAGGCCTTCTTGATGCAAATGATGAGGAAAATCAGTAGGGTTATTGGTGATTTTGGATACCAGTTCTATTCCCAATACATTATTAGAGAAATAATGTTTGATTTCTTCAAGCCAAAGGGCTGTGGAATGGGATAAGGCTAACATGGAGGGAATTTGGATGCGGCTCAATGCGTCGGCAATGGTATTTTCTTTGCCTGGTTTAAAGTGGATTTCAAAGTCATACCCGAGTAGTTTAGTGACCCATTTTTGTTGTTCCGGGGTTTGGATGGTTTGGGTAAGTATGTGTTTTAGGCTGTGGTGGTCGGTAAAAATACGAAAGGGTCGACCAAGAAGATATTGGCGCCACTTACGAACCGCTTCGGTGATGGCATAGAGTTCCTTGGTGTATGTGGATTGAGATTGCATGGTAGGGCATAATTTTTTTGAATAGAAGGCAATCGGTCGGTTTTTTTGGGATAGGACGGCACCAATAGCATAACCGGATGCGTCCGTTGTGAGTTCAAATGGCTGGGTGAAATCCGGTAAGGCTAAGGTTATAAGGTTTTGCATGTGGGATTTAAGTGTAACAAAAGCTTTAGCTGCTTCGGTGCTCCAAGAAAACTCTTTTTTCTTCAAAATGTCAGTTAATGGTGTGGCAATCTCGGCGTAATGTGAAACAAATCGACGGTAATACCCGGTGAGACCCAAAAATGCGCGTAAGGTGGTAAACGAAACCGGAGTGGGCCAATCTTGAATAGTTGCAATTTTATCGGGTTCCGGTGCTACTCCAAGACCGGATATTCGATGGCCCAAAAAAGAGATATCGGAAATGGAAAACACACACTTGGAAGCTTTTGCATGGAAATTATTATGAAGTAAGGTTTGAAATACATACTGTAGGTGGCCATAATGTTCTTCGGTGAGTGCATTATAAATCAAGATATTATCAAAGAAAACCAAAACGAAGCGTCGTAGTACCGAGCGGAAGAGGTCGTTCATAGCCGATTGGAATGTAGATGGTGCGTTTGTGAGGCCAAACGGCATTACTAAGAATTCGTAGTGGCTGTCGGAAGTCCGAAAAGCGGTTTTGTGCACATCTTGTTTGGCGACTCGAATCTGGTGATATCCGGACCGAAGATCGATTTTCGAAAAGACGGTTGCTCCATGCAACTCATCGAGGAGCTCATCAATGATTGGGATCGGAAAACGGTCTCGAATGGTGACTGCATTTAAGGCTCGGTAGTCGACACAGAACCTCCACGAGCCATCCTTTTTTTTAACCAATAATACTGGTGATGAGAAGGGGCTCTGGCTTGGTTGAATAATACCATCTTTAAGCGTCTCATCGATTAACTGGGTCATGACTCGTTTTTGAAAGTGTGGGTATCGGAATGGTTTAACGTTTACTGGGGATGTATCAGTGAGTAATGGAATGTGGTGATCGTGGGGTCGGGATGGTGGCAAGTGGTGAGGTTTAGTAAAGATGGTTTTAAAAGTGGCGAGGAGGTCAGTGATACGTGGGTCATGGTGTGTGAGTATTTCTTCATGAGGGGCGATAGTAGGTGGAGTCTCTATGATAAGTGCATGTAAAGAGTCAACAGAGCCATGTCGAAGTAAAGATGAAAGTGCACTGGAAGATACCTGCGTGTTTAGTGGTTCACCACGTAAAGTGGTGCGGCTGCCGTTGGTGTGAAATGAAATTTCTGGAACAGAAAAGTCCGCGGTAAATAGGTCCCAAGGTCCCCAACCAAGAGATGCCTAGGACCACGTCCGCACCCTGAACTGGAAAGATGAAGAACGGAATCTGAAAGTCTGACTTCTGCAACTGTACATGAACGTCCGGACAATGACCTTCGCAGTGTATGAACTGACCATTACCGACCATGACAGCGAATGGTTGTAACGACTTAGTATGGAGACCCAATGTTGCGGCAATACGAGGTTGTATGATATTGTGGGTGCTCCCACAATCAATAAGTACGGTGACAGGGGTACCGTTAATATAACCGGTAACGCGCAGTGTCTGCATAGAACTCATGCCAAAAAATGCGGCGTCGGATAATGACATGAATTGAGGCGGGTGATTATCATCTTCCTGGTTCGTGAATTGAGAATCCGGCATGCTGATTTGGTCGTCGTTATCCACGATCAACAAAAACTGAGGTGGCGAACACTTGTGACCCGGGAAAAATTTTTCCGGGCAGCGGAAACACAACCCTTCGCGACGGCGTTGTTGAATAGCTTCCGGTGATAACTTCGTGAAAGGTAATGGTTTAGGAGGTGAAGGTAACAATGGTGGGGTAGAGGCTGACGTGGATTTGGGAACCGTTGAAGAAACGTTGCTCGTAGAAGTAGGGGAGGTAGTTTGTATGGATGATGTTGTTGAGGGTACGTAGGATTTAGTGGGATAAAAGGTTTTAGGTTTAAAGGCTTGGGCTAATTTGTCTTCAACACGTCGAGCCAGGCCACAAGCATCATGAAACGAAGTGGGCCGTATGATGGCAAGTTCGGACTGGATTTCGGGTTTGAGCCCAGATAAAAAGCAATTTAATAGGGTTTGTTGTGACAAACCGGTAATGCGATTGCTTAGCCGTTCGAATTCGGTTTGGAATTCGGTGACTGTGGAAGTTTGTCGGAGTTTGAATAAAGTAGCTTCATGGTTTTCGTAGGTAGAGGGTCCGAAGCGAAGTTCGACTGACCGTTTGAAGGCTGGCCACGAACCTAAAAGGTTGTTGTTTGACTGATGTTGGTACCATGATAACGCGTCACCGATAAAGTGAAAAGCGGTAAGAGTGATACGTTCGGCCGGCGGGATTTGGTAATAAGTGAAGTAATTTTCCGCCTGAAAGATCCACCCGAGAGGGTTGGAACCGTCTAAAAGCGGTAAGGTAATCTTGGGTGGCCGGGGGTTATTAGGTGGTTGGACATGGTCTTGTCGCTGAAACCGAACCGGCGAATTAGGGCGACAATCCTTGTTTTCTGGTGAAAGATTATCGGTAAGGTTAGTAACATGGTTGACAAGACGTGCTGTGGTTTCCGTTTGGGTGTCAAGCTTGGAATTTTGGGCATCAAGTTTGGAATTAAGGTTCGCGGTGGCTTGGACAAGAGCAGTGATGTGCGTGTAGTGTAATATATTTTTAGGTGTTTATTTAAGCCCTTTTTACACTTTTAGCCAAGTTTTAAATTTATAAAACACGATATTCACTAACACTAAACACACATATGGGCAAGTGCACCCATCGTGGACGTAGTATAGTGTTGGTAAGATACCGAGGTCGTCCAAGGACACAAGAGCTTTTAATACCGGTTTATCCTCAACGTCTAATCAAATCAAAAAGTTAGAAAAATGTTTTAAACTAAGAAAAATAAAAACTAACTAAATGCTGAAAAAGAAAATAAAATAAAAACAGATAGACAAGATGAATCACTTGGATCCGACTCGTGTATTAGTATAACCTTTGATTATTTTCGCACTTTTGCACTTGTTTAAGAGATTATCTTAGTTATTGTAGTAGGCCCCTCTTTTGAAGGCGACGTTACCCTCAACCCAGTAGTTTGAGTCAGCAAGGATACAATCCTAAAGGGTCGGATTATTGAAAGATAATGAATTAAGTTATTAATGCAAATTATGGTAGGCCCCGCTTTTGGCGGTGACGTTACCCTCGGCTAAGTAGTCTGAGTCAGCAGGGATACAGTCCTAAATAGCCGGGTTATAGTATTAATAGTAGTTAGCTTATGAGGGGGTCAAAGAGTTTGGATCCCCGCCATCCAATACCTATGGGCATTGAAGGAGATCCTACTAAATTTGACCCAGGTCCCAAGCAGGACCTCTAAACGCTGAACAAGGGCAAGACCTTTACCAAACCGTTCCCTTAACCCCCGACCAGGTAGCCAACATACCTCCATATAGACCGTGGAGATATGAATGGTGAAAATCTTTTATTTTATATAGACAGTAAAATAATGCCAAGACACCACGGACAAACGATAAGGAAAGATCACCTTCAACATAAGTAACTAGTTATTAAAGTCATTAATACAAAACCAAATAAAAAGTGCAAAAGATTAAAAATAAAAAGTATTATACTAAACACTTGTCTTCACCAAGTGATGTAAGAGACTTAGGCAAACATGGCCTTGATTGTCAAGAACTCTTACGATCAATCTTGGATCCCGAGACGACTCACACACTCTACGATGGACAATGGATGATGGTGGTGGATGATGGTGTTATGGTGGTGATGGGTGGTGGATGAAGTGTGAGAGAGGTGGTGTGCCAAGGGATGAGAGAGAATGAAACCAAGCTCCTCTATTTATAGGCTGAACAGAACGCTGGACACGGCCCCGTGTCCGCTGGACACGGCCCCGTGCCCGTCTGACATTCTCTCTCTTCATTAATTGTAATTGCGAATTACAATTAATGCGCCTGCTGTACTTTCAACACGCCCCCGTGCCCGCTGGGCACGGCCCCGTGGTGAGCAATGGAAGCTTCTACTGGTTTGTCTTTTCTGCTGCTTCCTGGGCACGCCCCCGTGTTCACTGGACACGGGGCGTGTTCAGACTCTGTTCTTTTCTCTTTGTCTTGGGAGGTGCCGTTGAGGGTCCGGGCAGTTTACTTTTGTTCCTTTTCTTGTATTTATGGTAGAATTAGTGGTCTTTTTTGCTTCTTTTGTGATTTTGAGCTCATTTCATCCTGAAAATACAAAAGGAAGACAAAAACACTCTTTTTCCAACATTAGTACTTAAAAAGGGTTAGTTTTATGCCTTAATTGATGTGTTTTATATGTTGCATTTTACACACATCAAGCAGCGAGTTGTGTTTTGATATCGGATTGGGTGTTAGCGGCGGTTGTTGTGACTTGAATAAGTTGATTGAGTTGATCGGAGATGGTCGGGGGAAACTCATCGGAACTCGAGGTGTCCCTACGAGGCGGCATAGCGGAAGGTGAGACGGAATGAAAGCACCAAGATGATAAGCCTTTTTTAGTAGGCAAACACTCCAAGAATTAGAGAAAGGAAACAAGAGACTTTGGGGCAATTTTTGGATGTTTTACTCAATGCAAAAACAGGTATTTAAACATGCAGAGGACGTAGGGTTCATCACCCATGTTCCCTTATTTCATGGAGGTCATGTAGAACATGGACCACTTCCTAAATGCAGTAAAACTAAACATGCAACACTAACTTAAAATATTAAATAAATATGCTGAATTGGAAAATGGAAACGTGGAGTGCAGCTAGTTGTTGTAACGACTGGGTCTTTTGGACTCCCTCTTGGGCCTCTCGTTGATGTTGGCTTGCAGCTAGACCGGTTTTTCATTTGGGCTGGCCCATGATGTATGTAACAACTGCCACTAAAATCAATAATTAGGACGATAATTAGTCAATAAGAAAACCCTAATTGAGACACTCAAGTAATTCTGCATTAGCCCTAAAATTTTCAGAACAATCGGAATCAGGATCAGGGCCCCTAAAACTCAAGGGGGGCAAACCCTAGTTGATAATTATCAACAGAAAACGAATGTTTAATTCTGATTGGCCAATTCATTTGGTTCACCCAAGCTATAACCGAGCCTAGGCAGCCTATGAATTAGACTGCTTAGCTTACGGACCGTAAGGGGTCAGGCATACGGTCCGTAAGGGAGACCCAAAAATTACTATAAATAGCCGACCTTGGGACTTGCACAGAGGAGTTGAAACGACGTAAATAGCTTCTGTGTACGTCGAGTTAAGGCTGTTATATC
The DNA here is from genome assembly GCF_002127325.2 of Helianthus annuus. Taxonomy (NCBI): domain Eukaryota; kingdom Viridiplantae; phylum Streptophyta; class Magnoliopsida; order Asterales; family Asteraceae; genus Helianthus; species Helianthus annuus. The sequence continues at coordinate 66,194,046 of NC_035438.2, read as the reverse complement.
ACAATTAAACACACACGATCACGAGGTGCTGCCGCAATTAGGGTAATAACTCGATCGCTATTACGATTCAACGTCCGATCGATTATAACTATCCAACGATTGTCCGAGTGCTGCTCAAATTGAGCTTGTACTTTGTTATTCATTGTGATTTCGACTTGAATGTTTGAGTGCTGTTCGAATTCGGACTATGTTCTGTCATTCGTTGTGAATCCATTGGATTGGTAAGTATCGCACTTGATAATAGTTGTGAGGGTTTAATCTCGTGAATTGACGTAACTGCTGAATTAGTTACTAACCCGTTTGTGTGTGTGCATTTTATTTAAATTAGGTTAAAAGGCTAATCAGTAAAGCTTATACTCTGCTCGTAAATCTGCAATGTGAGTCATTCTCTTTTTATCAACTGTTTTACAAAACTCCAAATTATTTTCAAAGTTATAATTACAGGGATTAAGTCTTTGTAATCACCAAGTTACAGCCGGTATGTGGGGTTTTGTATACATTACTTGATAATCTTCAACATTGGGGCAGCCAATGGGTGATATGACCATAATCACAGACACCAATGGACAGGTGGGCCAGTGGGTCGAGTGGTAAAGTACCGTGGGTAGTTGGTTTGATAATCAGAAACATTGTAATCGCTCTTAATACTGTGAATTATAACTAATGTGTCGTTTTAGTAAAATGGATGATTCACTCAGTATTTCCCCGCTGACAAAACCTTTTTCAAACATGTTTCAGGTGATATGTTGTGAGCAAAGAAAGAGAAGTGCCGTGAAGCACTCCCAGCTTAGAAAAGTGGCTCAGTGTAAATAAATAAAAGAAGCATGTTTTGAAAATAAAAGATTTCCCAGAGAAATCATATTATTGTAAATTATGGAATTTATCCCTCAGCTATAAAACGGGCCGTTTAAATTATTAAAAGATCCTGTTTTAAAAAGACTTCCGTTGTCGCCTAAATTAAATACCACGGGATTCCTGTCCCGCGGCTCCTGAAACGGGTCAAACCGGGTCGGGGGCCGTGACAGGAAAAGGTGGTATCAGAGCCACTGTTTTAAGCTTACTGATTAAGCTCACCCTTTTAAGTACTTAGGAAAATTCTAATTGCCATTATGTGAATATGTGTGCATTAACTGATTAATTGTTGAAATTACAGTATGGGTAAACAAAAGATTTCTGCCATCTACCGCAAATTAGATAGTACACCTAAAGAACAGGGAACCTCTTCCTCCAAATCTCCCACCAATTTAGAAGAAGGAATCTTTGTCCGTAAGGCAAATTATGAAAACCCTCTTACCCCGGAGAAAAGGAATTCAATTCTTAGAAAGGGTCAAGAGAAAAAGAAACCCCAAGCCAAGAGAGTGAGATTTAACCCAGAGATCCAGGAAATTAGAAATAATCCACCAGGGGAAAATAACCTAGATGAAAAATGGGCAAATCTGTATCTGCTCGCTACCGTAGCAGAAAATGCAAATCTTTAAACTCTAAATCTAGAAATAAGTATTTCCCAGTAAATAAATAAATAAATCTGAGTGTGTTCTGTTTGTTGTTATGTTGTACAAATTAATGTGCAATAAAAATGTTTATTTGTTAAGCTTTGTTCCAAAGTTTTAACTTAACATTTTGTGCATTTTGCATATATGCTACACAGCATGAGTGAGCTATCCGAGGCGTTTCAGAACCTCAACCTCTATCCTGTGCCAATTGAAGTCTCCCACAACTTCACTGGTTACATTGCTGACATAGAGGAACCGCTGGAATTCCAAGCTCCACAGCTGGAAAAAGCAAAACCTAAAAAGAGGAGAAGATATGTAGGGTGGCGAAAAGTGCGCAGAAGGAAACCTAGGAGACTCCCTAAAATAGAAAATCCTGTAAGTGTGAGCAAGGGAAAGGAAATAGAAACCGGAGAAAGTTCCAAATCAGCAGGGACAGAAATAGGGATAGACCTAAAATAAAAGGGAATAGAGATCGGAGAAAACTCTAAACAGCCTGAGGAAATCACATTCCAGGACGAAATAGACCGCCTACTGGATAATTGTGATATACTAGAGCCTATCAACGATAATCTCTTCTCTTACCCCGTTACAGCCCAATTCCCAATAAACCTAGGACCAGCTATTCCAGACCCACTAGTTCACACCCGACCATTAGGCCAAATGGAGGAATGGTGGACCAATGACTGGCAATTCCAAAATATAGTCAATAGTCCCTATAGTTTTCTCTCACAGTTTGATCCAGAACCTATCCCTAATCCGCCAATGAGCTATGAAAATTTAGCTGAACTGCGTCAGTTTGGTGAAGAATTGATAGGCACCGGGAATAGGATCCGGGAAATGGGGGAACAAATCTCCTGGAAGTACGACGAGAGAGAGCGTCGTTACTGAAACTGCCAGTGAACCAAAAGATAGGATGGGTTTGAAGAAGTTTGTTTGTATTATAACTAATATAGTAAAACTGACTTTGTAAAATGGGCAATAAAACAATGTAAGATAACCAGTGTGTATTGAAGCAGATATAATATATAAAACAAAACAAAAGTCGAGGCATCGACAATTTTGGCTATGCTTGCATGCTATAATGATTTATGTGTTTATCTGTGATTTTATTATCAATAATTAGATACTAATAATTCCTACTAATTAGTAGATGGAAAACGCTAATAGTGAACCAATTAATGAAGTAAATCAGTCTGAGCAAAATCAGGAAGATCAATATATAACTAGACAAGATATTGAGACCTTTATTGTTCAAGGGATAGCCAATGCTATTCCAGAAATTGTGGCTGCTGTTCAAAAACCTGCCGAACCACAACACTTAATTCCTAGTAAACGTACTCCGGAAGATAACGGCAGTAACAGCATAAATGGAGGCGACAATCATGACGATCATGATCCGCAACAGGCCCCACTCCCTAAAAGAATGAAAGCTGCAACACCTGGTTGCACTTACAAAGAATTTCTTGCCTGTAAACCCGCAGAATTTGCAGGTAATGAAGGGGCAACTGCAACACTGTGATGGTTAGAGAAAACCGAGGCAGTAATTGCAATAAGTAAATGTACTGAAGAAGATCAAGTGATGTATGCTTCGAATCTATTCAAAGAAGGGGCGCTAGAATGGTGGAACACGGTGCTACAAGCAAAAGGAAGAAAGGTGGCCTATGCAATGAATTGGGAAGAATTTAAGAGTCTTGTAGAAAGAAAATTCTGTCCTGAATACGAAAAGGAAAAAATGGCCAATAAGTTCCTGAGCCATCGTATGATAGGAGTCGACTGTCGAGGATATACTTCGACATTCTTCGAATATGCGAGAGTGGTACCTTCCCTGGCTTCGCCAGAACCGGTACTCATTTCCCGTTATATTTGGGGATTAATCGGAGAAATCCGTAACATCGTTAAAGATGCGAGACCATGCACGATTGACGATGCTGTGGAATTAGCTAATACCTTAACCGATGAACTAGTCCGCACAAGAGAAGAAGACCGTAAGAAGGAATTGGCTCAGAAGATTACCCAAGGATTTCGTATGGGTAATAATAACCGCTTTAAAAGAAGAGGAACAGGGCAATCCTCAACCCCGCCATTCTGCAGAAATTGCAAGAGAAAGCATTTTAGAAGATGCAATATAACCTGCAATTTTTGCAAATCAGTAGGACATAGTGAAGATAACTGCAAAAAGAAAGCCATAGTCTGCTATAATTGTGGAGAAACCGGACATTACAGAACAGAATGCCCTAAATTGGTTAACGCCGCAGATAATAAAGGCAAGCAAGCTGAAGGGGCAACTAAGAAGAATGCTCGCGCATTCCAGCTAACCACTCAAGAAGCCGAACTCATCCCAGACGTGATAGCGGGTACGTTCCTAGTACATAACGTCTACGCAAAAGTATTATTTGACTCTGGTGCAAACCAAAGTTTCATTAATACTTCATTCTGCCAAGCTCTTAATTTACTTTTAACTACCCTTAGGCAGATTTTTACAGTCGAAACGGCAGATGGAAATTCTGTCAACATATATAAGGTATTGCAAGAAGGAAAGATAGAACTATTAGGCCATAAGTTTTCTGCAAACCTGTTACCTATGAATTTAGCCGGATTCGATGTAGTATTAGGAATGGATTGGTTAGTCGCCAACCATGCTCGAATCCTGTGTGATAAGAATTCCGTAGAAATCCGTACCCCCACAGGAGAAGTAATCTTAATTACAGGAGATAGACCTCGGAAACCATTAAAATTCATTTCAGTAATGAAATTGGCTAGTTATTCAAGGAAACAAGAAATGGTGTATATGATTTCTGTAATCATTAACACTAAAAGTAAGGAACTCCAGGACATCCCTATAGTTTCAAAATACCCAGATGTTTTTCAGAAGAATTACCTGGTTTACCACCTGATAGGGAAGTAGAGTTTAGAATTCATTTAATTCCAGTTACTACACCAATAGCTAAGACACCTTATCGATTAGCACCTACTGAAATGCTAGAATTGAAAAAGCAATTAGATGAATTACTAAGCAAAGGATTTATACAACCTACTTCATCCCCTTGGGGTGCACCAGTGTTGTTTGTGAAAAAGAAAGATGGGTCGATGAGAATGTGTATCGATTATAGGGAATTAAATAAGGTTACAATAAAGAATCTATACCCACTACCTAGGATTGATGATCTTTTTGATCAATTGCAAGGAGCTAGGTATTTCTCTAATATAGACTTAAGATCTGGATATCACCAGTTGAAAGCACAAGAGGAGGACATACCTAAAACTGCTTTCAGAACTAGGTATGGACATTATGAGTTTACAGTCATGCCCTTCGGATTAAAAAATGCTCCAGCCGCATTTATGGACATGATGAATAGAATCTGTAAACCATACTTGGATAAATTTGTAATCGTATTCATTGACGATATACTCATTTATTCCAAAAGTCAGGAAGAACATTGTGAACACCTGCATGCACTCTTAACATTGTTAAGAAAGGAAAAGCTTTATGCCAAATTCTCGAAGTGCAAATTCTGGCTACAAGAAGTGCAATTTTTAGGTCATATGGTGAATCACGAAGGAATTCACGTAGATCCTGCTAAAATAGAAGCAGTCACCAATTGGAAGGTTCCACGAACGGCTATGGAAGTTAGAAGTTTTCTAGGATTAGCTGGATATTATAGACGATTTATTAAAGATTTCTCTAAGATAGTTGTACCTTTGACTAAGCTAACCTGTAAGGCAGTTAAGTTCGAATGGGGAACTAGACAAGAGAAAGCTTTTAGGATTCTAAAGCACAAATTGACGAATGCTCCAATCTTAGCTTTACCCGAAGGAACCGAAGATTTTGAAGTATACTATGATGCTTCAAAATTAGGATACGGATGTGTGTTGATGCAACGCAAAAAGGTAATTGCGTATGCCTCTAGACAATTGAAAAAGCACGAGGAAAATTATACAACTCATGACCTAGAGTTAGGAGCCATAACTTTTGCCCTTAAAATTTGGAGACATTATTTGTATGGAAGTAAGTTTACCATCTATACGGATCATAAGAGTTTAAGGTATATATTTGGGCAAAAAGAATTAAACATGAGGCAAAGAAGGTGGATGGAAATCCTAAGTGATTACGACTGTGATATTCAATATCACGAAGGAAAAGCGAACGTAGTCGCAGACGCTTTAAGTCGTAAGTATCATGAAAAGCAAAGACGAGTCCGTGCTCTTAGGTTAAATCTACAATTAGATTTAATAGAACAATTGAAGAAAATTCAGGAAACGGCAATCAAGGACGATGCCGAAGGAATGAAAGGTTACCTAAAGGAACTAGAACAAGGAAAGGATGGAATTTGGAGATTCCACAAGAAACGAATTTGGGTACCTAAGCAGGGAGAATTAAGAAATAAAATTCTAGAAGAAGCACATAAATCTAGGTATACTGTACATCCAGGAAACAATAAGATGTACCAAGATTTAAGAAATAATTTCTGGTGGGTAGGAATGAAAAAGGACATAGCTGAATATGTAACCAAGTGTCTTACTTGTTCGCAAGTTAAGGCCGAACACCAGAAACCTTCAGGACTACTACAACAGTTAGAAATGCCTGTATGGAAATGGGAACTCATAACAATGGACTTTGTTACTAAGTTACCCAAAACCAGAAAAGGTAATGATGCTATTTGGGTAATTGTGGATCGATTAACCAAATCAGCTCATTTTCTACCAATGAAGGAAACCTTTAGCATGGAAAGGTTAGCCAAGTTATATGTAGATGAAGTAGTATCCTTACATGGAGTCCCACTCCCCATTGTATCGGATAGAGATAGTCGTTTCACTTCCCGTTTCTGGACAAGTTTCCAGGAGGCAATGGGAACTCGACTTAATTTAAGTACTGCATATCATCCTCAAACGGACAGACAAAGTGAAAGGACGATACAAACAATGGAAGACATGCTCCGAGCATGCGTAACTGATTTTGGTGGTAATTGGGATAGCCATTTGCCATTATTGAATTCTCCTATAACAATAGTTATCATTCGAGCATTGAAGCTGCTCCATTCGAAGCACTGTATGGACGCAAGTGCAGAACTCCCGTTTGTTGGGCAGAGATAGGAGAAAGTCAGTTATCAGGTCCAGAGATTGTGCAAGAAACCACTGACAAAATAACACAAATCAAGGAAATATTAAAGACAGCCAGAGATCGCCAGAAAAGCTATGCGGACAATCGCCGCAAGCCATTAGAATTTCAAGTCGGAGACAAAGTACTTTTGAAAGTATCTCCTTGGAAAGGAGTAGTACGATTTGGTAAGAAAGGAAAACTGAGTCCAAGATATGTTGGACCATTCCCAGTGATCCAATGAATAGGACCAGTAGCTTATCGTTTACAACTACCAGAAGAATTAGCTGGAGTACATGATGTGTTTCATGTATCCAATCTCAAGAAATGTCTATCAGACGAATCCCTGGTAGTACCTCTTCAAGATATAGAGGTAAATGAAAAGCTGAAATTCGTAGAGAAACCCCTACAAATAGAAGATCGAAAGATTAAGTTTCTCAAGCACAAACGACTAGTGCTAGTAAAAGTCAAATGGGAATCCAGAAGAGGACCAGAGTACACTTGGGAACTGGAATCAGAAATGAAGCGAAAGTACCCTCATCTATTTCAGTAAATCTCGAGGACGAGATTTTTCTTAAGGTGGGGAGGATGCAACAACTGCCACTAAAATCAATAATTAGGACGATAATTAGCAATAAGAAAACCCTAATTGAGACACCCAAGTAATTCTGCATTAGCCCTAAAATTTTCAGAACAATCGGAATCAGGATCAGGGCCCCTAAAACTCAAGGGGGGCAAACCCTAGTTGATAATTATCAACAGAAAACGAATGTTTAATTCTGATTGGCCAATTCATTTGATTCACCCAAGCTATAACCGAGCCTAGGCAGCCTATGAATTAGACTGCTTAGCTTACGGACCGTAAGGGGTCAGGCATACGGTCCGTAAGGGAGACCCAAAAATTACTATAAATAGCCGACCTTGGGACTTGCACAGAGGAGTTGAAACGACGTAAATAGCTTCTGTGTACGTCGAGTTAAGGCTGTTATATCACAATTAAACACACACGATCACGAGGTGCTGCCGCAATCAGGGTAATAACTCGATCGCTATTACGATTCAACGTCCGATCGATTATAACTATCCAATGATTGTCCGAGTGCTGCTCAAATTGAGCTTGTACTTTGTTATTCGTTGTGATTTCGACTTGAATGTTTGAGTGCTGTTCGAATTCGGACTATGCTCTGTCATTCGTTGTGAATCCATTGGATTGGTAAGTATCGCACTTGATAATAGTTGTGAGGGTTTAATCTCGTGAATTGACGTAACTGCTGAAATAGTTACTAACCCGTTTGTGTGTGTGCATTTTATTTAAATTAGGTTAAAAGGCTAATCAGTAAAGCTTATACTCTGCTCGTAAATCTGCAATGTGAGTCATTCTCTTTTTATCAACTGTTTTACAAAACTCCAAATTATTTTCAAAGTTATAATTACAGGGATTAAGTCTTTGTAATCACCAAGTTACAGCCGGTATGTGGGGTTTTGTATACGTTACTTGATAATCTTCAACATTGGGGCAGCCAATGGGTGATATGACCATAATCACAGACACCACTGGACAGGTGGGCCAGTGGGTCGAGTGGTAAAGTACCGTGGGTAGTTGGTTTGATAATCAGAAACATTGTAATCGCTCTTAATACTGTGAATCATAACTAATGTGTCGTTTTAGTAAAATGGATGATTCACTCAGTATTTCCCCGCTGACAAAACCTTTTTCAAACATGTTTCAGGTGATATGTTGTGAGCAAAGAAAGAGAAGTGTCGTGAAGCACTCCCAGCTTAGAAAAGTGGCTCAGTGTAAATAAATAAAAGAAGCATGTTTTGAAAATAAAAGATTTCCTGGAGAAATCATATTATTGTAAATTATGGAATTTATCCCTCAGCTATAAAACGGGCAGTTTAAATTATTAAAAGATCCTGTTTTAAAAAGACTTCCGCTGTCGCCTAAATTAAATACCACGGGATTCCTGTCCCGCGGCTCCTGAAACGGGTCAAACCGGGTCGGGGGCCGTGACAATGTATCACGCGGAGACGGTGGGGGGTTGTGGCGGAGGAGACGGCGGAGAGGGTGGCGATTGGGGCGTCGGCGTCGCTGATGAGTGATGACTAGGAACTGATTATGTTCAGTGAACCCGTGTTGAGGTAGAGAACCCTAAAAGAACCGTTCCTTTAAAACTCTCAACCCGTATTGACCCGTGGATGTTTTTTTTGTATTTTTAATTAACCCATTTCAACCCATTGACTTAAATTACTCTACCCAAATCCACCCATAGTATTTTATAAATAACCCAAAATGACCCATATCAAAGACTTTGGGTCAGAATTGCCTCCCTAATGATGACCTAAAATATTCGCCGGAGAAGATGAAGTATCACCGAAGAAGATGAAGTTTTGCTGGAGAATATGATCAGAAAATACTAGAGAACAAGATGAAGCTTTGCTGGAAGAAATAGAGATCTCAGGAAGTGTGAAGAATATGATTGCCGGAATTTTGGCCGGAGATTTGAATGTCTCACCGGAATTATAGGAACAAAATGCTTTGATACCATAAAGAGTATATTAGGCTCAAGAATCTCAATCTTATATCATAAGTGGTAAGTAGTATCAATACAAACACCTCTATATATAGGAAAAGATCTATACAACTAATCATGCTAACTAACTCAACTAACTCACATGCTCTAACTGTCTAACCACCTCTGTATACTCTAATATTTTCCCTTAGACCATAGGGTGTGGTTTGGGTAGTCCCTTTGGGGACTATCCGCCACGTAGGCGCCACGTCACATTGGGTGGAGGACCATCCTTTTGGGGACTACCCAGGGGTGTGGAGGACTACCCAAGTTTAATTAAAAACCAATATATAATACAACGGGAGAGAGAACAAACTTTGTTGCAGGCTCGTCTCCGCCGTCTGATTCTTGCCGTTTGCGACGCGAAGAGAGGGAGGGGGCGGTGTGGGACGAGGGAGACGCGCGGCGCCGATGGGGGACGATCCCTACAACGCATGGTCTTACCTGAATCTAACTGAGCACGTATATTTCTTTCAACAGGATCCTTTGACAACCCAACCTTGGGTTGGCGAGGAACCACTGATGCCAAGTCTGTACACAAAATAGAAGAACTACGTATTAGATTACTACTATTTTGGAAAAATGAAAGCATAATGTATGTTTATATGGAGATTTGAATCATTCCATTTATATGGAACAACCCATTGGTTTCGAAATTAATGCTCATCTCGGTTATATGTGTAAGCTCAAGAAAGCGTGTTATACGGGTTGAAACAATCTCCAAGAGTGGTACGAGAAGGTTGGAGAGTTCCTCGAACACAACTGATTTACAAGTACAAATTAAGATCCGAGCTTGTTTGTTAAAGTTTGAGATAGTAAGGTAGCAATCGTCTTCGCATACGTTGATGATATAATATTAACCAGTGATCTTGATGAATAAATAACTCTGTTAAAGGAAAACCTTAATACTCGGTTCAAGATAAAGGATCTAGGCAAATTGAACAGGTTCTTGAGTCTTGAAGTGGAGTATGGAAGTGAGGGGTTAGTTCTACATCAACAAGGCTAAGGGGGAGGTGGTGGTGATCACTCATCACTCCCTCATCACTCACAACATCCAATCAAATTCTGCCATGTTATCAACCATTATTCCACCACTCACAACCTCTTTTAGTGGCAATGCCCATCACTCACAACACCCAAAAATAAACCCTCACACCCTCTCACATCCTTTCCTCATCACGTGTTGATTTTATCACGGAAACAATACATCACGCGTTGAACTTTTATGGTGGCGGTGGTTTGTGCAAATGTTCCACGCGTTGTAAATGTTTATCACGGGAAAAATTCTTCCCACCCCGCCTCCGCTAATGCAAACAATGACTTCGAAGATTTAACATGTTGGAGTCAAAGGTGACAACAACTCCTATTGACACTAATACAAAACTGTACTCAGATGAAGGAAGTATATTGGAAGACCCAACTAAATATCGATCGTTAATTGGGAGCCTAATCTACTTAATGCTAATGCGACCCGATATAACTTTCATTGTGGTGTTACTTAGCCAATTTATGCAGCAGCCAAGGAAAGCTCATATGTATGCTGCCAAACGGGTTTTGAGGTATGTGGAAAAAACAATTCAACTTGGTGTAAAATTTAAGAGGGAGTCTAAGCTTGAACTTAGAGGATTTTGTGATGCTGAGTATGCTGTCAATCCGAATGCTAGATGATCCACGGGATATGTTTTCTTTATTGGTAATAGTCCATGAAGTAAACGGCAACCCACGATGTCACTTTTAACAACCGACGCAGAGTATAGGTCCATGGCAGTAGCGACACAAGAACTTGTTTGGTTAGTTCTTTTATTGCAGGAGCTAAATCAACAAGTTAATTATGGTGTTTAGTTGTTTTGTGATAACAAATCGTCTATTCAGTTAGCCGAGAACCCAACGTTCCATGCGCGTACTAAACATATTGAGCTACACTATCACTTAGTGGATACGCCCCTTGTTGATGCAACAAACACTAGACCGAGGATGGTAGCTGAGTTGGTTAGGCAAAAAGGCTGAAGGGTTCAGTTTTGCCTAATGCAGGTCGCGGGGTCCCCCCACGTTTTGCAAAACGTGGAAGGAGGTTCACTAGTATGTAGTTGTTGTTTGCTTTGAGGTTCTTTCTCCGAGACAAGCTCGAATCCAGAAATGAAAGCAAACAGAATGTATGTGGTGAATATGACAAGGAGTAACTTGGAAGCAAGTACTCTTATGAATGACCAGAGATGAAGGAATCTTTCTCCGGTTTGGAATGTCTTTTTGAAGTGGAAGAGCTGTCTTCTTATAGGGGAAGACATCTCCTTAAATGGTATTTACAAGACTAGTGGAACCTGTTTGCAGTGGAGGGTTTCCCCTTTTGGGGTTGAAGGCTTTGGACCCCTGGGTAATAGCATGTATTGCAGACCTGCTCTGTTTTTGCGAGCGTGGGTTGGTGGACTGAGCTCGGATGTGATTGATTACTGTTCCCTTCTCGCTTTTCCCACTTCACAGCTTTTTAACCATTGAACTGTTTAACCTTTTAAGCACTTATATGTTTGGTTACTTTATTTGGTCTTGGGCTACCCCCGTCATCAGCCCCCCAAGTCAGAGGCTTTTAGGTAGTATACTCAAAGACTTCTGACTTTTATGCCTGTGTGTTATTGCTTGAAGGTTTCAATGGTTCGTTGCTTGAGTGGTTGAAAGGTTGGAGGTAGTTAGTATTTTGGATTTGAATTTTAAATTATTGACAGTTGATTTGATTGATGTATGGCAGTAGATAGGGTGGCGGTTTTGCAGGAGACTTTAATTACTTTTATTGCCCCTATAGTAATTTGTTTTATATTTTTCTTTTGCTGCCTTTTCATTTTCCATCAAGTGTTTCCTGCAAATCTTTCCCCTTTTCTCTCAAGGTTAGTGCTTGTTCGCCCTTTGCTTTACTTTTGTTTCATAATTTTCTTGCAAAAATGGGTGCCCTTAAGGATTTAGCGAGATCCTTTTCCCGGTTAACCCAAGAGGAAGTAGAGTTGTTTTGTAAAGATTATGGTATTGGGGCTGAATTTACACCTATTGCTCCTGCCTGTGATGCTTCGGTTGATAAATGTCCGGCTGGTTTTATCGAACTTTATTGCCGTCATTTTGAATTTTCAAATCTTCGCTACCCGTTTTCTCTGTTTGTTTTGAATTTGTTAGAATATTACCGGGTTTCCTTTGGTCAGATTCATCCGAAGGGCATGGCTAGGGTTTTACACTTCGAGGTTTTATGCCGTGCCCTTGGTTATGATCCCTCTTTGTTATTATTCCGTCGCTTTTTTCGTCTCGCCAAAAATGGCGATTGGTTTACTTTTGAAGCGTCTAAAGTTGATTCTGGCCTTATTTCATCGATGGTTACCACACTTGGAGTTTGGAAAAATCGTTTTTTCTGGGTTTCGGACACTATTGTTCCGTTTAAAACTGTGTGGCGTCACCCGTATGCCATTCTCAATGAACCGGAACCCCTTGAGTCTGATTTAAACGATGCTTTTCTGCAATGTATTCGTAAATGCCCTGCGAGGGTTCGTCCCTTTCCTGATCATTTGCTGGTTCTATTGGGGGTTAGTAAGTTGTGGGAAAAAGCCGACCGGGATCCGGTTCTGAAGAGAGATGGCACGGGTATGCATTTTTGTTTTTCTTGTTATTTTGTTTTTTAATTTTTCGTCTTATGTTTTGTTTGATTGTTCTTTGCAGTTATGTCTGCCTTGGACTTTATTAAAAGTGATGACACTTCGGACGTTGTGTTTGAGGATGTTCCCTCTGTTCCAAATGAAAATGTTGTTGTTAGGACCGCTGAGCAAAGGTTTGAGGGTAGTGGGTATGCTAGTGTGTCAATTGTGAAGGGTTTCTCGAAGCCTCTTGCTCCCAAGGCTTCAACTCGACGATCTAATCGTCGTTTGAAAGCTGCTCCTCAATCCACCTCTACTGAACCGATGGATTTGAGTGACGATATTGAAGTTTCGGAAGATCAGGTTGAAGCCGGTGTTGAGAAGGACAAGGAGTTGGTTGTTCGTGGTAAAAAGGTTCAAAGCAAAAAGGTTGTCTCTACCCCTGTTCAGGAGTCTTTGAGCAGGGACGTTGAAGGGTTGAATCCTGAAGGTACTTATGTGCCTGCTTGGTTAGTAAAAAATGATGACACCTTCAAGGATGCTGCTGTTTGTGAGGATGCTCTTAAGCATCTTGCTCCTCCTTCTGTGCACAAGACCATTGCTGAGATGGATGATGACTTAATGTTGTCTCGCATGGTTTTAAGCACCTGCAACCTTGCGGCTATGCTTCCTCAAGGGATTACTCGTTTTCGTCAAAGGATGCAAGAATATGAGGACTTTTCCAAGAAAAAAGATAAGATGAAATCCTCCCTAGCATCAATGAAGAAGGAATAGCTGGTTTTGCGGAGAAGGAAGCAGCGTGGCGGAAGGAGGTTAGTGATTTGAAGAGAATGCATGATATTGAGATGGGTGATTTGAGGAAAAGTTTTGAAGCTAACTTGCTGAAGTTGAAAGCTGACCGGGAGGCCTTGGCTGTTCAGCAACAGGCCTTTCGTGAGGAAAAAGAAGGGTTGAAAGCTTCGGTTGGCCATGTTACTGCTGACAATCAGTGGTTGATTGAGCATGGTTTCCAGCAGGTTGTCACTTACCTTTTACATTCCAAGGAGTTTAACTCTGCCCTTGGTGATGTTTATACTAAGCTTCTGAACCTGGGGAAACATCAAGGCCTTACTGCTGGTTACAAGCTTCATGAGTCTGGACAGCCCTTGGAGAATTCACCTATGTTTCGCCCCGAGGCTTCTGATATTTTTGAAGACTCTGTTGAGCAGATGGAGAGGCTAACCTACCCTTACATTCATGAGGTTTCTTCTTGCTTTGGTAAGCCTTTATCTGTTTTACAGGATTTGAAACCTGAGGGGCTGAATGAGAAGGTGTGTGCTGAGGTTTTGGGTTCCCTTTCAAGGAAGAGGTCTTACTCTGGGGATAGCGATGATACCCTCTCAAGTCTGCCTGATGCTTCAAAAGATGCTGGTTTAGAGACCTCCGCGGTTGGTGGTGATGAGGGTGCTAAGGCCAAGAAGACTAAGAAAGCCAAGAAGTCCAAAGCTGAAGGTTCCAAGCCTTCTACTACCTGATGTTTATTCGTAGCTTTCTTAGCAAACACTTTATGTTTGTAATATCTTAAACAATATTAGGTTTCTAGGAACCCTTAAGGTTCCTGTTGGTGGTTTGTTAGGCCTGTATGGCCATTTGAACACTAGTTTCTCTTGCAAGTTACTAGAACTTGCTTTAACTTTTTCTGAAGGTCTTTTATGGCCTTCCTAATTATGATATGATGGTTGCTATGTTGTTTGTGTTATGTTTGTTTATTTGTTTTGCTTGGTTTGTTTTGTGGGTTTTCAACCCTTCAAGCCTTTTGTGTAGCTGTTTTTGGGTTAAAGCCTTTAACCTTTCGAGCTTGTTTTTTGTTGGCTTGAAACCTTGATAGCTTTTGGTTTGGTTTACATGTTTTATTGATGGGTCTGCTCATTTTCCCTTGTCAACTATTTTTATTTTCTGGTCTTGCATTTGTTGAGTTTACTTTGTCTTTATGTTTTTTACACTTTAAAGGGTTCAGTGCTGCAGACACTTTACCTTAGTGTTTATTAACAACAAGACGTAGTATCTATCCTTTTCATTATTTCTTTGTAATTTATTTGATTTCGTAAGTCTATTTGTTGATTATGTTTCTAAGACTTAAGGAACGATTGGTGTAGGCTGTTCAAACCTGTCTATGAGACATTATTGTTTTTTCTTAATAAATCTCATGGAGTTGTATTGATTTAGGAACTCACCCCTTATATAGGCTCATTGAACCTTTGAACCTATTGAGCGATATGGCCTGGGAGCTCATCCCCTTACATGGCCCTTGCCATGGAGTTTTTTGCTAGGTTCTCAACCTGATATTAGGATAGAAAGACAAGTTTGATAAATCAACTTCATTCATTCAAGCAGTATCTGCTTTTACAAAAGGTTTTCATTTTGATACAATCCAAACTTTTTAAACATAGAACTTTCTCAAGGTTTTTCCGTTCCAATGCCTTGGAAGCCTTTTGCCTTCTGGGTCTGCTAGCTTGTAGGATCCGCCCTTGTGTGCTTCTAGGATGGTATATGGACCTTCCCATTTTGGGCCCAGCTTCCCTTGATTTTCCTTTTTGCTAGCTTCGTTGTTTCTGAGGACTAGATCCCCTGGCTTGAATCGTTCATTCTTAACCTTCTTGTTGTAGTAGGCTTCCATCTTTTGTTTATACTTGGCTTCTTGTATTGCCGCTTGATCTCGGGCTTCCTCTAGGAGTTGTAAATTCAACATGGGCTCTTGTTGATTTACTTCGGGATCCATGTTGACAATTCGTTGGGTTACAACTCCTATTTCAGCGGGGATTACGGCCTTGGATCCAAATACCAAGCTGTAGGGTGTTTTCTTGTGACTTGCTTTTTCGGTTGTTCTAATTGCCCATAAAACGCTAGGCAATTCTTCGAGCCAATTGCTTTTATACCTCCCCAATCTTGTTTTGATGCCTTCCACGATGCTTCTGTTGGTTCTTTCGACCTGGCCGTTTGACTGTGGGTAAGCCACTGAGCTAAAAATCTGGTTGATCCTGTATTCCTTGCACCAAAGGCTGAAAGGTTTCTCGACAAATTGCTTTCCATTATCGGTGACAATTACGCCCGGCAAACCATAGCGGCAGATGATATTTTCCCAAACGAAGTCTATGACTTGTTTTCCTGTGATCTTGGCAAGGGGTTTAACCTCCGGCCACTTGCTGAAGTAGTCAATTGCTACTAATAAGAACTTCACTCCCCCTTTGCTTGGAGGGAATGGCCCAACGATGTCCATTCCCCATTTATGGAATGGCCATGCCGGGGTTATTGGGACCAGGTCATGTTTGGGGCTTCTTGGGATTGGGGCATGAATTTGACAGGCATCACATTTCTTCAACTTCCACGGTGTCACGATGCATCGACGGCCAGAAGTATCCAAGGTTCATGAGCTTTGCAACCACCGACCTAGCTCCAAAATGAGCTCCACATATTCCTTCATGCACTTCCTTAATCAAATACTTGCTTTGTTCAGGACCCACACATCTTAGCAAGGGTGCAAGGTAACCTTTTTTATAGAGGGTTTCTCCTTGCAACACATATTGCCTTGCTTTGATTTTAACCCTTTCGGCTTCTATTTGATCATTGGGTAGTTCATTATTTTGGAGGAATTTTTTGATGGGAGTCATCCAATTTGGATCCTCCTCGGTGACTACATCTTGTACTTCCAGTTCATCAATCGACCGGGCCTTTAACACTTCAACCAACACCTTTTTCGTGAGGTGGGCAAATGTGAGGGATGCCAATTTGCTCAAGGCATCGGCCTTTTTGTTTTGGGACCTTGGAATTTGTTTAATGCTGCATGTTTGGAAGGTGTTCATTAACTCCTTGGATTTTTCTTTGTACCTTCTCATGTTGGGCTCTTTGGCGACATAGCTGTCGTTAATTTGGCTTGATACTAGTAATGAATCTGTGAACACTTCAAGCTTCTGGACTTTCATTTCTTTGGCCAGTCGTAGACCAGCGATCAATGCCTCGTATTCAGCCTCATTATTGGTGGTCTGAAAATTAAAACGGAGAGCATATGTGAATTCTAGCCCCTCAGGGTTGATTAGGACTAAACCAGCTCCTGACCCTTCAACGCTTGAAGCCCCATCAGTGAATAATTTCCAGGCTTCAGGGTTGGAGGGTTCAGCGGTTGTGGTGTTTACTTCTTCAATTGTTTGGTTTGGGACTTCAACCAGGAAGTCGGCCAGGACCTGAGCTTTAATGGCTTTTCGTGGGACATAGGTGATATTATGTTCACCTAGTTCCACTGCCCATTTTGCTAGCCTCCCCGAATTCTCAGGTTTTTCAAGCACATTCTTGACAGGTTGGTCAGTGACCACTTGTATAGGGTGTGCTTGGAAGTATCTCCTAAGCCTTCTGGCTGTTTGAACCAGGGCTAGAGCAAGTTTTTCGAGGGGAGGGTATTTGGTTTCAGCTAGTTTTAGAGTTTTGCTGAAAAAATAAACGGGTACCTGAGCCTTGTCTCTTTCAATGGTGAGAACTGCACTGATGGCTTCGTCGGCAATTGAAAGGTACACCGATATGACCTCCCCGGTTTTTGGTGCTGCAATATCTGGTAGGGAAGCTAAGTGCTGCTTCATTTGATTGAAAGCTTCTTCAGCTTCATCGGTCCATCTGAAATCCTTTTTATCTGAGCAGTTCTTGAGCGTTTTGTAGAAGGGTAGAGACCTTTCGGCCAGTTTCGAGGTAAAACGCTTCAAGGCTGCAAGCTTCCCGTTTAAGCTTTCAACCTCCTTCTTGGTCCTTGGTGGTTTAGCTTCAAGGACAGCTTTCACTTTGTTAGGGTTGGCCTTGATACTTTGCTTTCCGACGATGTGACCCAAGAATTTTCCTTCATCGAATCCAAACGAGCATTTTTCCGGGTTGAGCTTCATGTTAATCTTTCTAAGGTTCTTGAAAGTTTCTTGGATATCATCAAGCATTTGATGTTCGGTCTTGCTCTTAATTACAAAGTCATCGACATATGCCTCCATGTTTCTACCGATTTGGTCTTCAAAGGCCTTATCAACGAGTCGTTGATAGGTGGCACCTGCATTTTTGAGGCCAAAAGGCATCTTTTGATAACAAAAGATACCTTTGTCCGTGTGGAAAGCTGTCTTTTCTTCATCCTCCTTCTTCATGAGGATTTGGTGATAACCTTTGTATGCATCAAGAAAGCATTTAAACGAATATCCCGTGAGGGAATCGACTTTGAGATCAATTTCCGGTAGCGGGTAACAGTCTTTGGGACACGCCTTGTTAAGATCTTTAAAATCTATACACATTCTCCAAGAGTTGTCGGGTTTTTTGACCATAACAGGGTTTGCAATCCATGATTGGTACTTGACTTCCCGGAGAATTCCTGCTGATACAAGCTTTTCAACCTCTTGGCATGCTGCCAGGCTTCTCTCGGGTGCCAGGCTTCTTTTCTTTTGGACCACCGGTTTGACATCCGGTGGTATTCTTAACTCGTGTTCAGCAACGTTTCGGGGGATCCCAGTCATATCTTCAGGACACCAAGCGAACACATCTCTGTGATGTTTCAGTAGCTTTTCAAGGTACGAAAGAGTCTCCTGGGAAAGGTTGGGGTTGACCCTTATTCGTTGCTCAGGGTATTTAGGGTTTATGACTAACCCTTGTTTATCCTTTTCACCGTTTGAACTTTCACCCTCGATCATGTAAGCTTCCTGAGAGGGTTGAAGGGTTGCTATCCCTCTTTCAGTAGGGAATTTGACTGTCCCATGGCCGACGGACACTGCCATGTAAAATGCACATTGTCCGGGCCTCCCTATGATTACGTCATAGTTTGAAGGGATGTTGATAACCACAAAGGTTAGTGATCGGGTTCTTTCTTTCGATCCCTCGCTGAAACGAACATCGAGGGTTATCTGCCCCAAAGGCTTCAGGGTTATATCGGCGATACCTTTTATGGTGGTTCCGGAAGGTTGAAGCCTTGAACGTTCCTCGTCGCTTAAACGGTTGAAGAATTTCTCGAACATGATTTCAGTGGCTGCTCCCGTGTCTATGTATGCTTTACATGTTTGTAATGTACCCACGGTGGCTTCAACCACAAGGGGACTGGGAAGTGGGTCCTTCCTCGTTGGGGGAAAGCAGACACACTGAAGCTCCCAGGCTTCCAACCGCTGCTTCTTGTGAGGAACCTTTTCATCAGAATACACCATGTTTACTTCCTTTCCTTTGCCTTCAGCCATCTTGTCTCGAACCCCTTTTACCAAATGGGCGAGCTCTCCTGACTTAACAACCTCTTCAATTCTCTTTTTTAGTTGGAAGCAATCGTTGGTGTGATGTCCCTTTTCTTCATGGAACTCACAGAATTGCGTGGAGTTCTCATTTTTTCTGCTTTTGGGGAGAGGCCTGGGAGGTCTAAAGTTTTGTTTGACTTCTTCCGTTGCCAGGATTTCTTGAGGGGTTTTGGTGAGGGGAGTGAAACTTATGCCTTTATCTCTGCCTGAAGGGTTTCGACCTTCAACCCTTCGAGGGTCTGAACCCTTTGGGCGCCTGTCGTAAGAGTTGAAGTTTCCTCTCTTTCTGGCTGGGCTGTTGCTTCGCCAGCCAGACCCTCTTTTCCTTTGTTCCTTGATATCTACAGCCTCCTCTCCCCGAATGTGAGCTTCGGCCCTTTCAAGGGCTTCCTCCAAGGTTTTGGGCAGAGATTTGTTGAAATCTCGTGTGAGGTATTTAGAGGTTATGGCGTTCATAAAGCCGGCCACTCTCATTTTCTCGTCAGCCCCTACATAGGTTAGTCCTTCTTTCTTGTATCGTTCAATGAATGCTCGAAGACTTTCATCGTCGCGTTGTTTTATTTGGAAGATTACTGTTGCGTCCTTGACGTATCGCCTTTGTTGGGAGAAGTTTGCCAGAAAACCCCTGCTGAGATCATCAAAGCTTCGAATGCTTTGAGCAGGTAGGTCGTTGAACCAGATCCTGGCGGATCCAACAAGAGTCTGCATGAACATTAGGCAACATTCAGCATTTGACCATTTTTCTATTCGAGCAGCACCAGTGAAGATCTGGAGGTGATCCTCGGGATCTTCAGTCCCATCATACGTTCTGATGTGGGTTGGCATCTTGATTTTTGATTGAAAATCATAATCGGCTATCTGCCTTGAGAAGCATGAAAGGTTGCTTGGCTTATAGGGTTTAGCCAGGTCTTCTTCAGGTCTTGTATCCACATTGTGACTATTGCCATGATTCCCCTGAGTGGCTAACACTTGATTAATGAAGTGTTGCCATGGGAAGTTGGCCATCATCTGGGACATCATGTTGGGTATGAGGTTGAAACCCTGAAGGCTTCCTGGACCAACCGAGCAGTTTACCCCGAGAGGGGTGCTAGTGACAGCACTTCGTGCTAAAGGGAGCACGGACAGAGCTTGCTCCCATGTGGTTGTTAAAGAAGCTGGATAGCTTATCACCGGGGACTGTAGGAGCTGGTCAAGCGTTAGCTCATGTCCCAGAGGAGTGCCACTAGTAATTGGTTGGGAAGAGAGAATGGGATGAACCGTTGGATTTGTCATAGTGGATAGATGAGGATGAGGGTTTGAAGGTTGCTAGGACCAGCCTCACTTCTCGTGGCAAAAGGAGGTTGAGGTGGTCCGGGAGACAGCGTTGGCTCAGGTTCGTCATAATCTAAACGAATCCTTACCCCCTTTTCCCTTTCTTTACTCACATGCTGGTTAAGAAGTGACCTTAACTCGAGGAAGTTATTAGCGACCCCCTCGGGGGTAAGTTCAACACGCGCTGGGGTGTCGGACACACCGACGTTGGGAGACAGGGCCCCGGATCTGGATGGGGTAGGCGTGTTGAAGGTAAGGAACTCGGGTGTACTCCCCGGAGTCGAAAACGGTGTTGTTATAGCCGTATGAGCTTGACCACCACCCGGGGTAGAAGTGTTAGGGATCTGGTTCACTTCTCCCGGGGATCCACTTTCTGACATGGTGATTTCGAGTGAAGAGAGCTACACTACTAGGTCTTTTTGAGAAGAAATAGTGGCGTAGCCCCACGGTGGGCGCCAACTTGTTGATGCAACAAACACTAGACCGAGGATGGTAGCTGAGTTGGTTAGGCAAAAAGGCTGAAGGGTTCAGTTTTGCCTAACGCAGGTCGCGGGGTCCCCCCACGTTTTGCAAAACGTGGAAGGATGATCACTAGTATGTAGTTGTTGTTTGCTTTGAGGTTCTTTCTCCGAGACAAGCTCGAATCCAGAAATGAAAGCAAACAGAATGTATGTGGTGAATATGACAAGGAGTAACTTGGAAGCAAGTACTCTTATGAATGACCAGAGATGAAGGAATCTTTCTCCGGTTTGGAATGTCTTTTTGAAGTGGAAGAGCTATCTTCTTATAGGGGAAGACATCTCCTTAAATGGTATGTACAAGACTAGTGGAACCTATTTGCAGTGGAGGGTTTCCCCTTTTGGGGTTGAAGGTTTTGGACCCCTGGGTAATAGCATGTATTGCAGACCTGCTCTGTTTTTGCGAGCGTGGGTTGGTGGACTGAGCTCGGATGTGATTGATTACTGTTCCCTTCTCGCTTTTCCCACTTCACAGCTTTTTAACCATTGAACCATTTAACCTTTTAAGCACTTATATGTTTGGTTACTTTATTTGGTCTTGGGCTACCCCCGTCATCACCCCTAGTGATGGAGCATAAAAAATGACAAAACAAAGAGTTAAAGGTCCTTATCAACAAGACAAATATGAACCATTCTTATAACTCTCTATAAGTGATTAGAAAAGATACATCGCCAAGAGCCACCTTTATGGTTTTAACCTCGACCGCGAGGTCTGGACTTGTTAGGCGGAGTTGGGTGTGAACATAGCACAGACTAGCCGGACGCAGACACCCAAAGGGTGTGGTAGTTGCGGCTGGATGTGCTTCGTAGATTCAAATTTGAATTATATATTTTTTGAGTGAAAAGATCCAATAGGAAGTTAATTTTCGCTAGGAAGGATAGGAAGCCATAGGATTATGACATGTGGCAAATTTTAAAATAAAGAGAAAGGGTATTTTAGTCAATCCAACTCCTTCTTCTTCCTTTTTCAAAACCCAGTAAATTCAAAAACCCACCATTTTCAAAACCCACCATCTTCAACTATTTCTTCACTTTCTATCTCAATAATCACTACATTATAGTGCGATTTTCATCACCAATCAATGATTCAGAACCCGATCAACGTGTTCTTCAGCTTTTTTTTTTTTTTTTTTTTTTTGAAGAAAACCCAGTTTAATTTCATAAAAAAATCTCGTTTTTTCCGATGATTTTGGAGATAATCACTCGATTCGTTCGATTCGAGCGTTCATAAGTGTTTCTATCATACAAATTTTGTCAATTGATGCAGAAATCGGCTTCGATCCATGTAAGTAAGAAATTCTTTAATTTCATTTTCATGATCTGGGTTTTTGATTTAGTCATTGCGTTTTACGATCTTTGCGGGGTCCGGGGGCGGCAGCCCCTGGCGGGGTCCAAGGGGCAGAGCCCTTGGCTGGGGTTGAGCTCGGAAATTTTTTTTTTCGATTAAATTGCTGTACTAAAAACGCATCAGAAAAATTAATTTTTCATAAATTGGCTCATTTAGGTAAAACACATTTTTTAGGTGTTTTCAGTCCATTGCGTTTTAGAATGAGTCATTTTTAAGTGTTTTCTGGCCATTGCGTTTTACATATAAGACATTTCTTTGTGTTTTTGGTGCATTTCGTTTTAGGTAAAACACTTTTTTATGTGTTTTCTGGCCATTGCGTTTTACAAATAAAACATTTCTGTGTGTATTCTGGCCATTGCGTTTTACAAATAAGTCATTTCTTTGTGTTTTTGGTGCATTGCGTTGTAGGTAAAACACATTTTTATGTGTTTTCTGGCCATTGCGTTTTACAAATAAGACATTTCTGTGTGTTTTCTGGCCATTGCGTTTTACAAATAAGTCATTTCTTTGTGTTTTTGGCATTGCGTTTTAGAAAAATGTCATTTTTTAGGTTTTTTTTTTCATTGCGTTTTACGTAACTGGTGGTTTTCTATTTCGTTTTACGCAACTGGGTTTTAAATTTTTTTTTTTAAATATAGCAATAGTATACTCGTTTTAAAGATAAAAAAACGCTCGTTTTTTTGGTGCAATTTTTATAAAAAAATAATGTCGTATGAAAGAGTTATTAACGTTTAAAAAATGAGGGGGAATTGGAGGAGAGAGAAACTATTGACTTAGATTGACTAGAATGCCCTTGAACAAACTCACGCGTCTCTTTTCTTCCTTTCAATTTCTCTGATTTAATCTTAGTCCTTGATTAACTTAATGGATGGTCTCTTCCTTTCAATTTCTCTGATTTAATCTTAGTCCTTGATTAACTTAATGGATGGTCAAGATCACTTCCTATCCTTCCTAGCCAAATAAACTTCCTATTGTATCTCCACCCTATTTTTTAATACTTAAAAAAATACATTTATTCGAATTAACCTGAATTTGAACCAGTTCATGTTTGAATTCTTATTCAGTTTCTATAAAAAATTCAGTTTTGATAAATCCGAAAGCCAAACCGATTAATACCCCTACTTTTAGTTGTTTTATCATATTTAGCCAAAACAAAATGTAACAATATTTAACTTTTGTGAGAAAACTGACGATAATCAAGGCTATATAAAAAATACCTTGAAATAAGTCGAAAGGGCAGAACTTATAAACGAAAAAAGGTTTAAGGTCCTTATTAATAAAACAAAAAAGTATATGGACCATTATTAGGTGTCACATAAACTCTACATACAAAATATCTAAGGTAGCGTTCGTTTCATGGAATGGAATGGAATGGAATTAGAAAGTTTTTCTTTGTAAAATTGATCTTGGTTGGGGGAGGGAGGAATTTGAAATCCCATGAATTTCTTTAATCAATGAAATTTGTGACTATTTCAACATTCCATTCCATTCCTTCATTAGAGTGAAGGATTTCTAAGGAATGTTGAAATAGTCACAAATTTCATTGATTAGAGAAATTCATGGGATTTCAAATTCCTCCCTTCCCCAACCAAGATCAATTTTACAAAGAAAAACTTCCTAATTCCATTCCATTCCATTCCATGAAACGAACGCTACCTAAGAGTATTAGTATTACACTTATACACGTTTGATTAGTTTGATATTTACGGTTTTAAGTATAAAACAGCGGTTGTGGTATATCGTCCCTGGCTAACTCAGCTTTTTAATGCCCTTTAGCGCCCTCTTCATTTTCCGTCCGCCAAAAGTGGGTGGGTGGGGGCTATAGAAGAACCGTTAGCCCAGTAACAAGTGCCAAACTACTCTTTTTAGTGATCCTAATACAATATTACCATTTGGCAACAGTGATTTTCTTTTTTATAATTAAACTTATATTTTTAGTTATTCACACTATATATATTCTATTATTTTTACTCAAACCATACTATTTCTACCATCTATTCTCCATATTTTTATACATTCTATTAAATTCATACAACGTTTCCCAACAATCAAAATGCGTGGGACTCCAACAATCCGTTTTAGGGTAATTTAGCAAACAATGAGCAAGAAGAACGATACCAAAGAGACCCCTGAACGAGTGAGATTGGGTATTATCCAATGCCACCTACCACCCCAACCTCCCCTCATCCGACAACGCCACCACCGCTTCCCAGTTTTTTTGGATACTATTCCGCACCAAATCAACCACCATATTTTCCGCAAACACAAAACAAATTGAGACACCTCCTCTTTAACGCCATCGATGACCCATCAAGGATGGACGAATTAGACGATAGATTCACTCGGCTTCTCTCGATCAAGGAAAAAGAACATAAACTTAAAATTAAAATGGAGAAACAAATCGAGAAAGATATGAAGTTTCTCGAGAAAGACTTTTCCCACCTACCAGAGGAGGACCGAGTCATTTTATAGGCTCGTAAGGCAAAAATCCAAGCAAAATATATGTACTTTTTTAATAGGTTTTTATTTTTATTTTTAAGCTGGTTGTTTTTTAAGTAACTTTATAGTTTTTTTAAGTACTTTATGATCTTTTATTTATTTTATTGAAATTATGTTTTTTTTAAACAAAAATGGTATATAAATTAAAAAAAATTACAAAATAAAAAACAAATAATTAGGTAAAAATTACAAAATAAAAAAAAAACAAACAATTAGGTAATCAGGATATGGGCTTTAAACCATTGCATGCAAGTTAAAGAAAGAAACTTTAAAGCCCCTATGTGACATGGAGCCTACGTGGTGCGGTATGATAAAGCCCCTAAAGGCTTTATACCACACCCACTAGGCTAAGAAACTAGGATGGTTCGAAAGCAAAAGGGATATAGAAACCATGTTCTCGGGTTGGAGATGAGTTTTGATAGAGGGTGATGTTTTTTCTTTACAACCGTCATCCAAACTTTATTCCGATCAATCCTCATCATCATCAAATATGATTTTGTTTATGAAATGTAATGTAATGTTTATTACAACTAATTTTAATGAAACATGTCGATTTTATATAATGTTGCTGTTTTATTTGACCCTAAAATCGAAATGCCTATTCAACATTTGCTTCCTTGCTTGCGAAGTCAATTATTTTGAAATTTCAAAAGAGGACGGTGTATTTAAGGTTACTCTACTTTTAAATTCAACCCATTGGAATCGACAACGACCCATAAAGTTGTATTCATCACCCATAAAGCGGTTCGCGTCAGTTTGAAACGGTACTGGTCAAAACGGTTCGCGTCGGTTCAAAACGGTACGGGTCAAAACGGTTCGCATCAGTTCGAAACAGTACTGGTCGAAACCGTACGGGTCGAAATGGTTCGATTTGAAACGAATTGTTCGAAACCCATTCCGATCCGAAACTTGCCATGTTTCTTTAAGACACTAACCCACATCGACCCATTTCTTTATTGTTGTCGACCCGCTTTGACCCGAAAATAACAAGATGGAATTTCAAGGGACCCATTGTGACCCATTTAGTTAAAATATCTTACCCAAACTAACCCATATAATTTTAAAAGCAACCCAAACCGACCCACTTGGAAGGTTTTGGGTCAAGATTGCCCCCTCTAATCACAACAAACATTTGCAGAGGCAAAACTTTTCACGGGTGTGACTTTTTTTTCTTCTAAAACTCGAATATCTATTGACTCAATGTAAAGGTTATCCAACACCTGTGACCTAGTGGTAGGAGGCTTGGGTTCTTCAGTGGAGACTCAACTTCGATCCCCACTTGTGTCACTTTTGGTGGATAAGGCAATGAATGATTTGAGTTATGCCTTGTGCGAGCCCACCCAGGTTTTCATCCCACTGTGTGTTACGCCAGAGAGTTCTGCTCTTGTGGTGTGGCACAATGACTTTCAAGTGGCAGCCGACGCTATGGTTTCTCGGGGGAACACCTAAGCTAAACTCTAAAATCGACAACCAATGTTTTATAAAACCGGTTGTTTTACCTTATCAGGTAAGGCTAAGAAACGGTTAAGAAAGTCACCGTTCCAAAAAAATACATTATGCATATTCATTTATTATTATTAATATATGGTTATTATTAATTTATATAACCTTAAAGAAAAAAGTCGGTGCTACAGTGCACTAACCAAAATTACTATTTTATCCTTGGTTCAATATGTGACAACTAGCACAAACCGGTAATTTCCGTACTGTTTTAATAATTATCTAATTCCTGCAATTATGTGCTTAAGCGTCAACATTATATGCTCACTTGCTTTACATATGAATTCATGCATGTTTTATACTTCGAATATCGCATTGTGCATTACATTAAGTGTTGCGTCAGAACGACTAGTAAACTCACCGGTAAGACAAGCTGCGTCAGCATGACTGCAGAATACAATTAGACAATAGATTTAGGGCTTAGATGTAGGTCCAACATCAAAAATACATTAACACCCAAGTGCAGGAACAATGGTTAACAAAAACACTTTCCGAAAGCTAAAACAAGCACTAAAAAGTACCCGAAACGCGCCCAAAATGCAGATTTCTGCAGAAAATCAGCAAAAACAAAATTTAAACAATAAATCAACAAGCAGAATTGATGTTTTAGTGTCCAAAATAACTTGTAAAGTGTTGGGAATGAACACTGTCACAAAAGGTACTTCATACCTTGTAAAACTACACTATTTAGCACTTTAACGAACCGATAACCGAACGAATAACCGGACACTACCCAAAACACCAAAAATAGACTAGCACGTTTTTTCCTTTAGGCCAAACCCAGTTATGTTTACATCAAATTTCAGGCGCTGTCCTTTAGCGCAAAAGTTGACAGGCGCTGTCCTTTACCTTTCAAAATCTTGCACGTTTTGTCATTTAGACCAAACCCAGTTAGATTTTTTGGTTAAATCTAGTCATATGCAAGGCACATGAGGGTACTATTGTAATTTCACCATTCAAGGGACTATTATGTAAGATAAATTATATCAAGGGGCTATTATGTAAATATAAAACAAAATAATTTAAATATTATTTTTATAACCATATATATATGTTTTAAAAAATACTATTACTGTTACAACTATAAATATTTTTGTATATATTTATATAGAAATCAACAACCATCATGCCACCACCCTCTACCACCACCATTCATCATCTACAACCACCATCACCACCACCCTCCACCGCCATCTCCAAATCAACAAAAACCACCGACACAACCACCACCCTTCATCATCCACCACCATCTCAAATCAACTCAACAACCTAAAAACCCCCAAAACCAAAAATCCCCAAAAACCCTAATGAGTCTCCGACCAATAACGAGTTTCCGACCACAACGAATCTCCGGGCACCAACGATTCTCCGGCCATTACCGAGTCTCTGGCCACCACCGAGTCTCCGGCCACCACCGAATCTCCCACCACCCACCTGCCACCCACTGACCACCCAACTGCAACCGGCCTTAACAGCACCTCCACCGCGCCCGTAATGCCACAACCACCACTCGCCATCCACCCACCAACCATCTGCAACCGGCCTTAACACCACCTCCACCGTCGCCCCTAGCACCACAGCCACCCACCACCTACCTACAACCAAACCCACCACAACCACCCGCTATAACCACCTGCCACATCCACCCTCAAAAGTCAGATCGTGTGCTAGAGAGAGTGTTTGTGAGAGAGAAATTTTAGAGAGAGAGAAAATAGAAAGATGAGTTTCAGTTTCTGAGGGATAAAAGAGAAAGAATGGGGTGAGAGAGAAGTTGACTTTATTTATATGATTTTTATATTTTACAAAACAGTCCCTGAATATAGTTAGTTACACAATAGTCCCTTAAATGGTGAAATTACAATAGTTCCCTCATGTGCCTTGCACATGACTAGATTTAACAAAAAATCTAACTGGGTTTGGCTTAAAGGACAAAACGTGCAAGATTTTGAAAGGTAAAGGACATCGCCTGTCAACTTTTGCGCTAAAGGACAGCGCCTGAAATTTGATGTAAACATAAAGGACAAAACTTGTAATTTACTCCTGTTTTTATGATTTAAAGCTAGTTATGGTGATAAAACACCTTAAAAATCATAGAAACACATAAACACACTTAATTTCATCATAAACCTTCTAACTTACACTTATAACCTTTAACTTCCAAATTTTACAATTTACCCCCCTACTTGTAACCGGCACCAAGTGGCCCCACAAACCTTTTCCATTAAAATATTTGTAATGTTCACTTGATATTGGACATGAGAACCCTTGGATAAACATATGTTGGAAAGTTGTTATAAGTGAGCATTAGTAGAAGAACCGAGATCATTTCTCATTTCAAATTTCATCTTCTTCCTCTCTTCAACCTCACGGCCACCACCACTCCTCCCTACATCTCCATTTTCACTCATAAATCAAGCAATCCAAGGTGTTACAAAGGTGAAGGAAGGTTATCTAAGGAAGCTACAAGTGGTAGAAGTTGAAGGACCTTCTTGTGGAGCTTTTAACCTCTCATTTTCTTCAATTTTCATCTTCTTCTTGTTTGTGCCACTTCCCTAGCCACTAGAGCTAGTAGTAAGCCTTCTAAACACTATTTTACTTTATTTTATTAGTATGTACAAGTCACGCCATCAAAGAACCTAAACTTTAAAAGATGGTAACATGAAGATCTAACATAATCTAAGTGAAAATGAGTTGTTTTGAAGTTGTTTGATGTATGATATGAAGTTGAGAATGTTGAATCTTGTGTTTTTAGTTAGATCCATCATGTTAAAGCTTGTTAGAAGCTTAGATCTAACAAGTTTAAGCATGGATCTTCAAAGATCCATGGTTAAACTTGAAGATGAACTTGAAAAGTCTTTCTGTAAACATGAAAAAATAGTTTTTAAACTATGATTCTTATGATCTTGAAGTAACAAAGTTTATGGATGATTAAGTTATGAGATTTAGCTTTCTAAAAAGTTCATGAAAAAGTCTTCAAGAAACTTATTTTGGAAGAACCAAGTATGTTATGTGTAGATCTAAAAGACTACACGTTTTTACAAAATAATCATGTTCATCTTAGGGTTTTACATGATGAAATTCGTGTATGTAACTTGTGAAATTGTTGGAAATTGATTTTTGGTGATGAAAAGAAAATAAACACATGTTTTGAAAACATGGGAAACCTCCATTTTTAGGGGAAACTATGTCAAAATTTTTATAAAATTTTGACACTTAGAAAAAAAATATAAGTTTTGTTGAAAGTTATTCCCCAAATATTCACCTAGAAATATTTACTAAGGTTTCCCAATTTTTGTACAAAATTTCAAGTCAAGAAATAAGGATTTCTTCAAGGTTAAAAATTATATTAAGTATGTATATTTTTAGGGAAAAATATATATATATTTAGTTGTCACCAAATTTTGTGCTAAGTGTATATTATGTGTATTATATGTAGTAGTGTATTAGGAACTTGGAAATACACTAAATACTCCCAAGGGGTATCACCACCAAAATATACATACAAATACATAAAGATACTTAAGTATACAACCTTCCTCATAAAAGAGTATATGGACTTGGACAATTTTTGGACATTTTGGACATAAATATATATTTGGACAAATATATACAATTACTACCAAGTAATAGAAATATTACAAAAATCGGGTAAATGACAAAAATGAATATATATATATATATATATATATATATATATATATAAAGGAAGGTTCAAATGAAAACCAGTAGTTATTGTGAAAATTCGGAAAAACTAATTAAAAAAGCCAAAAAAACATACCAAAAAAAGTTTTTATTTTTTTTTGCATACCAATTTTTGCAACTTCATATATATATAAAATTTCAATTTTTTTTTTTTTTTGTAGTGCACATGTGTAGTACTACACATGTGTATGTAGGATCGTTGTTGACCCCGACTGAGTCGATTAGAAGAGTTTTAAGTCCAGTTCAAAGGCGGAATCAGAGAACTAGACACGTAAACAGCTTGATACTCTAATATCTGTCACTTATATCGCTTTACAACCTGGACAGACTTTGGCAGCACTTCGTTACACGTTCGAAGATTCGATACCAAATTAAATGAACCAATGCACTATTTATAGGGTGAATGATTTCGCTTATATGGACCTTGTCCATATAAGCGGAACCTCTTGTTATGGTTTCGCTTATATGGCATGTCCGTATAAGCGGAACCTCAAGCTTAAACCCCTAATTTCATTTCTCGAACCTCGTGCACTGGATATCCTATCCTATCCTATTACATGATACTAGACGAAGTCAATAGACGTAATGCACTAACAGACTCCCCCTCGGATATTGACGAAGTCTTCAGTGACCATTCTCTGTTATGACACCTCTTCAGTCTTGATCATTTCGCCATCTCAATCTGATAGTAACAATGTAAGCAACCATCACTCTTTCTCTTCTTCTAACAGCTTCAGGCTCCCCCTTTCGTCAAGCTTCCGTGCTTTGGGATCGACACCTAGCTTTCCATCTACAAGCTACTCTTTGCTTCAAGCTCGTCTTCAGACTCCCCCTCAGACTCTGCTCTCAGGATCGTAGTCTAGACTATCTGCAAACACTCAAACATTCATAAATACTATGTTTTCGTATTATCAAACCAACATCTCTAATCAACTCCCCCTATCAACACACTTTATAGATTTGGCAGCGTTAAAGAATCCAATACCCCCATAGTTTATCATCCAAGTTCAAGTTAATAACCTTGAAGATATCACAAACTGTTTTTTTTTTTTTTTAATTTTTGATTTGCAATATCAAGTTTCAAAATAATGAATTTGTTTTATTTTCAGAAACACAATCAGCTTACTAAGATTTTGAAACTCAGCATTTCAGATATCGGTTGTCGAAAATAAAGCAGAAATCAAAATCTTTTTGCATTTTCTGAAAATATAAAACAGTAAAGAAATATGTACAAACATATTTACAGACAATATTTTTGTTTGAGTATGCGTCAGAGGATCATATCAGTTTTGACAAGTCACAAGTACCGTTGAGCTTAATTTCACTTTAAGAATTAAACAATTCACCTCAATTGTCGATATACTGATCCATCTTAAATTTTCATACAAACTTCAACTAATTCAGGATACGACTTAAATGTCTTATGAACTTAAACTCATTCATGTGTCCCACCTCTTGAATATACTCCCGTATCCAGAATCCCAGATATTCAGTCTTACAGGTGAGTATACCACAAATGATATCTGTAAGGGGTTAAATGCGAGGGCCGTGAGAGCTCAGGTCGATACTTCCGTATACGCAGAGAGATGACGGCTTCGACTTTTCGGTGTATCCCCTTTAGAGGATCTTTTGATTACAACAGCAGCGACTATCAATTTTATTGTATCATCAGCTTGCTGAGGGCGATGCTGTGTTTCAAGCATTTGCAGAAAGTATTATTCAGGGACTAGGTCAGTACTTCCATACAGCAGAAGTCCCGGAATAATACCCCAGATATCACTGAGTATAAAGATCTAGTATTTCAGAATATGGGACCTTTCAAACAAGATTTCAGGGGTTACCTATATATCCAAGTTGTGTTCCCCACAAAATAAGCAAGTGTTTGAATTTAGGTTTATATCCCGAAAAAGTTTACTAAGTGTATAAAAACCTATCGACATATCATCAGTGAGACTGTTTAACGCTTATTAATTCTTTACAATTCTTTAGCATACCGTAACTGTCTACTGATGTACTATCATTTCCTCTTTTTACACAAAACTCAAATTTTGGAATTTTATCATGTTTTTGGCTTTTTCAAATTTTCTAATGTTTTTGTATTTTCTGACAATTTTTCTCCCCCTAAAATGCAAAATCATTAAAAGAAATTTGACAACACGATACTGATAGCGTTGTCTCGCCATCCATGTTCTGCTAATCATGCACTGAATCATACTAAAAGCAGTAATTACCCCCATGATTTACAACACATTGATTTTTACAGTTTGAAAACCGTTTTTCAATTTGATGAATGTAATCATGTTTGTTCAGCCGTGAGGGTTTCGGCGTATTCAATCAACACATTTTTTTTACAAACACACTAATAATTTCCCTGTTTCAACCAACACAGGGCCCAGCAGCCTTCTCCTCCTCTTGGTGTGCCAGGCTGCTCCAATCTTCAAACTTACAATCTTCAGAATTCTTGAGCACCTGCACATTGAACTAATTGAATTATTTGAACAATTTAGCCCAGGTCTGTTGGACCTTAGGCATTTCAACACAATAATTTTCATTCAATGCGGGAAATTCTTTATCATTTTTCACAAAAACTTTCTCAATTTTAACTTTAACTTTCTCATCTTTTACCGAATCAAAACATGTTTCTTAATACTCCATGTTTGACCTTTCGGTGTACCACGTTTGTAAAAATGTGAATCTTTTTGAACACTTTGGTTTTGAACAACATTTTTTGGTTTCCAAAACTCTTGGGGTTTTGTCATATCAACTGATGTTTTCCAACTTTGTGTTGTTCTGAATCTGGGTGTGAGAGAATTCCAGGTCTGTCTTAAATTGAACCTGTTAGGATTTGATTTCCAATTTTGATTTGAAGCAAACTTGTTTGTGTTATACCTCCAAGTTTGTTTCGAATCAAATTTGGTTGACCTTTGTCTCACATTCTCAGATTTTTGTTTCTCAGCATCAATCTTCTTTTGATCAACATCCACAGGTTTTAGATTTGGACACTTGCGTGCAAGATGTCCTTTTTGATCACATTTGAAACATGTTCTCATGGACACATCTTTGACCTGTGGTTGTTGTTTTTTCTTTTGTGCCTCAAACTCAACATTAGACTGTCTCATTTTGAGTTCTTTTTCTTCAGCTAAACTGTTTCCTTGAACAAAACTCAATTTAGCCTGATAATTTGGCACTTCATTTTTCTTTCGATTCTGTTTCTTCTTATAACCCAACCCAGCCTTCATGTTTTTCTTTTTGAAACCAGGTTTGTTATACGAACCTTTACGATTCTTACCAACAAACTTTGAAATTTCAGACTTCTCAATCTCAACCATTTTGAAAACTTTATCAATCTTTTTTGAAATCACATTCTGAATCGAAAATACAACATCTAAGAATAATTTGTCTGATCCAATCATGGTATAAACCAATCCTTTTGAATCATCATTCAAATTTTTCTCGGATTTTGTGTTTTTCAGATATCCATCATGAAAATTTCCTTCATTTTCATCTTGTGATTCAGGTTTACCTGTATCAACCGACTCTTCTTTGAAAACACTTTCAACAACCTTACCTACCACCTCTGAATCACTGATATCATCTGATTTAGTGTAAGTCACATCGATGTTATCGGGTAACTGATCAACCATGTTGATTACTTTTTCCACTTTTTCGCCATCATAGAATGTATAATTATTCTCCAACGGTGGTGGAACTTGATGGTATTCAGACCCTATTCCCTTTTTGTTCTTTTCAGACTCTTTCTCATCGGGTGTGATGTTGAAAATACGTTCTAGAATATATGAAGATGAATGATAACTTTGCAATTTATTGACCAACTTTTCTTTGTCTGCCAATTCTTGTTTAAGCTTAGCAACATCATCAATATATTGGTTTAACACTCTTTGTTTATCTTCAAATCTAGCTTCAAGAAATTTAGTGTTTCTTTGACAAGCACACAATCTATCATCTAGACTTTTGACTTTACTTTTTAAAGTTTCATATGCTTCTTTTACAGTTTCATATGACAATTTCATTACATCATATTCTTTTTGCAACTCTTGAATTTTTATTTCTTTTGGAACACATTCGTTGCAAAACAGCTGAACACTTTTCTTTTAATTTCTTGTTTTTTGTTTCAAGATCATCACATTTTTGTTTCAAATTTTCATTTTCTTGTTTCAAAAACTTTTCAGATTCAATCATCTCATGACATTTTTCTTTGAAATTTTTTTCTTTTTTAGTAAATTCAATGTTTCTATTGTTGAGTTTTTCATCTTTTTCAATACAAGCACTGCACGTTTCCATGCACTTCTTGCATTGTTGTTCAGCTTCATCATCAATTTTATCAGAAGTATCAGTTTGCATAATTACCTCAATGACTGGCACTTTGGTTTCCTCAGCTTTCTAAATCTGATCTTCTTCAGCGACTTGCAATTTCTCTTCAACACCTTCCTCGGCTTTCTCTTCAACCTTCTTCACTTCATTCACCATCTTCTCACTCTCAGTCACAATTTCTTCAACTGTCTTCTTCTTCTCCAGACTAGCAAATATTACCTTCCGAATGCCTTCTTCAACCTGCTCTTTGTACCTTGGAATCTCCCTAAGGCCTTTGCACCAAACACTCACAGTAGGTATAGCAGCAACTAATGCATCAAGATCAACCGTCTTCGGATCAACCGTCTGGTTTCCTTGAGGA
Source organism: Helianthus annuus (assembly GCF_002127325.2). Classification (NCBI taxonomy): domain Eukaryota; kingdom Viridiplantae; phylum Streptophyta; class Magnoliopsida; order Asterales; family Asteraceae; genus Helianthus; species Helianthus annuus. Next base: position 66,159,440 of record NC_035438.2, on the reverse strand, counting down.
TCAACATAACATTCCTTTTCTTTGCTCCACCTTCCTGCGCGTGTTGCTTCTTTGTAAGCATCATACACATCATCCAATCTCATACGTGCATGTCTTTCTTCACGAGTAAGTGTTACTTCAGCAGTCATTGCTTTAGCTTCCACTTTAACAACCTCTTCATCATGTTGACTCCAATCATAACCTTCATCATCATAGATTATGAAATTGGGTGCTTCTGACTCTTTCAAACATATTTCCCAATCATAATTTTGAACTATAGATTGCACAGATCTTTCATAATCATCATCTATACTATCCATATTATGATCACAAAATGGAAAAGCAGCTCTCTTTTCTTTGGATGATCCTCCATCAATTTGCTTTCTGGTTGACTGTTCGTTGTTCTTGTGATAGATAGCCTTTTTGTAATAACCATCACGAAACGGATTTACACTTTCATCAGTTCTGTTGTTTGGACATTCTCTCCTGAAGTGACCTTTTTCCTTACATTTGAAGCAAGTTACTTTGTTCTTGTCAAAACCCATCTTCATTTCAGGTCCTTCCAAACATCTTCTGCCAGTGATCTCCATGAATCGTTGAGCTCTTCGAATGACACTCGCCATGCACCAGCGAATATCCATGAGTTCCATTTCTTCTGGATCCACTTGATCGTAATCCTCTTTTGTTATGTTAGGATTTCCGATCTTTCCTGCAATTAAACCCTCGTAAGATACCAGAATGGAAGCTAAAAAGCTCATATGCTGTTGAGCAAATTCATTGTTCAGCAATGGAGAATTCTTCCAATCAAGATTGGAATTTGAATTTGACGATCCAGATGCAGATGATGCATGATATCCCGGATCATAACTTGAAGATGTATTCTTTGGTGAATCATTTGTCTTTTCTGCCGTAAAACCCGTTTTGATTCTTGGAGATTCATTGTTTTGTATCAACCCTCTTCGATAGTACAAACCAACATTTTGTTGATAGTTAGAACTTGACATCTTGTTTTGTTTTTGAATCAACAGATCATGCCCCTCTATTTTTTCTATCAATTGATCTAATGACAATTTATCAAAGTTAGCATCATTTTTCAATACAATCACATATGTTTTCCAATCATCTTCATGTGGTAAAGCTTCAACAAGTTTATCTACCATTTCTTTTCTCTCCTTTTTAATTCCAAATCTATCCAGCTCAATCTTTAGATGACAAAATCGTTCAATCATTTGACGAACTGTTTCATTCTTCATGCAGCTAAACATGTCAAACTCTTTTTTCAACAACGATATTTTGTTTTTCTTGATATCTTTCCCTCCTTCAGCTTTCAATTTTAACGCTTCCCAAATTGACTTAGATGTTTCACCATACTGAAGTAGTGAAAAAATATCCTCTCTGATAGATTGTTGAAGTAGAGTTTTCATTCTCAATTCTGCTGAATGTTCTCTCTTATCATCTGCTGTGAAATCTTTCAGTGTGATCAGTTCACGTCTTTCATTTCTTGGTTTTACATATCCCAAAGTCAAACAAATCCAGCTATCATACGCATAAGCTTGCACCCAATTCTCAAATCTTTCATACCACCAGTGATAATCTTCGATATTCATGAGCTTTGGTGGTCTCTGATGGTTTCCGTACACGTTATCGTAACTCAAACTTTCTGATATCACTTTATTAGCATTCTTTGGAGTAATTGGTGTATCTTCTGAAGTAAACGCATTATAAAACGTGTTGTAAAACGCTTCGCCAAAATCTGACATCTTCACAATGTTTCTTGAATCTCTCACTTTAATCTTCAAACCTGGACAGAATCAAACAAACACAAACAATCAGTATAATCAATATCAAATAAACTGAAATTGACTGACACTTGATCGACACGAAATGATCCCGATATGGAAATGTTCACTTTTGAGCGAAATATCACACTAGATGACACAAAAGCGAAATATCCCACTTGACAGAAAAACGAAACCCTTATCTGACCAAATAAGCGAAACCTTATTAGACCGAATAAGCGAAACCTAGTTGATGTCACAATAAGCGAAACCTTGTTGGTGACAAATAAGCGGAACCTGAGTTTGTACACAAAAGCGGAACTAGCTGAACATACAAGCGAAACCAGCTGTCAAATAAGCGGAACTATGTGACTTTGAAGCGAAACCCTGATGACTTTTGTGACACAAAAGTGGAACCTTATAACTTTTGAAGCGAAACTATACACTTTGGAGCGGAACCTCACTGAAACAAGTGTCACACAAGCGGAACTATATGAAACTATAAGCGAAACTACCAAGAGTCCGTATAAGCGAAACCAACTCCGAAGGTAGTTTGACCCATTTTTAATCCGAATTTTAGCTTCAAACTTTCAAGGGTTTGTTATTATCCACTAATACACATTCTGTGAAAAATTTGGTCAATTTTAACCGTGGAAACTTGTCCAAATTGAAAAAGAAGGTGTAGAGGACAGAAATCGGTGCCAATTGAGCTAAACTCTTCCTCCTAAGCTCTGATACCACTTGTAGGATCGTTGTTGACCCCGAATGAGTCGATCAGAAGAGTTTTAAGTCCAGTTCAAAGGCGGAATCAGAGAACTAGACACGTAAATAGCTTGATACTCTAATATCGGTCACTTATATCGGTTTTAACAATGTTTACAACCTGGACAGACTTTGGCAGCACTTCATTACACGTTCGAAGATTCGATACCAAATGAAATGAACCAATGCACTATTTATAGGGTGAATGATTTCGCTTATATGGACCTTGTCCATATAAGCGGAACCTCTTGTTATGGTTTCGCTTATATGGCATGTCCGTATAAGCGGAACCTCAAGCTTAAACCCCTAATTTCATTTCTCGAACCTCGTGCACTGGATATCCTATCCTATCCTATTACATGATACAAGACGAAGTCAATAGACGTAATGCACTAACAGTGTACTACAAAAATAATTTTTTTTTTTTTGAAAAAAAGTTTTTCTTATATATAAAAACCTGCGTTTTTTATAAAAAAATTGAAAAAAAATTATGTGTTTTTTAGGCTTTTTTTAGTTAGTTTTCGAGTTTTCACAATAAAAGTGGTTTTCATTTGAACCATCCCCTATATATAATATCAAACAAACCTTAAAAATATATTATTTTTAAGAAATATAGTTCCGGAAAGTATTAAAATTCAAAGTATTGATTTTGACAAATAATGTAAAATACACAAGTATTTACATGAAAATACTAGTATACTTCCCTAAGTATACTTACACCAAAAATAATATTGAAAATATTATTTAACAAAATACTTATAATTATTTTTGAAAAATAATATAAGTACCGTATTTTGGACAAGTTAAAAATATGGATTATTTTTAACACATACCGTTTCTCAAAACCTACATATACAAATACATATATTTTTGGGAAGTAAAATATATATTTCCAAGTGAATAATACAAATTCAAATTACGATAACCGGACGAACGGGCAAGACCCGAAAAACAAGGGCACGACCCTCACAAATGATGAACTTATACAAAACAAATACTTAACTTAAGATGGTGACTTGTACATAGTGAGTTACAAGTCTAAGTGATTAATGTATATAGAACACATATAGGTTACGACGCCTACAAGACAAGCCCGGTGAAGTTTACGACGCAGGATACGCAAATCTGTGAGTTCATTTCCCCACTTTTAAACTTTTCTTGTTTTCTAAACTTGGGGAAAATACATGTACTATGGTATGTAGAAACAAAACTAAGGAATGACGTATAGATCATGTGACGAATAGGGTTAGACTTAAGCACTATTAATCAACTATATACCTAGACCGCGGAACAAAAGGTTAAATCTAATGGGTTTCAGGCAGCCACACTCTTGGCCACGTTCTACCTAGAGTGCTTTTGTGTCTCGAGTCAAAATCGACAGAAAAATGCCTATGGTTTGGATGCTTCCTATGTCGTGACAAATGTTAATGTCCTCGCGAAATATTAACGATCTAAATTTCCTTACATTTACAGAATACATTTTCAAGTACATTTTACAGATAACATACCATGATTCTTACAACAATTACTTATATGTTTTACACAAAACTGCATGAATTCACACCAACTTTTGTTGACGATTTTCAAAACTTACATGTATTTCAGGGAACTAAGTGATGTGCGCGCGATCTCTTGCCCAAGAATGTCGTTTGTGTTTCAAGTTTGCATGTGTCTAAGCTCCATTGCCACTTTTGATGGATTTGTTTGCTATATCCCGCCTCCTAGCGGAGATATAGCGAACAAAACCTTGATCTTTGTTATGAAATGAAGTTGTAAGCTTTTCAAACAATTATCTTATGTTGTGTTGTAAACTTTAAACTTAACTTTTATTTTGGATATTAAACTATGAATGGCAATTATGGAGTTATTTCATAATCATGTAGAATGTTTCCCATTCTTATGCAATGAGGACCTTTCAGGATCACACCTCGTGCTTCCGCCTTACAAAGAGGTGTGACACAATACTCCACTTAAATTACAATATTGCCATAGATAGAGACTCTGTGTGTCATGAAGAACCCCGTTCTACCTTAATGAGTTAATGTTTCCCTATGTTGTCAGTGCCGACTGCCACAACCCCTTAGGGCTGTTAAAGAGGGGTCTTCGAAATGTCATCTGCATCGATCCATTGTATAGTTGTCGTGTCGGATGAACTCATCGCCATGGATCAACTCTCTCTTGTGGAGTGAAGAAAGAATAGCAAGAGAACATTATCAAAATTTTGTTTTCAGTTGAGGACGGCGACAGACTGCCAATTAAGACAACAACGTTAGGTGGTGTCATCGTGGTGGGGGGGTAGGTTTTGTGGTAATGGTAGAGATTTCCGGCAATAGACGAAGTGTAAGACTAGAGTTTTAGGAGTAAACAAAATGTTTTTTTTTTTTTTACTTTTTTTCTTGACTTTTGTCTCACTGAAGTTGGAGAGAGAGGAAGAGGTAGACAGATGTGGTTCATGTGGATGCAGATCAGGGATGAGCAATGGTATCAGGTACCGGTATAGAATTTTAGAACCAGATATATTTTCGGTACCAACTTTTAACATTTTCAGTACCAGTATTTACCTCTAATGCAGGTATAGAATTTACTAAACCAGGTTCTGGTTGATACCGAGCTCATCCCTAATGCAGACGTCTAATACCAATTAATAAACCCTCTATACACTTTTTAATTTCGATCAATGTTTATGGAAGATGTAAAGTTTTATTATATAAAGATTTTCAATTCATTTGTTTATGTATAATTTCCTAACTTTCATAAATATCTTCTTATAGAACAAATCTATTGAAAGCAAGTCCAAGTCATAACATATATCATTTTTTATCTATTTCTTATGTTTTAATACTTTTTCAAATAAGTAACAACATTTCTTTTGAATTTCTTATCATACATGCAATATAAAACAGAGATTTAAGTCTTCGACAAACTAAGGTCCATTCGTTTTAGAGACTACCCAAGTAATAAGTAAGCAAACCACAGGAAACAAACATGTTATTTTATAAATATGGGGACTAAAGATGAAAAAATGGTAAATCACACGGATCATCCGAGCAAATTACTATAAAATAAACATAACTGGACTAGATATCTCTTCTCCAACTCCCGTTTTATTTTTTTTCTCTTTTGTATTTTAGTTTTTCAATATAACATCTCTCCTCCTATTGGGACTTATGTTCCCGAGTTAACTTAACGAGGAAACAGAAAAAGAAAGTAAAAATGAGAAAGGAACTGACGAGAAAGGAAAAAAAAAAAGATGTCTTTCCCACCATTTCCTCCCAAATTAGAATGAAAGAAAAACTAAAAAATTTAGTATAGTTTTCATTTCCTTTTTTTCCTTCCTTAAATGAAACTCGGGAACACGACATGTTTTATTTTCCTTTCTTTTTCCTTCTTAAATGAAACTCTAAAACACAAAATATTTTTACTTTCTTTTTGTTTCTTTTCCTTTCCTTTCATCAATAAACTCTGAAACATAGTTAGGTAATAAATAAGCCATTTGGTCAAAATTAGCTCTGCATCTCTTCTCGAACATCGCTAGTCTCTTCAGCCATTCAATATAAAAATTGCTATGCGTCTCTTCTTCAACATCTCTCTTCTTCTCTTCTCTAATGCCGCGAAGCGCCCTCCAATCAACCGCCACGCCCTCCAACGTGGCCATCTCCTACGCCAAATGCCGCGACGGTAACACATAGACTAATAGATGTTAGTGAAAGAAAGCAAAGAATGTAGGGTGGTGATGTGTCAATGGGCCGATAGTTACTTTATCATGTGATAGTAATTTAGAGTACAATGACAAATGTAGAGTAAAAGAACGTAATAACACAAGAATTGGCCTCCGTCACATATTTTAGTTTACTTGGTAGACTTTGACTTTGAAACTTCAAACGAAGTTGCATGCCTTGAAGCTTTCCAAAAAAAAATCCAAATTTGTGGACTATTCTTGTAACTCGTTTTCTGGCACTCTACAATTCACCTTGTCCTACGAGCCACCACCATAACTAGCCACCCTCCACCGGACCAGCGTGTGTCATAAAACCAATATGCCAAAAGTACCCCTACCCCCTCTTCTCCTTCTCCTCCTCCTCTTCCTCCAACCCTTTCATGTAATTCCACAACCCACCACCACCACCCAAAATGACCAAACCACCCTTCTCAACCTTAAACACTTCTGGTCCAATCCACCCTCCCTCAACCACTGGAACCAGTCCTCTGACCCCTGCAGCTGGCCGGAGATCACATGTACCGCCGCCACCATCACCGGAATCGAAATAACGAATACAGACATCAACGGAATGGTTCCTGGGATCATTTGTGACCTTAAAAACATGACACATCTTGATCTCAATTACAACTACCTCACCGGAGCTTTTCCGAAAGCTCTGTACAACTGCACCAATCTGCAATACCTTGATCTCTCACAAAACTTCTTTGTGGGGCGAATACCGGATGACATATCGCGGTTATCTCCAGAGCTCCGGTTTCTCAGCCTGTTTGGCAATAACTTCACAGGTGACATTCCGATCAGCATTTCAAGATTATCGAAGCTTTCGTCACTTCAACTACACATGAATCTTTTCAACGGTAGTTTTCCGGAGGAAATCAGTTACTTAAGTGATCTTGAAGAATTAAACTTGGCCTTTAATGGCTTTAAGCCATCAAGACTCCCCCTGGCTTTTACTCGGTTGAAAAGGCTTAGAAAGTTTTATATGACAGAAGCGAACTTGATCGGTGAAATACCCGCAAATTTATCCAGCATGATCGCGCTCGAGCTGCTGGATTTGTCTGTCAATCAGATTAATGGATCAATACCAAGTGATCTGTTCTCATTAAAAAACTTGACACAAGTTTATCTTTATGCGAATAAACTAACTGGGGGAATGCCAGATCCAACTGAAGCATTGAACATGGAGATAGTTGATCTCTCAGCCAATAGTTTGACTGGTAAAATACCCGATGGGTTTGGTAGTCTGATGAGTTTAACGAACTTAACCCTCATGTTAAATCAGTTATCCGGTGAAATACCGGTGAGTATCGGCCGCTTGCCTAACTTGCAAGATTTTAGAATTTTTCGGAATAATTTATCCGGTCCATTGCCACTGGATTTTGGGAGGTACTCTGACCTGAAAATATTCGACGTTAGCGAAAACCAGTTGACCGGAAACTTACCGGAAAATTTGTGTTACAATGGAAAACTTATAGGCTTGAGTGTTTTCGATAACAGTCTTTCAGGCGAGATACCAAAATCCCTTGGAAACTGTAACACCTTGAAGAACTTCCAGGTTTACGGGAACAGATTTTCAGGAACAATCCCTGATAGCTTGTGGAAGCTTTCCATGTTAGAAACAGTGATGATGAGCGGTAATTCATTTTCCGGTGAGCTGCCACACGAGTTGGGGCCAAAACTATGGACGCTTGATATCAGTAACAACAAATTTTCCGGTGAGTTACCGCCCAAGTTGGGGCCAGAATTATGGACGCTTGATATCAGTAACAACAAATTTTCTGGTGAGTTACCACACGAGTTGGGGCCAAAACTACGGATGCTTAATATCAGTAACAACAAATTTGCCGGTGAGTTACCACACGAGTTGGGGCCAAAACTATGGGTGCTTGATATCAGTAACAACAAATTTTCCGGTGAGTTACCACACAAGTTGGGGCCAGAACTGTGGATGCTTGATATCAGTAACAACAAATTTTCCGGTCAAATTCCAACAGCCATATCATCTTGGACAAATCTGAGGTTTTTCCAAGCAAGTTATAACCTCCTCGATGGTGCAATTCCAAAAGATTTAACAGCACTACAAAATTTACAAACGTTGTTGCTAGATGGGAACCAATTCACTGGTGGATTACCGGAAACTATCATTTCATGGAGGTCACTCCAAACTTTAAATCTCAGTAGGAACCAACTCACCGGAAGGATTCCGGCTGGTCTAGGGTTCTTATATGATCTCGTGGTATTGGACTTGTCAAGAAACAAACTTTCAGGTAAAATACCAAGTCAACTTGGCGAACAGTTCGTTTTTCTTGATCTTTCAGCCAACCCTGGTCTTTGTTCAGATAAACCATCATTAGGGTTTAATTCTTGCAGATCTAGCAATAATTTAGCTAAGTATGTGGCGATGATTGCAAGTATAGCAGTGATATTGTTGATCCTGTCGGTACTAATGACCAGATATGTCATTGTTTATTACCGGAGAAAAAAGCATGGTTTAGATACAAAATGGAACTTCACTGCTTTCCAGAATTTGAACTTCACAGAATCCACAGTCTTGCCTCATTTGACAGAAAACAACGTGATTGGGCACGGTGGTTCCGGGATGGTATACCGGGTTCCTGTAAACAGATCAGGGGACTTTGTGGCGGTAAAGAAGATTTCTAGCAAAAAGGACTTAGATCAAAGGCTTGAGAAAGAGTTCTTAGTAGAAGTCGAGATACTAAGCATGATTCGCCACTCAAACATAGTTAAATTGATGGGTTGCATTTCATGTGACATCTCGAAGCTCCTTGTGTATGAGTATATGGAAAAACGAAGTTTGGACCGTTGGCTGCACCGAAAGCAGGCACCACCAAGCCGTGGGCTCAGTGGTTCCGTGCACCATGTGGTGCTTGATTGGCCTACAAGGTTGCGGATATCATTGGGGGCAGCTAGAGGTTTGTGTTATATGCACCACGATTGTGTACCGGGGGTAGTCCACAGGGATGTGAAATCTAGCAATGTGCTCTTAGATAGTGAATTCAATGCCAAGATATCCGATTTTGGGTTGGCCAGGATCTTAGCCAAGGAAAATGAGCTCAACTCAATGTCAACCGTAGCTGGTTCATTTGGATACATGGCTCCTGGTAAATGAGAAGATAGATGCTTATACTTTATACATGTTACTTTTTATTAATATAATATAATACATATATTTTTTACAGAATATGCTCACACAACCAGAGTGAACGAGAAGGTAGATATTTACAGCTTTGGAGTGATCTTGTTAGAATTAGCAACGGGGAAAGAGGCCACCAATGGGGATGGGAATTCATCACTTGCGCAATGGGCTTGGCAACAAACTGTAGGTGGCGCACCGATAGAAGATGCATTAGACAATGAGGTTAAGGAGCCCATGTACTTGAATGAGATGACTAGTGTATTTGAACTCGGGCTATGGTGTACAAGTCAATTGCCAACCAATAGACCCTCCATGAAGGAGGTATGCCGGATGCTGCTTGTTGTAGCACAGCCTCAGGCACGATGGTGATGTAGTTGACCATTTTCCCCTTCTTAAGCTTGAAATGTCTAAAAATAAGATTTATACTCTATGGCTACTAATGTGATTCAAGGTAATAGTATGGCATGTCATATACCCACACCTTGTGCTTTCTAATACAACAATGTCTTCTTACGGTCGTAGAAAGGGAAGTGACTCGGTGTAATATTCGGAAATCTATAATGATAACAAATTAAATTGTAACTGTTTTTGAAACTAGTTTATGTTTTTGAAACTAGTTTATTTAATCCTATATATCATAAATAAATTTTATTAATTATAGGGTATATGTATGTGTAGCTCGTTTGACCATTCTCGTTTTGAAACAATAACTAGTATTTAGACCCCTGCGTTGCGGCGAGACGATTAATCTAAACGAAAGTAGGCGTAAAAACATTAAATCACATCACGCTAGCCTTCTGGTGAGTGAAACTGATTTTGATCAAACACCTTATCATTCCGACTCTTCCATATGCTCCAAATCGTGGTCCAAAACACAGTGTAAATAGCCCTCTTCCTTTTCTTTGACCACTGTGCAGAGTGGTGATAGTCGATCACGTCTCCAACGCCAAAGAAAAACAAAGATGGCATTTTACACCATCGAGCAACCTCCTCCCACACCCTCTGTGCAAACCAACAAGAGATAAATAGATGCCCAGTTGACTCCTCTACTTCACCACACAAACTACAATCTAAAAGTAGGCACCTGCAAACATCTTTTTGACAAACTTATCCTAATTGGTAACTTATCCAGCCACAAACTCCAAGCTAGGAACTTGACTTTTATAGGTGCCTAGCTATTCCACGCAAAACCCATTCAATGACCCAACTTCGACGCTAGTGGAATTTCTAAGAGCCAACAACCAAGACAAAACAGGATATCTCGCCCACGCTCCTGAATACCTATTAGATAGAATTCATGTGCAAGCTTCTATACATGTTTCCACGGCCCCGCCATAGAGACTTTTGCAGGGATAACACTATATGTGGGATTATGAGGAATACTCCATATCACCTTCACCCCAAAGAGCGTTTTCATCAACCTTAAATCTCCACCACAGTTTTGCAAGCATCGCCATTAGTTTCCTAAAGCGAACCAAAACCTAATCCACCTTGTTCTTTTGGTTCCAAAATATTATTCCAAGCTACGCAACTAATCTTGGGATGATCCAGAGTACCTCCCAAAGGAAATCTCTCCTTAGACATTCCAACTCCATAATAATTTGATTAAGCGCTTTATAAAGGGAGAAATAATACGTAGGAAGGGAATTCAAAACCGAACGAATTAGAGTGATCCGCCCACCATATGACATACTTTTAGCCTTCCAAATTGACAAGCAATTCTTGAAGGTGTCCATAATGAATTTCCAATGTTTTCTCAAATTTATACTAGCCTTAACGAGTAATCCAAGGTATTTGAATGAAACCCCCCTACAATGGAGAATATCCGTCACATATTACACTTGACTATCCTCTGCACCCATTCCAAAGACCCCCCTTTTTGCAAGATTAACTCGCAACACCGAGGACATGTAGAAACAATGAAGAATTCTCCCCAAGATTTGAGGATTTAAAGTGGATCACTCATATATGAATACGATGTCATTTGCAAACAAGAAAAGTGATAATCGATGTCCATATTGGGGACACGATAGACCCCAAAACAGACCAAACTTACACGCACCCTTAATCACCCTAAACAATGCCTTTGTCGTGATAAAAAAAGGATCGAGGACAATGGGTCACCCTGTTGTAGCCCCCTAAAGCACGAGAAATCTTGTGTTTGTGAACCATTCACAAGGAGAGAAGCACGAGCGGTAGACACGGTGACCATGATCCAACTTCTCCATTTGAGTGGGAATTTCATCTTAGCCATTATAGAATTTAAAAATTCCCGGTTCAATGTATCATATGCTTTCTCTATGTCCACTTTAAACACCATACCAGTCTTCTTAGCTCTCTATAACCACAATACTTCTATCTGGTAAGAAGGTTGATTTCTCCTCCGTGATAAGGCCATGAGTCATTGTCTTTAACCTATTCACCTAGACCTTTGATATCACCTTAATTATACATCCGATCAAGATTATAGGCCTTAATTCAGACAACCCAATAGAGTCATCAACTTTCGGAATAAGGGCAACAAAAGAATATGTGCACCCATGGCTCGGAGCGCGGTATGATAGAACTCAGCTAAAAGTTTCATATAATATGCTCCAATGCCTTTCGATAAAATAGAAATTGAACCCGTCTGGTCCTCACAATCATAGTTGTCGATAGCGAATAACGACAATGCACCTATAGGCTATGTAGCGAATAACGACGGCTATTTTATAAATAGCGATTACACTAGAAAAAGATTTTTGAATCCACAACGCTAATTGTTTCAATAATGATTAATCAAGTTTCATAAAATCATCTAAAACACCAACCACAATTCACAACCACAAAAGTATCTAATAACATAAACATTAAATATTGTTCAAGCTTCCTAATTTATCTAAGATGAGTTTCTAAGCATCATCCTAGCTTGTTTCTTGGTTTCCCCAACTACTGTCAACCTGCAACATGTATTAAAATACTATCAACAAAAATGTTGGCGAGCATACAAGTTTGATTACATAGCATAATAGTTTAAAAACTCATATCCGACATGAAAACATATAAAATAAGTTACACCATGCTAGCTAACGCAATCCAAGTGATAGCCCAAGTTTCCAATGCGTTAAGTGCCTTTCCCAAAGTTTAACGGGAGGTTATATGTCTCATCCTAACAATACCCCAAAGACTAACGGGGAGGTGCATTACCCCTATAACGCTACCATTGTTAAGGCGGAACTACACACAGGGATTAAACGTTCACATAGCATAAAAGTCTCAAGTATCAAGTTTCAAGTTTCATGTTTAATGAGGATATAGTATGTTTCAAATAAGTTTCAAGTGTCAAGTGTTTTGATATATAGAATACATGTTGCATCCCAAAAGTGTTTAAAACAAAAAGGGATCGAGTATACTCAAAGTGGGTGCTTAAACCAAACACTGCTAAGATTGGATCGAAGGGAGCGCTGGATCAGCCTGCGTGCGGGGAACAGAGCATCAATCCTCTAAGTGCTGACCCGGTTGGGAACAGAGTGTCGAACGGTGCGAAAACTCGAGTAAAAGTGTCTGATAGAATACCTGAGCGGATGGTCATCCGGACGGATGGTGTAACACCCCGAAACTATAAAAACTTTATATTAGAATTATAAAGTATAAATAAACAAAGAAATTACTAACTAGAAATTTTAACCTAGTTAGTTACAAGTCTAGAAATAACTTAAAGGAGGGTTAAATGCAACTAAACTTAATATTAACCTAAGTGAGGGGCTTAAGTTGAACAAATTGAAACTTAAGCTTAATTAAGTTAGTAAAACAAACCAAACACCCCCAAAAGGAGGTGTCTGGTCGAACAAGCACGCCAGGGGCGATCCCCACTCTCTCAAAACCCTAGTTTCACAAATTTGATCAATTGAAGGTTAATCATTGTCCCAAATTGAAATCTGAACAGAGATTCGTGATCCTCATCACAAGGGGGTTACAAGGTATGTGAAATTTCATGAAATCTCTCAACTTGAATTTCTCATGTAATTAGGAAAATCTGAATTGTTAGTTGCATGTGTGTCTTATGATGATCTAGGAACAACTATAGTGTCTAAGGACAAACCCTAGACAAACACAAGCTGAAATTATGTGAAATTTTAGTGGAAACTATGATCACCATTGTAGGTGATTAGTGAAACTATGTGTAAATTGATAAACACTAGTAAATTGACTATTTTGAAGTGAATTCAGGAATTTAGAAGTTAACCATCTTGTAAAGTGTTGATTGAGATGAAATTAGGGCTAAATGATAAGCTAGAAACTTGTCATATAATCATGTGAAAAATCTGCCCTTAAGGTGTTTGTAAAAATGCCCCAAAGAAGGCTTATAACAGGAATTTAAAGATTTAAGCATAGTTATGATGTTTCGGTGTGCTATGCGAAATAAGGTTAAAGAAGAGTTCTAAACATGTCTTGAATTGAACTCTATAGGAAAGGATACCGGAACGTCACGTGGACAAGCTGGTGGTGATTTGTGGTTGAAGGGTTTGCTCTAAAGGTATGTAACTTGACCCGTTACATTAAGTAGATTGGATGATTATTAATTGCGTAATTGGATTTTAGAATAAGGGTTGTTTTGAATTTAAGCGGTGATGTCGCTATATTGAATAATGGATCAAATTGGTTGGAACTCTTTGGTAGTCGTCACAATGGAGGATTCCTTAGACGAGCCAAACGGGTCGAATAATCAAGTACGACATGGTTAATGCTCCGGATTAAGATGGATTGAAACTTTGATAATGGATAATATATAACATATTAGAATTGTGAGATTTAATGTATTGGCATCCTAGAAACTGAAATCCGAGAGTTGGGTTTTAGTGTAATGACCAAACCAAACAAAAACATGAATTTCCAGGTACTACCGTAAGTTACGGTGGTACCGTAACTTACAGTAGAGGTCAGGAACTTACGGCGGTTCACTCCTGTTTTACGGTGGACCAAAAGATTTCCAGGACTCACCGTAACTTACGGTGACACCGTAAGTTACGGTGGAACCAGAAAAACTTGTATTTATTTTATTTATCTAATATTTGATGTCGGGTCTCATGTTTTTGTGTCGTATAAAAATGTCAAAACTAATATTTTAACGGTTTTGATCCTAGGTGATGAGGTGGATCTTATGGATGACGGTCAAGCAACGTAGAAGAACCGAACACGACTTTTGAAGCTTCCGTAATGTTTTAATCTTACTTAGACTTGGTTCATGGGTTGTAAACTATTTCTTAATCAACTTTTAAAACATTCCAACTTAGTCATTACTTGACTAAAGTTGACGTACTTATGAACTCCATTAAGGAATGTTTTGTTACGTAACTAATATTTTAGTTGAAATGGTGTATTTTATTTCTAAAATCAAGTGAAAAAAAATTTAAGGGTGTTACAAGTTGGTAATCAGAGCCTAAGGTTGTCAACAAAGTGTTCGGTTCAAGCTTGATCGATCGTCTGGTAAGAATTAACTTTTTGTTAATAAATTATGTATTATGTAAAGAATGAGAAATGAACAAATATGCATGAAAAGAGCGAGTAAGCTCATTCAAATACAAGAAATGCAAAAAGCAAGAACGATTAAATCAAGTTGTGAACTTGATTGAATCAAAAAGCAAGAACGATTAAATCAAGTTGTGAACTTGATTGAATCAAAAAGCAAGAACGATTAAATCAAGTTGTGAACTTGATTGAATCACAAAGCAAGAACGATTAAATCAAGTTGTGAACTTGATTGAATCAAAAAGCAAGAACGATTAAATCAAGTTGTGAACTTGATTGAATCAAAAAGCAAGAACGATTAAATCAAGTTGTGAACTTGATTGAATCAAAGCAAGAACGATTAAATCAAGTTATGAACTTGATTGAATCAAACAAGTAAAGCATGTGTTATAAATGGAATGTTTAACAACCTATGTAAACATTTCAGAAATAGAGATGGCAGATGGAGGTAATGATGATGCGGTGCCAAGAGTCACTGAACAAATAAGGGAAGTGATTGCCGAAGAGGTTGGAAAGGCGATCGAAAACAGTTTGTCGGGCTTTATTGATAAAATTCAAAACACAGTTTTATCAATGGTAGAAGATAGAATCAAGAAATTAGAAGATGATTCAAATTTAGCAAAGGAAAAGCATGGAGGACGAAAGCCTTGTTCGTACAAGGAATTCATGGCTTGTAAACCACCAATATATAATGGGGAAGTTGACCCAATAGTGTGCCAAAGATGGCTAAGTGATATCGAAGGGGTATTCGAGAGGACCCATTGTGACGTAGATGACTACGTAGCCTATGGTGCGGGTCAACTAAGAAGTCAAGCGAAAGATTGGTGGGATAACAAAAAGAGAGAGATCGGTATTGAAGCTGCTAAGGTCATGACTTGGGAAGAATTCAAGACGCCATTTCTTAAGCATCATAGCCCCAAAGCGGTTATGAATAAAATCAAGGAAGAGTTCATGCAACTTAGGCACAAGAGTGAGACCATAGACAAGATTACGGCAACGTTTATGGATAAGATGAAGTTTTGTGACGATCTAGTGACGAATGAAGAACAAAAGATATACTACTACCATAACATGTTGAGTGCCGAATATAGGGAATTTATCACCCCTTCCAAATACGAGACCCTTACCGAGATCATAAATGCTGCTCGGGAAAGGGAGATCGAACTGAAAAAGAGCATCGAAAGGGGTGAACGGAGAGCACAAGATGTAAACCCAAGCCCTACTAAGAAGAACAAACGAAAGCGCAAAGAAATCTGATACGAAAGGCGGGTCGCCAAGTTGCAGGATCTGCGGGAAGGGTCATAAAGGCGAATGCCGTTACAAGGATAAGCCTTGTCCCATATGCAAGAAAACGGGACATATGACTATATCGTGCCCCGAGAAAGTGACGGTTTGCTACAATTGTTATCGAACGGGTCACAAGAAGTCGGAATGCCCGGAACTGGTTGGAAAGAAGGATGGGCAGGAACCGAAGGGTGAAGCCCCGAAAGCAAAGGCAAGATCTTTTCAACTAACCGCCACAGAAGCAAAGGTTGAACCTGACGTGGTCTCAGGTATATTTGCTGTAAATTCAATTCCTGCACACGTGTTGTTTGATACGGGTGCGAATAAATCCTTTGTATCATATGGATTTATTCGACATCCTTCATTTGTTCTAACAAAATTACCTGTACCCTTAGAAGTAGAGATAGGTAATAACAAGAGCTTTATTGTTTGTGATGTATGTAAAAACTGCAAACTGAGCATTGACGACGAAGAATATTTGATAAAACTAATCCCGATGTCAATGGGAGAATTTCAAGTAGTCGTTGGGATGGATTGGCTATCTCAATACCATGCAAAGGTAGTGTGTTTTCGTAAAGAGATAAAACTAACATCTCCGAGCGGGAAACATGTCATCATTTATGGCGAAAAAGGAGGCAACCCTATAGTATGCTCAATGTTGGAAACTCACAAGCTTATGAAGCGGGGATGCAAAGCATTCATAATATACGCTAATGAGCCCGAAAAAGAATCACGAAAGATTGGAGAGGTACCGGTAGTGCGAGATTATGAAGATGTGTTTCTAGAGGATTTACCGGGGATACCGCCTGAACGGGAAGTAGAGTTCGGGATCGAATTGATTCCGGGCGCGAAACCCGTAGCAAAAGCCCCGTACCGACTCGCACCGTCGGAATTACAAGAGCTGATGTCCCAAATTCAAGACTTGCTTGATAAGGGATTTATAAGGCCGAGTGTGTCACCTTGGGGCGCACCGGTATTGTTCGTGAGAAAGAAAGACGGGAGCATGCGCATGTGTATCGATTACCGGGAGTTAAACAAACTCACGGTAAAGAACCGATACCTGCTCCCGAGGATAGATGATTTATTCGACCAACTACAAGGTGTGAACTGGTTTTCAAAAATTGACCTTAGATCGGGGTATCACCAATTAAAGGTCAAAGAAGAAGATGTGCCGAAGACGGCTTTCCGTACGAGATACGGACATTACGAATTTCTCGTAATGTCATTTGGGCTGACGAATGCACCCGCGGCTTTCATGGAGCTCATGAACCGGGTTTGCAAACCAATGTTGGATAAGTCGGTCATCGTGTTTATCGATGACATCTTGGTGTATTCGAAAAGTGAAGCGGAGCATGCACATCATTTACAAGAGGTATTGGAGACACTTAGGAGAGAGAGGTTATACGCAAAATTCTCTAAATGTGCCTTTTGGCTACGAGAGGTACAATTTCTTGGCCATGTCATAAGCGCCGACGGAGTATTGGTGGATCCGTCCAAGATCGAGGCTGTGTCAAAGTGGAATCCCCCGAAGAACCCTTCGGAAATTAGAAGCTTTTTGGGGCTCGCGGGATATATAGGAGATTCATTAAAGATTTCTCCAAGATTGCGTCACCGCTAACAAAGCTAACGCGAAAGAAAGAAAAGTTCATTTGGGGTGTCGATCAAGAAAAAACGTTTCAAACGCTAAAAGAAAAGTTAACTCAAGCTCTGGTGTTGACATTGCCGGACGGAGTTGAAGACATGGTGGTTTATTCGGATGCTTCATTATCAGGGCTAGGTTGCATGTTGATGCAACGGGACAAGGTAATAGCCTATGCCTCGAGACAGTTGAAGATACACGAGTAGAAATATCCCACGCACGATCTCGAGTTGGCAGCGGTGGTATTTGCATTAAAAATATGGAGGCATTACTTGTATGGGGTAAAGTGCACCATATTCACCGACCACAAAAGCTTGAAATACTTCTTCGATCAGAAGGAGTTAAATATGCGACAAAGGCGATGGCTGGAAACGGTGAAAGACTACGATTGTGAAATACATTATCACCCCGGAAGGGCTAATGTGGTGGCGGATGCTCTGACCAGAAAAGTGGACTATGTCCCAATACGAGTAAGATCGATGCAACTCGTGGTGACCTCGGGTATACTTGAACGTGTTCGAGAGGCGCAATTAGAAGCAATGAAAGAAGAGAATTGGAAGAAAGAAAGAATAATAGGTCAGTTGAAAGATTTGTCGGATGGGAATAACGGGTTGAAGACTCGATCCGGAAGGATATGGGTCCCACATACCTGTGGAGTAAAGGCGCTTCTACTTAATGAAGCTCATAAATCTCGTTATTCAATTCATCCGAGTGCGACCAAGATGTACAATGATTTGAAACAAAACTATTGGTGGCCCGGAATGAAGAGGGACGTGGTGAGGCATGTGGAAAAATGCTTGACATGTTTACAAGTCAAGGCGGAACACCAGAAACCATACGGCAAACTACAACCGTTAGAAATTCCGGTTTGGAAATGGGAACATATTACAATGGACCTATTAACCAAGTTGCCTAAGAAAAATCATGGTTTCGACGCCATATTGGTAGTGGTGGATAGATTGACGAAAAGTGCTCACTTTATTCCGATTCGTGAGACTTATACGTCAGAAAAGATGTCAGAAGTTTACACTAATGAAATAATAGCACGTCATGGAGTGCCGGTATCCATCGTGTCTGATAGGGATACCCGGTTTACTTCAAATTTCTGGCGGGATTTCCAAGAGCAAATGGGAACCAAGTTGTTCATCAGCACTGCGTACCATCCTCAAACGGATGGACATAGTGAAAGAACAATACAAACGTTAGGAGATATGCTGCGGGCTTGCATTATTGACTTCGGAGGTAGTTGGTGTCACACCCCGACCACGTAGAACATACAGAACGTGGCGGAAACGTCGGGGAGTGTTGTAATAGAATCAATTGTTTCAAATCCATGGCAATTGAAGTTTCGTTTTATTAATCAAACATGGAAGTTTACATTGTTTTAAACAAGAACCAAAGAGTACATAACATAATTTAACTAGTTCTTGTCTTGTTTTAAGTCACTAAGGCACAGGTCCGCCTAAGTATGTCTTGATAAGTCCTATGCATCATCTCCTGAAAACACATGTGAAAATAGGTACGTCAGCATAAAAATGCCTGTGAGATACATTGGTTTTGTGAAAACGGAATTCATGACTTATGTTTGAGAAAATGTTTAGTCATGAACCTCGTATTTTGCTTTGTCTTGTAGATCATTTGAAAAACGGTAAGATCAAATGATATGTATAAATAAGAGAACACTGTATGGTTAAACGGATAACCATGTAAAATGAGTTTGTATAAGATAAGTCGTTTGTAAAACAATGTTTCGGGAAAAGTGTGTTATTTGTATAAAATGTCATATGTATCGAATTGAAATGATTCAAATAACGCTACGATATGTAATACCATACAAACACTTATATATAGGAAGTACCAGCGGCGTATCCACCATGCTTGTATCATATTACACACGCCTCGTTACTTAATCACTTACTCAACCCAAACCATCGAGATGAAGTGTTTAACAATTGTAGAAATGTTCATGTATAGTCAAATGTCTATTGTCAAATGTAAATCATATCAACGGATACAACTGGTTCACACGGTTCAATGGTTACAAACGGTTCATATAATCAAACGGGTTTAGACGGTTCGCAAAGTCAAATGGTCACAACGGTTCAAAATGTAGCATAATGTGTTCATATGCTGGATGAGCATATGCAACAGAAATGCAAAGTAAAACAATGTACTAAGTACGCACACAATGGGCATACATAGCATGTAATGTAAAGCAATGTACTAAGTACGCACACAATGGGCATACATAGCATGAAATGTATTGTAAAGTGATGTACTAAGTATGCACACAATGGACATACATAGCATAAACACAATGAAATCATGTACTATATATGTACTATCGAACATAGCAAGTATATGATGTGAAAACCGGAAAGCATGAAAGTAACAAGTAGGCACATGTGTTTCACCCCAAACAGTTTGGAAAACAGTAAAAGAGGGGTTCTATGTACTCACATTGACTCCTCGAAAACATGTAAAAGATGGGGTTCAATGTACTCACCTGAGATTGCTTCGGAGTTCTTGTATAATAACCAGATAATGCTAGAGATCACGGAATATCAAACGGCACCTAATAGGTAGCTACATTAATATACCAGACCAAAATCGGAAGGATCGTATAGTATGCGGGTTTGTAAACCAAACGAGTATGGAGACTCGTGTAATATGGTTTAACAAAGCCTACATACTAAAATGAAACCTAACCTAAGTGCTCGCGACCCATTACGACCCGTTTAGGTAGCTTATACTACCCTAACGCGTCGTTCGCGTAGAACGCGTTCGGAACGCCTAACATCGCGACCACAAGGTATAACCTCGGAAGGTTATAGCTATGGTCACCTAATGTGTTTGGTCAGATCCTAATGATCGACCAAATGGGTCGGGTTCGAAAGTATAAGCGATGGTTTAGATCGCTTACCTTACGACCCTATATAAGCACTAAACTAAAAGTGACGAGCTAAGCATGTTAGAACATGCTTAACTAAGTTTAGAAAACAGGTTTGGCATCAAAACAAACGGCTTTGATGCTCACGAGTAGTTTGGTTACAAAATATGCAAGAATGCACATTTTGGCCGAAACTACGACTCGTCACTGAGCCTAGATAACGTGGTAACCAGTAGGTATAGTCACTACGGACTATAACCATCGTGATCACGCTCACGTTATGAAGTTCCACGAACTTCTTGTTGACCATAGGCTGGTCAATGCAGAAAGTCAACAAAACGTTGACTTTCGGACTCGAAAAGCGAATAAAAGAACGAAAGAATACTTACGGAGGGTCCCCGAATGCTAATCTAGATCAAAGAGCTCAGGTATGAAGCAATGGCATCAACTTAGAGCATTTTGATCAGATTTGTGTGGGTTTTACACCAAAGGGGGGGGGGTATTTATAGGAAAAGTAGAGCCGTTAGGATCGTTTCTTGATTTTCATGCCACGATCCTAAGCGTCCACTTGTCAAAATGTTGTGGTTACTGAAAATGGCCCTTGGCTCTTGATTGGGTGAAAGGACATTGCCCCTTGAACGAACAAAAGGCCAACTTCAAGTGGATTCAAACATTGAATCTGGTCTGCAAGTCTGACGCACCACGCGTAAGGATTTGGGCAATCCTTACGCGCCCCGCCTGAGGGTCACAGTTCAGAATTTTCAGTTTTAGTCCCTGCACTTCAGAAACATGCAATTTGGCCCATTTTTGGCACGTTTAAGCCCCGTTAACCTCATTTCAAGGCTCTAATATGAAGTTAGAGTGTAGGGGACTTGAAATATGCTCAAAAATATTCCGGATGTCGGTTCGTTTGGTCGTACGATCGCGATGTTCGCTTAATTACGACGGAATGCGCATAAGCGCGAAAGACGATCCAAATGACGCGACGAATGGATTTTTCTCATGCCAAACACTAAGGCACAATATAAGGATGCTTACATAAATTTTTTTGGTTGTCCGGATGTATTCAGAACGTAAGTTATGCGCGAAAGTGCAAACTTGTGCACTTTTTGACACTTTTAGTCCCTGAATGACCCAAAAGTTTATTTTAGCATACCAAACCCCTCAAAGCCTATTTCTAAGCTATGTAAAGGATATTTATGGTATTTTTATCTTATGGACATGTTCCAGAATTTTCGTTACAGTTCAAATTGGCATACTTTCGCAGTTTGTCAAGTTTAGTCCCTGTAAGCGAATTAACTTATTTTTGCCATACCAAAGCCTTCAAAACTTATTTCTAAGTTATGTAAAGGTTATTTAAGGTATGTTAAGTATATGTTGATGTTCCGGAGTATTTTTCGCATTAAACTGAGTACGTTTACGCACCAGTTTGCGTATAATTCTCTAGAAAGCATTGTAGAGTTTGAAATTGAACAAGGATTGATATGTGCAAAAGATACACATATTTATACAAGATCCCAAGTATGAAATACAATATTTCATCGGCTTGGTATTTGTTTGATGGTCGCGGTGACACAGGTGTCACAGTCTCCCCTACTTTAGGAAATTTCGTCCGGAAATTTATTCGTAGGAGTCTATTTGTGATTCTGCCAAATAACCATCAGCGATATGCAAGGTAATATCCCGTCATTTCCTTAACGGTCATTCTTCAGAAACGAAAATGAACAGACGGAGTCATTTTCCTCAACAAGTATTCTTCAGAAATGGGAATGACGGAATATGCAAACGAATGTTCATTTCCTCCACGGACAAATCTTCAGAAACGAAAATGAACGGACGGAGTCATTTTCAATGGTTGCTTCATCAGAAATGGAAATGAAGGATTACATAACGGATATTGATTTCCTCAACGGATAAATCTTCAGAAACGAAAATGAACTAACGGAGTCATTTTCAACGGTTGCTTCATCAGAGTTGGAAATGAAGGATTACACAACGGATATTCATTTCCCCAACGGATAAATCGTCAGAAACGAAAATGAACTAACGGAGTCATTTTCAACGGTTGCTTCATCGGAGTTGGAAATGAAGGATTACACAACGAATATTCATTTCCCCAACGGATAAATCGTCAGAAACGAAAATGAACTAACGGAGTCATTTTCAACGGTTGCTTCATCAGAGTTGGAAATGAAGGATTACACAACGGATATTCATTTCCTCAACGGATAAATCTTCAGAAACGAAAATGAACTAACGGAGTCATTTTCAACGGTTGCTTCATCAGAGTTGGAAATGAAGGATTACACAACGGATATTCATTTCCCCAACGGATAAATCGTCAGAAACGAAAATGAACTAACGGATCCATTTTCAACGGTTGCTTCATCAGAGTTGGAAATGAAGGATTACACAACGGATATTCATTTCCCCAACGGATAAATCTTCAGAAATGAAAATGAACTAACGGAGTCATTTTCAACGGTTGCTTCCTCGGAGTTGGAAATGAAGGATTACACAACGGATATTCATTTCCTCAACGGGTAAATCTTAAGAACGAAAATGAACTAACGGAGTCATTTTCAACGGTTGCTTCATCAGAGTTGGAAATGAATAGAGTTAACTCTAGACACATGACAGAACTTGCTGTGATTTCTGTGCACTAAATTCCATAATTATGTATGCATCCATAATTACGTAATCCCTTGCACAGTTTGTTTTGTAATGTTTTGGGGAAGGATATCAAGCTTGTGATGAGGGTGACTAGACTTCCATCGGTTCCCTTAATTAGATCTACAGGGGACCTTCTTAGTTAGGCCACCAAGGAGTCCTTTCAGCTATATCATCATATGATATCCCTAGTCAGATTTTTGGATCAATCTGTTTAACTAGACCACTCAAGGGGTCTAATTATGAAGTAGTACTTTATAATCCGAGGGACTTAACTATAACATAGAAGTCCATTGAGGATTTTAAGTAATACCTTTGGGTATCCTACTATGAATCTCTTGTACAAGGATATGTAAAATTCTACGAAGATTTGGATAACATAACAACACATAAGGGAACACATAAGCACAAAGTCACATAATCGTTTAACTTGATTATAATTTGTTATTAACTTGTTATTGATTGAATACGGATATGGAAACCAATCGACGGGTCTCAATGTTCACTGGAATCTATCTGAGAAGATAGAAAGATCTCCCAAAATTCGATTTTTGATTATAAGGAATCACCACATTCGAATTAAGGTATACAACAATTAAAGACTTACGGGAAATCCTTAGGTACCCTATTAAGGATTTATAGTGGTACTTTGGGTATTTGTCTTGTGTTGTAACCTGCGCTTTGTACTTCGTTTCCTTAGAATAAACGGGTACTTAGGAATTTCGTGGAAGACGCAAGCGATTATAGAATGGGAGAATTTTGGGGGTAGTTTGTTCCTCAAGGAATACGGTTCTTTGGTTGTCGGTATTGTAAGGGATATGTCGTTTATACATGCAACCATAGAAATACATTGCAATGTAAATAAAAGATTTATTTATAAACAACGATAACAACTGTTTCTTGGATCCTGACCACAAAAGAAAATAATACATAAGACGTGATTATTTCTAAACGATGTTGTCTTCTAGTCAGTCAGATGCTTATCCCTGCGCTGGATTTGCATTAGCAAGCCTTCGGCAATTTCTTCGGAAATGACCTATCTCGCCACAGTTGAAACAAGAGCCTGGTAGAAAACGACCTTGAGCAGGATTGTTGCCAGCTTGGTTTGGTGCAGCTGCAGCTGGGCAGACTCTTGTTGTGTGGCCTATAAGTCCACAAGTTTGGCATTTGCGGCACTGCACATTGGCGTGATGATGGAGGCTACATTGGTTGCACAAGTGTGCAGTTCCATTGTATGGTTTTCTAGCAGGGGGTTGAGCTGGTTGGTTGGGGACGGCTTGACCATTGTGAGCGACCACGGCGAAGTTCTGAGAAGCCTTTCGCTTCTTTGACTTCTTAGGAGATTCAGTCTGTTTATCCATGGTCTTTGATTCCTCGATTGGGTTCGATTCCCCGACCGGTTTCTTGTCACCTTTTCGGAAAAGTTTACCTTTCCTGATCTTTGATTCAGTCAAGGTTGCAGATAGCTCAATGGCCTGTCTAACTGTAGTAGGGTTGCTACCAGTCACAATGTCTTGTATTGAGTCAGGGAGGCCATCAATGTACTTTTCGATTGCCTTATCCAAAGGTGTAACCATATCCGGGCATAACAAACTTAACTCCTCATAACGGTCCGTGTAGGCTCGATGCTCACCGCTAACTTGCTTAAGATTGTCGAACTCCGTTTCCAAGGCCCTGATCTCGTGACGAGGACAGAATTCCTTCATCATCAGAGCTCGAAGCTCTTGCCATGTTTGAGCCAGTGCCACATCGGCACCCCTATCTCTCATCACACCATTCCACCATGTCAAAGCTCGTTTCTCAAAGACGCTAGATGCAAATTCTACCTTTCACTCGTTTGGACATTGAACATGTCTGAAGGTGTTCTCTAAACTCTCGAACCATTGCAGAAGTGCAGTCGCTCCTTGAGATCCAGAAAACTTCGATGGCTTAGCCGAGTTGAACATCTTGAAGTTGCAGGGGGCATTATTGTTGTTGTTGGCTTGGTTCCATTGAGCAAAGAGGTTTGGGAATTGAGCAGCCATTTGTTGCGCAATGATCTCTGCCAGTTCGGCAGTCGCTATCTGGTTTTCGCGTCGAGGAGGCATTCTAAATGAGAGACAAGAAAGAAAACAAATGAAATGGCATTGGGTAAGAATAGGATGTTACAATTACCGACCATAATCATGGTTGAGGGTCATTTGTTTGAATCCACAAAGCAAACAAACAACACCAAGGTTGAGTCAAAGCAAATAGATCCTCATAGTGCATCGCGAAGACATGCTCGCCTATAAGTGGACACTCACCCCAAGAGTTCCCAGGTAAGAGTGACTGGTCCGATTATGTGGATTTGTACGAACACTCTAACCTTAGACAGAAAACCCAGGGTACAGGCATTCACTCTTCCAGTTTGCACGTGTTCACACTATTTAGGACCCAAAACTTTGACGAGAGTTTTGAAAACTCAAAGGGGTTCAAAACCTTATAACAGAGGGTTCAAAACCTAGTAATCAATCATCCTAGAACAGATGATTAGTTTTCAAAGCGGTTTTGAAATTTAGGTTCTTGTTGTGGTCGTCGCCTAAGGATAGGTGACGGTATTGTTTTATGACTAAACGCAAGTAAACTCGCGTTAGGTTCCTAGGAAGGTTATAGACTAGGTCAAAGTATTACTAATAATCTAATTCCCCATAACCATTGGCTCTGATACCAACTTTTCTGTCACACCCCGACCACGTAGAACATACAGAACGTGGCGGAAATGTCGGGGAGTGTTGTAACAGAATCAATTGTTTCAAATCCATGGCAATTGAAGTTTCGTTTTATTAATCAAACATGGAAGTTTACATTGTTTTAAACAAGAACCAAAGAGTACATAACATAATTTAACTAGTTCTTGTCTTGTTTTAAGTCACTAAGGCACAGGTCCGCCTAAGTATGTCTTAATAAGTCCTATGCATCATCTCTTGAAAACACATGTGAAAATAGGTACGTCAGCATAAAAATGCCTGTGAGATACATTGGTTTTGTGAAAACGGAATTCATGACTTATGTTTGAGAAAATGTTTAGTCATGAACCTCGTATTTTGCTTTGTCTTGTAAATCATTTGAAAAACGGTAAGATCAAATGATATGTATAAATAAGAGAACACTGTATGGTTAAACGGATAACCATGTAAAATGAGTTTGTATAAGATAAGTCGTTTGTAAAACAATGTTTCGGGAAAAGTGTGTTATTTGTATAAAATGTCATATGTATCGAATTGAAATGATTCAAATAACGCTACGATATGTAATACCATACAAACACTTATATATAGGAAGTACCAGCGGCGTATCCACCATGCTTGTATCATATTACACACGCCTCGTTACTTAATCACTTACTCAACCCAAACCATCGAGATGAAGTGTTTAACAATTGTAGAAATGTTCATGTATAGTCAAATGTCTATTGTCAAATGTAAATCATATCAACGGATACAACTGGTTCACACGGTTCAATGGTTACAAACGGTTCATATAATCAAACGGGTTTAGACGGTTCGCATAGTCAAATGGTCACAACGGTTCAAAATGTAGCATAATGTGTTCATATGCTGGATGAGCATATGCAACAGAAATGCAAAGTAAAACAATGTACTAAGTACGCACACAATGGGCATACATAGCATGTAATGTAAAGCAATGTACTAAGTACGCACACAATGGGCATACATAGCATGAAATGTATTGTAAAGTGATGTACTAAGTATGCACACAATGGACATACATAGCATAAACACAATGAAATCATGTACTATATATGTACTATCGAACATAGCAAGTATATGATGTGAAAACCGGAAAGCATGAAAGTAACAAGTAGGCACATGTGTTTCACCCCAAACAGTTTGGAAAACAGTAAAAGAGGGGTTCAATGTACTCACATTGACTCCTCGAAAACATGTAAAAGA
Organism: Helianthus annuus; assembly: GCF_002127325.2. Taxonomy (NCBI): domain Eukaryota; kingdom Viridiplantae; phylum Streptophyta; class Magnoliopsida; order Asterales; family Asteraceae; genus Helianthus; species Helianthus annuus. The sequence continues at coordinate 66,132,117 of NC_035438.2, read as the reverse complement.
TGGGGTTCAATGTACTCACCTGAGATTGCTTCGGGGTTCTTGTATAATAACCAGATAATGCTAGAGATCACGGAATATCAAACGGCACCTAATAGGTAGCTACATTAATATACCAGACCAAAATCGGAAGGATCGTATAGTATGCGGGTTTGTAAACCAAACGAGTATGGAGACTCGTGTAATATGGTTTAACAAAGCCTACATACTAAAATGAAACCTAACCTAAGTGCTCGCGACCCATTACGACCCGTTTAGGTAGCTTATACTACCCTAACGCGTCGTTCGCGTAGAACGCGTTCGGAACGCCTAACATCGCGACCACAAGGTATAACCTCGGAAGGTTATAGCTATGGTCACCTAATGTGTTTGGTCGGATCCTAATGATCGACCAAATGGGTCGGGTTCGAAAGTATAAGCGATGGTTTAGATCGCTTACCTTACGACCCTATATAAGCACTAAACTAAAAGTGACGAGCTAAGCATGTTAGAACATGCTTAACTAAGTTTAGAAAACAGGTTTGGCATCAAAACAAACGGCTTTGATGCTCACGAGTAGTTTGGTTACAAAATATGCAAGAATGCACATTTTGGCCGAAACTATGACTCGTCACTGAGCCTAGACAACGTGGTAACCAGTAGGTATAGTCACTACGGACTATAACCATCGTGATCACGCTCACGTTATGAAGTTCCACGAACTTCTTGTTGACCATAGGCTGGTTAATGCAGAAAGTCAACAAAACGTTGACTTTCGGACTCGAAAAGCGAATAAAAGAACGAAAGAATACTTACGGAGGGTCCCCGAATGCTAATCTAGATCAAAGAGCTCAGGTATGAAGCAATGGCATCAACTTAGAGCATTTTGATCAGATTTGTGTGGGTTTTACACCAAAGGGGGGGTATTTATAGGAAAAGTAGAGCCGTTAGGATCGTTTCTTGATTTTCGTGCCACGATCCTAAGCGTCCACTTGTCAAAATGTTGTGGTTACTGAAAATGGCCCTTGGCTCTTGATTGGGTGAAAGGACATTGCCCCTTGAACGAACGAAAGGCCAACTGCAAGTGGATTCAAACATTGAATCTGGTCTGCAAGTCTGACACGCCACGCGTAAGGATTTGGGCAATCCTTACGCGCCCCGCCTGAGGGTCACAGTTCAGAATTTTCAGTTTTAGTCCCTGCACTTCAGAAACATGCAATTTGGCCCATTTTTGGCACGTTTAAGCCCCGTTAACCTCATTTCAAGGCTCTAAGATGAAGTTAGAGTGTAGGGGACTTGAAATATGCTCAAAAATATTCCGGATGTCGGTTCGTTTGGTCGTACGATTGCGATATTCGCTTAATTACGACGGAATGCGCATAAGCGCGAAAGACGATCCAAATGACGCGACGAATGGATTTTTCTCATGCCAAACACTAAGGTATAATATAAGGATGCTTACATAAATTTTTGGATGTCCGGATGTATTCAGAACGTAAGTTATGCGCGAAAGTGCAAACTTGTGCACTTTTTGACACTTTTAGTCCCTGAATGACCCAAAAGTTTATTTTAGCATACCAAACCCCTCAAAGCCTATTTCTAAGCTATGTAAAGGATATTTATGGTATCTTTAACTTATGGACATGTTTCGGAATGTTCGTTACAGTTCAAATTGGCATACTTTCGCAGTTTGTCAAGTTTAGTCCCTGTAAGCGAATTAACTTGTTTTTGCCATACCAAAGCCTTCAAAACTTATTTCTAAGTTATGTAAAGGTTATTTAAGGTATGTTAAGTATATGTTGATGTTCCGGAGTATTTGCCGCATTAAACTGAGTACGTTTACGCACCAGTTTGCGTATAATTCTCTAGAAAGCGTTGTAGAGTTTGAAATTGAACAAGGATTGATATGTGCAAAAGATACACATATTTATACAAGATCCCAAGTATGAAATACAATATTTCATCGGCTTGGTATTTGTTTTATGGTCGCGGTGACACAGGTGTCACAGTTGGGATGTCCATCTACCCTTGGTCGAATTTGCATATAACAATAGTTATCACGCGAGCATTAAGATGGACCCGTATGAACTGTTATACGGCAGAAAATGTCGAACTCCGGTATGTTGGGGAGAAGTGGGTCCACGAGGGTTAGCACCTACTGATATAATCCGAACTACGAATGAGAAAATCGACACAGTTCGGGCACACTTGAAAGCGGCTCAAGACAGGCAAAAGGCATATGCGGATAAAAGGAATAGGCCAATTGAATTTCAGGTTGGCGACATGGTTATGCTAAAAGTTTCCCCATGGAAGGGCATTATTAGATTCAGAAAAAGGTGGAAACTGAGCCCGAGATTTATTGGGCCATTCAGAATCACCGAACGGGTTGGTAAAGTAGCTTATCGTCTTGAATTACCCGAAGAGTTGAGTGGGATTCATAGCACATTCCACGTGTCACATCTCCGAAAATGTTTAGCCGACGAAACTACTCATATCCACTACGATGATATCGAGGTGGATAACAGCCTCAACTATGCAGTAAAACCAATTGCGATTTTAGATCGTAAAGAGAAAAGTTTGAGGAACAAGGTGATTAATCAAGTCAAGGTCAAATGGGAGCACAGGAAGGGTTCGGACACTACGTGGGAGTCCGAAGAGGAGATGCGACGTCTCCACCCTACGCTATTTGGTACGTACTTCGGTTTCGGGGACGAAACCCTTTTAAGGGGGGTGGACTTGTAACACCCCGAAACTATCAAAACTTTATATTAGAATTATAAAGTATAAATAAACAAAGAAATTACTAACTAGAAATTTTAACCTAGTTAGTTACGAGTCTAGAAATAACTTAAAGGAGGGTTAAATGCAACTAAACTTAATATTAACCTAAGTGAGGGGCTTAAGTTGAACAAATTGAAACTTAAGCTTAATTAAGTTAGTAAAACAAACCAAACACCCCCAAAAGGAGGTGTCTAGTCGAACAAGCACGCCAGGAGCGATCCCCACTCTCTCAAAACCCTAGTTTCACAAATTTGATCAATTGAAGGTTAATCATTGTCCCAAATTGAAATCTGAACAGAGATTCGTGATCCTCATCACAAGGGGGTTACAAGGTATGTGAAATTTCATGAAATCTCTCAACTTGAATTTCTCATGTAATTAGGAAAATCTGAATTGTTAGTTGCATGTGTATCTTATGATGATCTAGGAACAACTATAGTGTCTAAGGACAAACCCTAGACAAACACAAGCTGAAATTGTGTGAAATTTTAGTGGAAACTATGATCACCATTGTAGGTGATTAGTGAAACTATGTGTAAATTGATAAACACTAGTAAATTGACTATTTTGAAGTGAATTCAGGAATTTAGAAGTTAACCATCTTGTAAAGTGTTGATTGAGATGAAATTAGGGCTAAATGATAAGCTAGAAACTTATCATATAATCATGTGAAAAATCTGCCCTTAAGGTGTTTGTAAAAATGCCCCAAAGAAGGCTTATAACAGGAATTTAAAGATTTAACGCATAGTTATGATGTTTCGGTGTGCTATGCGAAATAAGGTTAAAGAAGAGTTCTAAACATGTCTTGAATTGAACTCTATAGGAAAGGATACCGGAACGTCAAGTGGACAAGCTGGTGGTGATTTGCGATTGAAGGGTTTGCTCTAAAGGTATGTAACTTGACCCGTTACATTAAGTAGATTGGATGATTATTAATTGCGTAATTGGATTTTAGAATAAGGGTTGTTCTGAATTTAAGCGGTGATGTCGCTATATTGAATAATGGATCAAATTGGTTGGAACTCGTTGGTAGTCGTCACAATGGAGGATTCCTTAGACGAGCCAAACGGGTCGAATAATCAAGTACGGCATGGTTAATGCTCTGGATTAAGATGGATTGAAACTTTGATAATGGATAATATATAACATATTAGAATTGTGAGATTTAATGTATTGGCATCCTAGAAACTGGAATCCGAGAGTTGGGTTTTAGTGTAATGACCAAACCAAACAAAAACATGAATTTCCAGGTACTACCGTAAGTTACGGTGGTACCGTAACTTACGGTAGAGGTCAGGAACTTACGGCGGTTCACTCCTGTTTTACGGTGGACCAAAAGATTTCCAGGACTCACCGTAACTTACGGTGACACCGTAAGTTACGGTGGAACCAGAAAAACTTTTATTTATTTTATCTATCTAATATTTGATGTCGGGTCTCATGTTTTTGTGTCGTATAAAAATGTCAAAACTAATATTTTAACGGTTTTGATCTTAGGTGATGAGGTGGATCTTATGGATGACGGTCAAGCAACGTAGAAGAACCGAACACGACTTTTGAAGCTTCCGCAATGTTTTAATCTTACTTAGACTTGGTTCATGGGTTGTAAACTATTTCTTAATCAACTTTTAAAACATTCCAACTTAGTCATTACTTGACTAAAGTTGACGTACTTATGAACTCCATTAAGGAATGTTTTGTTACGTAACTAATATTTTAGTTGAAATGGTGTATTTTATTTCTAAAATCAAGTGAAAAAAAAAATTTAAGGGTGTTACAGATGGTCATCCGATCGGATGACCATTCGAACAGATGGACTCCATCCTCGGATGGTCATCCGGACGGATGACCATTCGAACGGATGGCCATTCGAACAGTGGGTGTTTGCGAACTGTTAAAGTCTCAAATGTGGTGATCATTGTGTCCTGTAAAACAAACAAGTGTCATCGTAATCAGATCATCTGGACGAATGGTCATCCGATCGGATGACCATTCAGATAGACGGTCAGTGAGTGCAGTTTTTGTGAAATTTCCAAGTTTTTGAATTAACGGTGACGGTGTGACGACGAGTCGAACAACGGATACATACCAAACACAGCTTGCTCGGTCGGATGGGTATCACCCCTAACCGATGAGCTGTTCCTGATGAGGTTTCATGTTCGGACCGTCAATCGACCCGTTTTCCGGTGGAATTCAGTCTTCAAGCCGACTTCGGACTAAGGAATTAGTCGAGAGTCTGTTTGAGTCTGATTTCACCATTGTTTTGTATAAAGTAGAAGAAAAGTCCGAAAATCAGTTTGTAAAACGTGATGTTCATTAGATCTGAGCCAGAAACATGAGGAATCCCGTCAGATCTGGTACAAAAGCGTGTTAATTCCTTGATTTTTGTTTAAAAGATGTGAAAATATGTTAGATCTTAGGCCGATCTTGGTTAAATGGGGCTCTACAACAGTTTGTACCAACATCTGAGTGGAAACCATCTTCAAGAGGCCCAAATCAGTTGATTTTTATGAAAATGTTGAAGTGTTTGTGTGATTTTGATGAAGAATGTCGTGTAGAAGTGATAAATGATGAAAGTTGTACAAGAATCTGGGAAGAATACTTACGGAATAGGCTTGGATCATGATTTAGGTGCCTGAGAGTGCGTGTGGTCGGATGTCACACCCCAACCGATGGCGGAATCATCGGGGCGCGGCACTGAGCGAAACAGATTGTTCAAAGAAATTCCATAACAACTATTATTACCAAACAGTTTAAGTATCACGTCCCATACCGTGACCCATAAGATAAATTTAGTTATTACAGTGCATCATCCCCTTCCAGGGTGATACCTTAAGTAATAACTTTTCACCCACTTCGAAGTGAAAATCCTTACGCTTTGGATCAGCGTAGCTCTTCTGCCTATCACGGGCAGCCTTGAGACGTTCCCGGACCTGGACAATCTTGTCCGTTGTCTGGAAAACAATCTCTGGTCCTGATAATTGAACCTCTCCTACTTCCGCCCAACAAACAGGCGACCTGCATTTCCTACCATATAATGCCTCAAAAGGCGCAGCCTTTATGCTGGTGTGGTAGCTATTATTGTAGGAGAATTCGATCAGGGGTAGGTTTTTATCCCAGTTACCACCTAAATCGACCGCACATGCACGAAGCATGTCTTCTAGCGTTTGGATAGCACGCTCACTTTGACCGTCCGTCTGTGGATGGTAAGCCGTACTAAAGTTTAAACGCGTGCCCAAAGATTGCTGGAAACTTTTCCAGAAATGAGATGTGTATCTAGTATCCCTGTCGGAGATAATAGACACAGGTATGCCGTGTAAGGCTACAATCTTATCAACATAAAGTTGGGCTAACATATCGGAGCTATACGTCTCCTTGATGGGTAGAAAATGAGCTGATTTAGTCAGCCTATCGACTATGACCCATATTGTATTGTTTCCTTTCCTGGTTTTGGGTAACTTGGTTATGAAGTCCATAGTTACGCATTCCCACTTCCATTCGGGAAGTTCAGGCTGTTGTAGCAAGCCAGATGGCTTTTGGTGCTCGGCCTTGACTTGAGCACAAGTCAAGCACTTTGCTACATGGGCGGCTACAGACTTTTTCAAGCCTATCCACCAATAAATTGCCTTTAGATCCTGGGCATCTTATGGCAATTCTCAGTTTTTGCTTAATTAGGGTTGCGGTCACTAATATATAAGCAATATGAACCGTCTTTCTTATTTAATAACATAAAACTTTCTGAATATTGAGTCAGGCTATATGAGCCTATATCTCAAATCCTACTTAATCAAGGTTTCGATTGTTTTATAAGCATTATGGAGTTTTCGTAATACTCCAGCCCACAGCGGGATGTTAAAATTAATTCTACCTGCCTTCCAGGAGGTAAGCAGGGAAAACTTAAGAGAAGATAATCTAGATACAGGGAGACTACCGAGATTTTTCATATCTCAGGCTCCAGTTCATTCATTATTGTTTGTGCCAAACAAGTGACACATTTTTATGTTATGAGTCCTCATTTTCCGTTACTAGGGAATATTTATTTAGATAACTATATTTTGGATATTTTCCTTGAATACTACTAGTCGACTCTAGTACAATATAACCATTGGGATATCTCAGGGGTTCCATGTATTAAACCTCCATACTGATCAGGCATGGAAATAATCTATGGGACACATTAGTATACGCCAATCCTCATATGGTACTTTTATCAAACATAGTTTGGCATTCGCAGGCGATAGAAAAGAGAAAAATGAAGGAAGAAAATAAAAATAACATATGTTGTTGTACTCTATGCGAAGAAAGAGGACTCTTAGATTTTTCGGAAGGATTCCTTGTCGATACTAGAAGAATAGGTTACTAAGGTTTTCTCGATGATTTATACCTTGTGGCTAATATAAAAGTTCTCTAAGATTACTGTTTATGAAGAATTTACTGGTATCCGAACCAAAATAAACTCTTAGTATTTAAATTACTGATAAAATGCCAAGGAATATACCTGTTGCCATTATTTATGGACTAGCTCAGGCACTTTAGGCGTCTTCAATTTTGGGCTTTAATTCCTCCGCCGCATTTCCTTTGACATTTTTAGGGCACGTAGTCTTGATGTGGCCTTTCTCATTACAGCCGAAACAGACGGCATTCTTCATGTCCTTGCAGTCCAACGTTTTATGTCCCTTAGACTTGCAGATTCCACAAGTCCTGGGCTGTGATTTAGATTTTGGTTCGAACCTGCATTTCCCATAATGGCGCTTCTTGCAGGTCTCACATTCTGGTTTCTGGTCGGACTTTTGTTTGTTCTTTTTCTTGGAACTCTGGGAGTTGTCTACGTCCCTTTTCCTTTTTAGTTCATCCTTTGCATCAGAGGCATGAACAAGATCCTCCTTAGGAGTAAGGAAAGGTGGTCCTAGGTAAAACTTGGACCGAGCCACAAGGGGCTCCTTTAACTTTTTCACAGCCTTCTTCACAGCTTTTCTAACGGCTGCGTCTATCATGGTCTGAAGAACATCCTTGGGAATTCTAAGGCTTACAATTTCAGCATCATTAGCATGCGTCGCGTCATCAATGGCGCGATTGACTGTTGTCTTACCCGAGTTTGCCATACTCGGTGTGGGTTCCTAATACCAATAAAACAATTTCTTAGTCGCAATCCAACAACTGCTATTCTTCATCCTGATGGCCTTAACATATACTAACCATGGCATTTATAGACCATATTGGTTAATATAGTACTAACATTCTCAATGAATGTTATTAAATATATATTCATTATGTTTAGCCTAGGTCACGAGGGACCATCAACGGCATTTAAGGTTTGGGCCTAATTCATCATCTTGTTGACAGGGGATCAAAATGTCACATCCGTCTTTGTTATATTGATGAATTTTGGATAGCTCGAAAGCTTGCCATAAGGATATTAGAAAAGAGCGATTCCTAATAGATACAGACATCAATCTAGGATTTGTTGGAGTGTTTTCTTAAGTATTAACGACAAATTTTTCATCTCGGATTAAACGATAGGAGTCCTATCAGACGGAGACAATAATTCTCAACAATCATTATTCATCATAGAGTTATATGTGCCAGTGGTAATTAATTTCTGCATACTGTTTGATAAGGAAGGTACCTGCTATATATATATCATACTGCATTATCCCCTGGGCGTTCATCCTGAAGATTCATGCGTTTATTTTCCTGGCCTCTCCCGGCTTCTTTCTAAGCTCTGGGCAGCTGGTTTTGATGTGCCCTTCCTCGTTGCAATTGTAACATGTGGCGTTCTTTAACCCCTTGCAATCTAAGGTTTTGTGACCCTTGGTCTTGCAAATTCCACACAATTTAGCACGTGGGTTGATTGTACATTTTCCAAAATGTTGCTTTTTGCAGTTACTGCATTTGGGTTTGTTATCAGGCGGACTCGAGTTCTTTCCAAACTCAGAATCTTTCCCACGCTCCGAGCTTCCCTTCTTCTTCTTGTTAGTTTGATGAGAGTTCTCCTCCTCTCTTTCTCTTCTTCTCTCGCTAGAAGCCTTAACAGACTTAAATCTGATTGCATCTAAGGTGAGAGATAGGGACAAGTCCACCGCGGACCTATATGTGGTTGGCCTAGATGCTTTAACATTTCCTTTTATCTCTGGTGCTAGGCCTCCAATGAAACGCGCTATGCGTTTAGGTTCAGGGGTGACTAAATAAGGGACTAGGCGGGACATAGTGTTGAAATTTGTCACGTATGCCTGACAGTTCAAATTTTCCATGACCAACGTCAGGAAGTCCGATTCTATCTTTTCTACTTCATGCTGAGGGCAATAGTTTCCTTTGATTAATGCAACAAATTGGCCCCAAGATAAGTTGTAGAGTAGAATCTTCCCCGTGGCTTGGAGTAATGACCTCCACCATGCCAACGCTTCTCCTTTAAATGATTGTGAAACAAATTTCACAACATCTTGCTCCGCACAATCACTGATGTCAACAACAGCGTCCATTTCATCAAGCCATGTCATGCAATCGATGGCCCCATTTTCTCCTGTAAAGTCTCTGGGCTTGCAGGAGACAAAATATTTATATGAACAGGTCTTAACTGATGCCTCTTGATGAAACACAACTTGTCTAGACGGAATACTCCTTTGATTTGACAAGTCATGGACATCGTCCTCCCTTGACTCATGCGTTTTAGGAGTGGGCTTATTACAAGCCATAGATAGAGTCTTGGAGTGGGTATCATTTGGTTCATCATACTGTCGATCAAGAGCTCGAGTAACAGCATAATCTATTATTGCCTGCAGTTCTGCTCCAGTTACATTAATTCTGGTAGCATCATTGTTGCCCTTCAAGTGACTGTTAGCTTCATCTAATCCAGCCATGTAGCTTGATTGCTACATAAATATTAACAATGATTTATTCAGAGATTATTATGGAATCATCATCTTTGACGATTTATCAACCATGGTAATATAAACCACATTGGTTAACTTGTTAGTTATATTTAATTAGTATTTTCCATTTTAATTTATCCTAGTTATAAAACATTAAGGATATTGAAGTGGCGCATAAGGCCTAGTCACAAGGACAATTCTAAATTTTTGTAAGCCATGATTTCAGAGAATCGAGGCATTTAAGGTTTGAATCACGTTCATTACCTTCTCTTGACAGGGAGTTGTAGACTTTAACTGTCTTTTGTCTTTTAGGACAATAGGTATAGCCCGTGGGCATTTCCCTTCTGAGGGATGGTTATAATATGATCATCTTCTCAGATGCTATTAGTCGAGATCGTATGGATCCTACCGACCATTATGCTTGGACCTGGTCCAACACTTTCAGACAGGAGGTCACAGACCACCACTGTCGTTGTCTTATCGGACAACAAGTTTAGCCCGTAGGCACTTCATCACTATTGGATGTTTATAACGTGATCATTCTATAGGATGACACAAGCCATGATCTCAAGATCACTAGACTAGATAAGAAAATTGGAAGAATCCAATATAAGGATGACTGCTGTGATTTTATCGAATCACATTTGTCAGGAGTGCTAACACGTTTTTTTTTTTTTTTTTTTTTTTAGGTGTTAACAAGGATTTGAATCCCTTGGGTAGGTTTCACCCTCTTGGCCGCGTAGGCTAGATTTCACCTTTAAGATTCCTTTTAAAAATGCCTACTGGCAGGGAAGGAAGGATATTTATTTTTATTTAGGATTTTATCATAAATCCTAATTTATAATTTAATATTAGCACAAATGGCCTAGTCGCGTAGACAAGTTTTATAAGCCATGATTGTCTGGGATCGAGGCATTTAGTAGTAGCACAAAAGACTTAGTCACACGGACAAGTTTAATTTATATGCCATGATCGTCTGGGATCGAGGCATTTAGTAATAGCACAAAAGGCTTAGTCTCGTGGACAAGTTTAATTTATAAGACATGATCGTCTGGGATCGAGGCATTTAATAATAGCACAAAAGGCTTAGTCTCGTGGACAAGTTTAATTTATAAGCCATGATCGTCTGGGATCGAGGCATTTAATAATAGCACAAAAGGCTTAGTCACACGGACATATATAATTTATATGTTATGATTTCAGAGAATCAAAGTATTTGAGGTTTGAACCTAGTTCATTACCTTTTTCTGACAGGGAGTCATAGACCACCACTGCCTTTTGTCTTATATGAAAATTTGCATGGCCCGTAAGGACTGAAGGATAATTATGTCCTTATAGGGACTAATAAGAAAACGATTTTCAGTAAGAGGAGTTTCTTCTTCATTATTATTTTTGACTGCATTCTCCTCGGGTGTTCGTTTCATTTTTTTTTTTTTTGTCGCGGTACGAAGCTCAGCATCTCAGGACCCCGGGTGTGGAGAACTCCTATTACGGCTTCTTCTCTTGGCGACGTATCCAATATATATAAAAATAATTGGAAGTAATAAATTTCAGATTAGAGTCGGGAGTAATCCTATGTTAAGTCTAGACTCGAATATGTGCAATTGTGTGTCATTGAGATTAAACACATAAGGATAGTGTTTAATTCACTCAATGTTGGCTCTGATACCAACCTGTCACACCCCGATTTCCACGTGTCTCACCAGTGGGCCCGGTGGGGGATTACCGTGACGATGTTGGCAACAATATAGTCAAACCACACAATTATATAATGCACAGCGGAAGCTTAAAGATAAATATATACTTCAACCTCTGGTTGTAATATCAATTGTATTACAGAAGTCGAATATATCCACAGCGGATCAAAATAATAATAAAATATTGTTCCATCAGGTACTGCAATCAAGCTTGCGAGACTTATCACGACGCTAGGGAGCTAATACCAGCCAATTTACGTTTAGGTACCTGCACTTAATCTTTTTGGGGAAAATACGTCAGTTTACACTGGTAAATACATTCAACCGACTCCTTTGAAAAGAGTTGGAAAAATTGATTTGAATGCACAAGGCACAAAATATTTTGACACGTTGATTAAAATACCCAAAGGCAAAATTAATCTTTTATACTTGGGACAATTTTGTTAATAAAAATCTTGTATCCGATTTACATGGTTGTCCAACATTTAGGGCCGGTGATTATACAATACAAGCCGGACAAGATTAATCGACACACCACAAATATAATCTCACAAGAAGAATACTCTCACGAGTGAGTATACGTTATACATATGCAACAGGAGGTGTTTTGCCTACACCTTGTGCTTACGTCGTGGCCATTCACTTTTTAAAATGAGCCAAGGATATCCAGGACATGGTCATTAACCCCCAACGTTATTTGTTATCAATCAATACAGATTAAAACGGGATTATGCAATTTAATCATCTCCGATTAAAAGGTTTCTACATCCGACCAAGCGGTATATTTAAAATACCGTATCCCAAGCCCGTATAAGGGAAAATAAGTTAAAAGTATTTACCTTTGCAATGTATATTCCTTAATCAATTAAATCACCGATATCTTTTACTGGGGCTCCTTATTCTGGAACGAAGGTTTTCAAAATAACCTATTAGAATCCTAACGGGTCTTTATATTAGCCGTAGCCTAGACCGGTTGGTTTCAAAAGATAGATACGGTTAAATCGCGCGGAAAGGCGAAAACCGTGAATGGAATGTGATTTTGACCCAACAAGTCTGGAGACTTGTTTTATATGGGTTTAATATTCACATTCTGGATTTCGGGGTCGAAATGATATGGTTTGACCCGTATCGACTAATTTATGTAAACTAGTTACATAAGCCGAACCGTGCACGCAATAGGCGTAACGGGTAACCGTGAGAGTCCTACGCTTGCTTCCTAAGTCAATATACCTTAAAGAGGTTGCGGTATCATTAGGATACCTTCCGTGATGCCCGTAACGAGTTTAAGTTAACATTATGCCCCGTAGGGGTTTTTCGGTCATTTTAAAGACTTTTAAAGAGCTTTTCGAGTTCTACAGGAAATCTGAGTTTCCCGAATAGTTTATAAAGTTTAAAATACTTTATTTATTATTTAAAATTAGTAGCAACTGGAATCGGGTCAAAAGACCTTGTAGAACTCATTTTATGGCCAAAAAGGGCGTATTCGGTATTTACCGACCCATAGCCATAACCGTAGGTTATGAGCAGGCTAAAAATAATTAAAAATCTTTAAAATTCCCAAAATATTATTTTACAACAGTGGGTAAAAGTTTTGGTGATAAAATCTTGGCTTAGATAGGTGTTATGCTAATTGCGTCGTTTATTACAAAAGTTTATTTTAATTGCGCTATTTAGCATAACTCTTATTCTAGACCTCGGATTGACGTGAGACTTTAAGGACATGCTTATAATTTAGTGAGCAAGGTTATGGTCCGTTCACGTGTCCGAAATACTCGTTTTATTTTAAAAAGGGCGTTACGGTCAACTTTTAGGCGATTAACGGAAATGCGTAAAAGACTCGGACAAACGATGAACCGGTCACAGAGGGTTATACCATCACGTGACCTGGTCCTAAGAGAGTCCTAAGGCATATCTATACTTCACTAAAACGGGTCAGAACTAAAGTCAATGCAAAAGTCAAACTTTTGCGACATTCGGCTCCGAACCGGGTTAATATAGCAAATGGTCGATTCAAACGAGCGCAAACAAGTTTATATACTTAATATCATGTTTTATGATCATCAAAACAGGTTCCATAGTATATACATTACAGATTATGCAAGATTCGCCAAAACGACATTCTGTTGACTTTTTGGGTGCACGTTTGACTCGACATTTGACATAGTTAGAGTGGTGATCAGTGGGAACCCTTTTAGAGGTTTATTACCCACATAATTACCAACAAATAACCATTCTTGATTCGACAATTCACTGAATCATTTGTGAGTTATCGCTAAGTCGACCGTTAGTTACGACGGATCGACTTTTAAGCTAAAACTAAGTTAAAGCTCAAATGGGAAAGGAGTGGAACACTTACTGAGGTCCTATGCACCAAGTGTGACCACTTGAGAGGAAGTTGGAGCTCCAAAAATGACCAAATGATGCAGATGATGGGGTGTGAACTTATGGTTGCAACTTAGGCTTTATATAGTGGTTTCAAGCACCACAATTGATTGACAACAAAGTCTAGCACACACCACAACTGATCAACACTTGTCCTTAGTGTTAGGGGTCGTTTAGGGGTCATTTGGAGGTGTTTAAATGCAGATCATGGCTCTTGGAAGGCTGAACAGCCAAGTTAAGCATGTTTCTGCATCTGGGCGCCTGACGCGGCCCGCATGGAGAATCCATGCTTTTGTACGCGGGCCGCCTGAGTTTTAAAAATCAGGCGAGAAAAAGAGGAGGCTCGCGGCCCGCCTCAACTTAACCCAAAACTTCACGCGGGCCGCCTGAGGTTAGAATTTCAGGATTTTTAAATCTTTTTGTAATGATGACAAAATCTGGTAATTAATAACGAAATCTTTCGTAATGATTTACCTGACCTTTCGGGTTTGAAGGGGTAACTTTGCGGTTTGGCCCTCGGTTAATTACAACTAGGGACCTCGTGATATTTACCCGCGTTATTAAGTCCCCGGTTAGTTTATTAATTATTCAGAAAGCCTTAACTTTCATTATTGACGCTTTTAACCCTTCTCATACGAATTTGAGTATAACTCTCTCGTTTTAAAACGGAACTTCGCGGAATTTTTACAGTATATTCTAGTGAGCGTATAATACTGTTACGAAGCCTTGGGAACGTTAAAGGGTCACTCAGAGGTATAATTAAACATGTTGACACAGTTAACCCCTGTGGTTTGTAATTTCTCACTTTCTTCTGCGTTCCGCTTCCGTATGATCCGTGATTTATTCGTTTGAAGGTACGAGCATCGTTTAGGGATACTATACAGTATATTTATCTTTGTTTGACATTTATAACCCTCGAATTTATATACTTTCAAGGTTTGTCAACATTAGTCCTTTATTTAATATTAATGCCACGTGTAAACTTAGGACACGTGTCGGCACATTATTGGACGCAAAAATTTCGAGGTGTTACATACAGACATAGATATCCTTTAAACAAAACATGTTCCGACAACTCAGATTTAAACACATAAATATAAATTGTCTTGGTTTCTAGACTCTTTCCTAGCCTCGATTTCACAGCAGAGAAAGCAAGTAAGCATCCTAAACACCTGTCACATACGTTAAAATAAAGTCAATACATATAATGTAAAGGTGAGCATACAAGTTTGATAATAACATATAGAGTTCGAATAGTTTACGCATAACCAGCACGTACACAGAGGAAAACGAAGCATGTTAATTATCGACATGGACCTATCGATACCAATGACTGCGGGTTGACCGTCCGAGATGGTTCGCAATACATGATTACCACCGTAATCCATGCAAGTAATTTTCCTTAACAACCCCCGTGTGAACGGGCGCTGAGTCCAAACTATAGTACTACGTCGTTAAGGCAGGTAGACAGCATTCCACGTGTAAACACAATCAACAAGCATTCATTAAGTCACGTAATACATGCATATTGGATAACGTTCAATAGTTTGAGTAGTGTGAACATTTGTGTTTTGATATAAGCAACGTATGTAACAGCCAAAAGTACTAAAAGCAAAAAGGGATCGAGTATACTCACAGTGATTGATTATGGATTGAAGGGAGCGCTGAGAGTAGGGTTAGCCTGAATAGTTCGATAGCACAACAATGAGTAACGTGGAAAATAAGACAAGTGTGAATGGATCGAATAGGCTGGTCGATCAAATAGCAGGTTCGATCGAACGGTCTGTTCGATCGGCTGGTATATCCGATTGGACAGTCCTGTTCGATCGGCCGGTAGGCTCGATCGGTTGGGCCATTCGAGTGGATTGTTTCTTCCTCTAGTATGTTTGTGTTTGAGGATTTGAACTTTTGAAGTTTTAGTTGTAGTATATGAGAACACAAAAATGTTCTTACCTTTCAGGTCGAACGGTCCGTTCGATCGCCCGACTTAATCGATCGGCTGGGAACCTTAGAGTGATGCTCAACAGGATGTCGCTCGATCGAACGGACTGTTCGATCGGCTGGCATTCCATACTACGAACGAGTTGTAAAAACGATTAAGTGTTGAAGCATAGTATCTCATGATCCGAAGAGTAATGTTTACCAATCGAGTAGCGTATTCGATCGAACATCACTTCGTCAATAGCATACTTCATAAAATTCGAAAAGTGTGGGACCATGTGCTAGCCGATCGGCTGGCCCGGTCGATCGGCTGGCATGTCCGATCGGCTGGGCTGTTCGAACAGCCTAGCCGTTCGGCCAGCAAGTCTGACCTGGTCGGCCTTTCGTCTAACTCTTGGCTGTTTAATTACTTGTCGTCATATCGAGGTAGTTTTGATAACGAGTTGAACTATGATATCCTCCGTTCCTACTCGTTTCTTCGACTCAGACAGGAATCACCCAAGTCCGGCCGGTGAACGGTTCGGAACGTCGGTTTAGAGTTTAACCCGAAATCGGTGAACCTTGTGCATAGAATCCGAATCTTGAACCTCTTAGTTGTTAGAGTGACTAGTTAGCCGGTTCAAGCTTCGTTTCTACCGGTTTTAAAGTTTCGAATGTAAAAGGTTGAAGAAAGTTGGAAATTATTCATAAAAATGTTAAGATTTGTAAGAATCTTAGTTTGTTTATGTGGAAATCGGTCAGATCTAAGCTATTCACGGTTGAATGAGGCCAAAGTTTGGTGTTCTTCAAGAACACCATGATGACATCACCCAAGAACAGTTGGATCTTGGTGATTTAACGGTTAGAAATCGAGTTTTGAAAGATAGAAAGGTGTAGAATCATGTAATGATCAAAATCGTACAAGAATTAGAGTGAAAACTTACCGGAGTTGAGAGAAATCTGAGAAAAGGTGAAGAAAAAGGCTGGTTCGGTCAGAGCTTTCCAAAAATGGAAAGTGTGACAATGACAGCCCTATTTATAGGCTCCAAAAGAGGAAAGTGGCAGCCGATCGGCCAGGAGCTCCGATCGAATGGGCTGCTCGATCGGCTAGGAAGATGCTAGCCGATCGGCCGGCCTATTCGATCAGGATGCCTCCTGTTCGATCCGCGACCCACTTTGAGTAATTCGCGACGATTTTCGATGTTTCGAGTACGATAGAGTTCCTAGTCAAATTACTTTCAGTCGTTGGGACTATATCTAACATACAATCATCTATAAGTCACGTTTCGATGTCGGTTTCGATTGAGTTCGATTGCTTTTCGAGTTTCGATTCGATTTTTGATTGATTCGCTTGAATACCACACCAAACATATAAGTAAACACGCACAAGTAACACATAAGGCACACACACACACGTATAATAACACCAGAGTTCGCATAATTCGAGTCTCAGGTTTGATTGATGAATCGATTAGCTTGGTTATTGATGGATTAACTTTATCGCATTGTTACTTCCTACTATTCACAGTCGTAAATCGGTCGCATTGATTAAACATTCGATCATTTCATTTATACAACACTTACTCCACATAATACAAAAGCAAAAAGAACATTAGCAGTCAAAGAAGTCAAAGTTGACTTGGACTTGACTTTGACTTTGACATTCGAAAACACGGGGTGTTACAGCCTCCCCTTAATTAGGGAATTTCATCCCGAAATTAGGTCGAAGGCTACACAACGCCGTGATTTACCAATTTGATGCTTTAGATCTATTTATTTAAACAACTGCGGGTACTTGGCCTTCATGTCGCTTTCGAGTTCCCAAGTGAACTCCGCGCCTCGTTTGCCTTCCCATCGGACCTTCACGATCGTGATGCGAGAGCGCCTGACTTGCTTGGTTTGGTGATCCATGATTTCGACAGGCTTTTCCATGAAGTGTAACGTTTCGTTGATCTGAAGATCGTCGAGTGGTACGATTAGATCATGATCAGCAAGGCATTTTCGGAGGTTAGAGACGTGGAAAGTCGGGTGGACGTTACTGAGTTCCTCCGGTAGTTCGAGTCTGTAGGCGACTTTTCCGATCCTTTCCAGAATCCTAAAAGGTCCAACATATCGAGGCGCGAGTTTCCCTTTCTTGCCGAATCGGACTACACCCTTCCAAGGTGATACCTTTAGGAGTACGTAGTCACCAACTTAGAATTCCAGGGGCTTGCGTCTTCTATCGGCGTAACTTTTCTGTCTGTTCCGAGCTTTCACCAAGTTGTCTCGAATCTGGTGTATTTTGTCAGTCGTTTCTTGTAGAATCTCGGGACCGGTTAGTTGCGAGTGATCGATCTCGTGCCACACAATAGGCGATCGACATCTTCTACCATACAAAGCCTCGAAAGGTGCCATTTGGATGCTGGCATGATAGCTGTTATTGTACGAGAATTCCACCAATGGCATGTGTTTGTTCCAACTACCACCAAAATCTATGACACACGCTCGGAGCATGTCTTCAAGAGTACGGATCGTTCTTTCAGTCTGTCCGTCGGTTTGAGGATGGAATGCAGTACTCAGATTAAGCGACGTACCAAGGGCCGCTTGAAACGTTTCCCACAATTGCGAAGTGAACCGAGCGTCACGGTTTGAAATGATGTCACGAGGCGTACCATGATTACAAATGATCTCGTCGGTGTAGATTTGGGCTAGTCGTTCCACCTTGTAGTCTTCTCGTATCGGCAAAAAGTGGGCTGATTTCGTTAGACGATCGACTATGACCCAAATACTGTCGTGACCTGATGGCGTGAGCGGGAGTTTTGTTATGAAATCCATAGCTATACTATCCCACTTCCATATAGGTATCGGCGGTTGTTCGAGTAAGCCAGAAGGTCTTTGATGTTCAGCCTTGACTCTTGCACAAGTTAAGCAATTTCCAACGTATAGGGCGATATCTCGTTTCATGCCCGGCCACCAGTACTTATAGCGTAGGTCCTGGTACATCT
This sequence comes from Helianthus annuus, assembly GCF_002127325.2. Classification (NCBI taxonomy): domain Eukaryota; kingdom Viridiplantae; phylum Streptophyta; class Magnoliopsida; order Asterales; family Asteraceae; genus Helianthus; species Helianthus annuus. The sequence goes on along the minus strand of NC_035438.2, from coordinate 66,113,508 downwards.
TATCTGCGTCGGGATGAATAGAATACCGGGATTTGTGGGCTTCATTCATGATAATCTTTCGCAAATCGGTCCGCTTAGGGATCCAAATTCGATTCAGATAATAGAATATCCCATCGGATTTGCTTACCAGCTGGGCTCCATCGTGATAGATCCTCTCTTTCTTCAATGTACGCTCGTTAAAGCAAGCATGTTGAGCTTCGCGGATAAGGGTTTCGAGGTTGTGCTGAGCTTGGATGTTTCGGATACTGAGCACGTAACTCTTTCTGCTGAGTGCGTCGGCGACCACATTCGCCTTGCCTGGGTGATAATGGATCTCACAGTCGTAATCGTTGAGAAGTTCTACCCATCGGCGTTGACGCATATTAAGCTCTCTCTGATTAAAGATGTGTTGTAAACTCCTGTGATCAGTGTAGATCATACACTTAGTGCCATACAGGTAGTGTCGCCAAATCTTCAATGCAAAGACAACCGCGCCTAGCTCGAGGTCATGGGTTGTGTAGTTCTTCTCGTGGATCTTGAGCTGACGAGATACGTAGGCTATAACCTTGTCTCGCTGCATGAGGACACAGCCGAGACCAAGGTTAGAAGCATCACAGTAGACAATGAAATTGTCGCTTCCGTCGGGCAGCGTAAGAATCGGAGCGTTGCACAGCATATGCTTGAGGGTTTGGAAGGCAGTCTCTTGTGCGTTTCCCCACACAAAAGGCTTGTCCTTATACGTAAGAGCGGTAAGTGGCATAGCGATCTTGGAGAATCCTTCAATGAATCGTCGATAATAGCCCGCTAGTCCGAGAAAAGAACGAACTTCTGACGGGTTCTTAGGTGTAATCCAGCTTTTGACAGCTTCAATCTTCGCAGGATCGACGATACCCTGACTATTCATGATGTGACCCAGAAACTGAACCTCCTCCAACCAGAATTTGCACTTGGAGAACTTGGCATAGAGTTGGTTCCCCTGGAGTAACTCGAGAACCAAACGTAGATGTTGCGCGTGTCCGGCTTTCGTTTTGGAATAAATCAAGACGTCGTCGATGAACACGATGACGAAACAGTCAAGATAAGGCTTACACACGCGATTCATCGGGTCCATAAAGACCGCGGGTGCGTTGGTTAGGCCAAAGGGCATAACAACAAATTCGTAATGGCAATAACGGGTTCGAAAAGCGGTTTTAGGAATGTCTTCCTCTTGAATCCGTAGCTGATGATATCCTGAACGCAGATCGATCTTAGAGAAGCCTGCTGCACCTTGTAGCTGATCAAACAAATCGTCAATTCGGGGCAAGGGGTATCGGTTCTTGATGGTTAGCTTATTCAATTCCCGGTAATCAAATGCACATCCGGAACGATCCATCCTTCTTTTTGACGAAAAGGACTGGCGCGCCCCAAGGAGAGGTGCTTGGGCGAATAAGGCCTTTTTCAAGTAATTCCTGGAGTTGGTTCGAGAGTTCCCTCATCTCGGAAGGTGTGAGTCGGTAAGGGGCTTTGGCAACGGGGTTAGCTCCAGGAATGAGGTCGATGTGGAAGCCGATATCACGACTTGGTGGTAGTCCGGGAAGATCGTCAGGGAACACCTGAGGAAATTCACGAACCACTGGAACGTCTTTGACTTCAACTTTCTTTTTCTTTTCCTTCTCCGCTACTACGATGTTGGCCAAGAAGGCTCGGTATTCCTTGCGGAGATACTTGCTGGCTTGAATACAAGACATGAGTTTGAGACCTTTCGACGCTGTTTCACCGTACACACACAATAGATCACCATTCGCGAGCGAGAATCGAATCATCTTTTCGAAGCACACAACTTCAGCATGGTTTTCGCGAAGAAAATCCATGCCTATTATGACGTCAAAGCTTCCGAGTTGCATTGGAATAAGGTCGATTGGGAAAATGTGACAGTTGAGTTCGAGAGTACAATCACGGAGTACTGAATTAACGGCAATAGTTCTTCCCGTAGCGACTTCGACTTCGAATGACGAGGACAGATAAGAGCGCTTACGACTAAGGAGCTTCTCGAATTCAAACGACACAAAGCAGTTATCGGCTCCAGTATCAAACAAACATGATGCATAAATACCATTCACAAGGAACGTACCATTAACCACGTTGTTATCCGCCTGAGCCTGACGGGCATTGATATTGAAGGTTCGGGCATGGCCTGCTTGCTGTTGTTGCTGAGGCTGCTGTTGTGGTTGTTGCTGCTGGGCTCTTGCTTAACCACCCTGTTCGGCACCTGTTTGCAAAGTGGTTAGGGTCACCACATGCAAAGCAGACTCGAGCGTTGACTGCTGGTGCTTGAGCTGCTTGTTGGCCTTGAGGGGCAGGAAGTAGAGCTTGGTTGACAGTAGCTTGAACTGGGGCTTGACGGGGACCATAGCGACAGTTCGCAGTGAAATGACCATAAAGGTTACAGTGAGCGTAAAAACGACATGCTAGACCCACCGGGTGATGGTACGAACACGTTGGGCAGAGTGGGTGAGGGCCTGTGTATGCACGCTTCGCTGGCGGTGCATTGATCACTGGAGCTGAGCGCTGGTGCTGCTGCTGTTGAACTGGTACAGCTTGAAGAGGAGCAGCAGTAGTTGTCACAGCACAGTTCTTGTTGCTGGAGCTGTTGTTGTTGTGCTTCTTCTTTCTTCTCGACGACTTGGAGGGTTGAGCAGATGAGTCGGTGGGTGTTGCGGTGGCTTGATGCAGAGACTTGGTTTGCTTATCCCAAAAACCAGACTTTACTCGCTTGTCATTGATCTCAGCGGTGAGTAGGTAGGTTTCTTCGATCGTTGCTGGCTTGGCGGCGTGAACAAAGTCGGCTACACAGTCGGGCAGGGCTCGAATGTACTTCTTGATGGCTTGATCTGAGGTCTTGACTTGATCTGGACAGATGATACTGAGCTGCTTGAAGCGAGCAGTGAGAGCAGCGTTGTCTCCGTCTTTCTGCTTGATGACCCAAAATTCATCCTCCAGCTTTTGGCGTTCATGAGGAGGGCAGAATTCATCGATCATAATTGCCTTCAGTTCCTCCCATGTCAGCTCGTAAGCTGCATCATTCCCACGCTTGTTTCGTTCAGCAGTCCACCAGTCTAGAGCACGGGACTGGAAGACGCCAGTAGCATTGAGAGTGCGGAGATTTTCGGGGCATCCGCTTTGTCGCAGGGTGACTTCGACCGAGTCGAACCAATGAAACATGGCAGTAGGGCCATCCTCACCGGTGAACTCCTTTGGTCCGCATGCTTTAAACTGCTTGAAGCTAAAAGCAGTCTTGCTTGAATCCTTAGGGTTCTCAGCTCGGGATTCTTCAGACGTTTTGCTGGCATTTTCAAACACCTCACTCACGGCTTTCGCCACTTGTTTGGAGATGATAGCAGCGAGACGTCGGTCTCTCTTTTCTTGGCGAGTCACTCGGTGTCGGGATCCAGACGACGACATGGTCTGCATTAGACATCGTCACGAGACTCAACACAACAAAATCAAATCTCACCTCACACGTCCACTACTATCTAAAGCTTAGAATCACGTCGAATCACGTAACATATAAACACAGATTCACAGATATACCTAATCATGGAGCACAGAAGCACATAGAGCACATAGGTCACAGAAGCACATAAGCACGTAGAGCACAAAACACAGAAGCACATAAGTACCTAGGTATTTAATCACAGAAACAGTTACTGTCACGTGATTCTCCTATCGGTATACAGTAGCACATTCGGTTTCCTGACTGCTTCTAAGTTTACGAGCATTTGAATATAGCGATCGAGAATAGCACATCGAGTAGCATAATATAGTATAGCCTAACTTAGTCGTATAGCATAACATAGTATGATATCGTCTAGAGTTGCGACAACTGGATGTCGAATTGAGATAGAACAGCAAATGCGAGTCGTGTGTGTCGATTGAAATGATAGCAAAATCGAATAACATCCCAAAATATAAACACAAAAACAGGGAAAGCACACGTAAACACATAAAAATCAACGAGTCATCAGAGTACGCGGTTGTGGTTCTCAGAATCGAAACACATAAAATCGAGAGATAGATTGTCTGCGGCTACTAGACATCGACTACCCAAGGCAATTCGACTATTCACAGTAGACTTGTCATCATTTTTAACTCTAGAGGTCGTGTTTCTGCCTCGATTCTTGGGCATTCCACACGCGTTCCCTAGGTCATACTTATGAGTTCAGGTCGTTGGAGTCCGTCGAATACTTTGGTGAGATAAAGTTCGGAACAAATTGTCAAGGTTCGGGTTTCACCCCTGACTTAACGACCTCTATTCCTGAGCTTTTAATAAAATAAAGGAGATTATTCATCAAAATATGGATTTCACTCCTGATTTGGTATAATCTCCCTTGTTTGTTGGTGAAAATAATGAGATAAGCATGAATAAATGAATAAAATCAACATAAGTCAGGCAATTTGGTCAGGAGTTTGCGGCTTTCACACCTATTCCCAACCAATCGCTTAACTTAAATTGGAAATTCGGGTGCAGTGATAGTGATGAATTGCAGGATAAAGCACATAAACTGGGTCTGTTGGTTCCTAACTATACCCTAAGTCTCTAAGACAGCGACCCGGACTAGGTCATGTCTAACCTAATTCCTTATAGTTATGGCTCTGATACCAATCTGTCACACCCCAACCGATGGAGGAATCATCGGGGCGCGGCACTGAGCGAAACAGATTGTTCAAAGAAATTCCATAACAACTATTATTACCAAATAGTTTAAGTATCACGTCCCATACCGTGACCCATAAGATAAATTTAGTTATTACAGACATAGATATCCTTTAAACAAAACATGTTCCGACAACTCAGATTTAAACACATAAATATAAATTGTCTTGGTTTCTAGACTCTTTCCTAGCCTCGATTTCACAGCAGAGAAAGCAAGTAAGCATCCTAAACACCTGTTACATACGTTAAAATAAAGTCAATACATATAATGTAAAGGTGAGCATACAAGTTTGATAATAGCATATAGAGTTCGAATAGTTTACGCATAACCAGCACGTACACAGAGGAAAACGAAGCATGTTAATTATCGACATGGACCTATCGATACCAATGACGGCGGGTTGACCGTCCGAGACGGTTCGCAATACATGATTACCACCGTAATCCATGCAAGTAATTGTCCTTAACAACCCCCGTGTGAACGGGCGCTGAGTCCAAACTATAGTACTACGTCGTTAAGGCAGGTAGACAGCATTCCACGTGTAAACATAATCAACAAGCATTCATTAGGTCACGTAATACATGCATATTGGTTAGCGTTCAATAGTTTGAGTAGTGTGAACATTTGTGTTTTGATATAAGAAACGTATGTAACACCCAAAAGTGCTAAAAGCAAAAAGGGATCGAGTATAGTCACAGTGATTGATTATGGATTGAAGGGAGCGTTGAGAGTAGGGTTAGCCTGAATAGTTCGATAGCACAACAATGAGTAACGTGGAAAATAAGACAAGTTTGAATGGATCGAATAGGCTGGTCGATCGAACGGAAGGTTCGATCGAACGGTCTGTTCGATCGGGTGGTATATCCGATTGGACAGTCCTGTTCGATCGGCCGGTAGGCTCGATCGGCTGGGCCATTCGAGTGGATTGTTTCTTCCTCTAGTGTGTTTGTGTTTGAGGATTTGAACTTTTGAAGTTTTTGTTGTAGTATATGAGAACATAAAAATGTTCTTACCTTTGAGGTCGATCGATCGAATGGTCCGTTCGATCGGCCGGCTTAATCGATCGGCTGGGAACCTTAGAGTGATGCTCAACAGGATGTCGCTCGATCGAACGGACTGTTCGATCGGCTGGCATTCCATACTACGAACGAGTTGTAAAAACGATTAAGTGTTGAAGCATAGTATCTCATGATCCAAAGAGTAATGTTTACCAATCGAGTAGCATATTCGATCGAACATCACTTCGTCAATAGCATACTTCATAAAATTCGAAAAGTGTGGGACCATGTGCTAGCCGATCGGCTGGCCCGGTCGATCTGCTGGCATGTCCGATCGGCTGGGCTGTTCGAACAGCCTAGCCGTTCGGCCAGCAAGTCTGACCTGGTCGGCCTTTCGTCTAACTCTTGGCAGTTTAATTACTTGTCGTCATATCGATGTAGTTTTGATAACGAGTTGAACTATGATATCCTTCGTTCCTACTTGTTTCTTCGACTCGGACAGGAATCACCCAAGTCCGGTCGGTGAACGGTTCGGAACGTCGGTTAGAGTTTAACCCGAAATCGGTGAACCTTGTGCATAGAATCCGAATCTTGATCCTCTTAGCTGTTAGAGTGACTAGTTAGTCGGTTCAAGCTTCGTTTCTACCGGTTTTAAAGTTTCGAATGTAAAAGGTTGAATAAAGTTGGAAATTATTCATAAAAATGTTAAGATTTGTAAGAATCTTAGTTTGTTTATGTGGAAATCGGTCAGATCTAAGCTATTCACGGTTGAATGAGGCCAAAGTTTGGTGTTCTTTAAGAACACCATGATGACATCACCCAAGAACACTTGGATCTTGGTGATTTCACGGTTAGAAATCTAGTTTTGAAAGATAGAAAGGTGTAGAATCATGCAATGATCAAAATCGTACAAGAATTAGAGTGAAAACTTACCGGAGTTGAGAGAAATCTGAGAAAAGGTGAAGAAAAAGGCTGGTTCGGTCAGAGCTTTCCAAAAATGGAAAGTGTGACAATGACAGCCCTATTTATAGGCTCCAAAAGAGGAAAGTGGCAGCCGATCGGCCAGGAGCTCCGATCGAATGGGCTGCTCGATCGGCTAGGAAGATGCTAGCCGATCGGCCGGCCTGTTCGATCAGGATGCCTCCTGTTCGATCCGCGACCCACTTTGAGTATTTCGCGACGATTTTCGATGTCGGTTTCGATTGAGTTCGATTGCTTTTCTAACATACAATCATCTATAAGTCACGTTTCGATGTCGGTTTCGATTGAGTTCGATTGCTTTTCGAGTTTCGATTCGATTTTTGATTGATTCGCTTGAATACCACACCAAACATATAAGTAAACACGCACAAGTAACACATTAGGCACACACACGTATAATAACACCAGAGTTCGCATAATTCGAGTCTCGAGTTTGATTGATGAATCGATTAGCTTGGTTATTGATGGATTAACTTTATCCCATTGTTACTTCCTACTATTCACAGTCGTAAATCGGTTGCATTGATTAAACATTCGATCATTTCATTTATACAACACTTACTCCACATAATACAAAAGCAAAAAGAACATTAGCAGTCAAAGAAGTCAAAGTTGACTTGGACTTGACTTTGACTTTGACATTCGAAAACACGGGGTGTTACATCGGATGGCAGGGCCAAAGGTGAAAATGAAATGTTAAGGGCCGTATTTATAGTCGATGTGGACAGCTAGGTCGGTGTTAGTGCGCAATGGATCGGATGGCTCTCCGGTCGAATGGTCATCCGATCGGATGTCCATTCGGACAGCCGAGACCCGTTTGCTAGTTTTCCGACTTTGGTTCGTTTTGCGAGCTAGGTTAAGTGTTGCGTTGCGTATTATTGTGAGTAACCATTACATGGTATAATTATGTAATTAACACAAAACTTTTCGTGTTTCATGTCTGCGTCTAAGTTAGTTTCACGTTCAATAAGTATCAAATATCAAAGTCTCTCGTCTAGTAAGGAATCAAAGTTTCTCGTTCAATAAGTATCAAGTTTCTCATTCAATAAGTATCAAAGCATAACAAGTGTCAAGTTTCAAGAGTCAAGTTTCAAAGTATCACAAGAGTCTAGCATCACAAGAGTCAGGTATCAGAAGAATCAAGATTCATATTGTTCATGCATAAAGTCTCAAGTAGAGTAAAAGTTTCACATAGTCTAACATGATCAAGATTCAAGTTAAGTATAACAGGGACGAGACTTGCCAAAAGATAAACGTTTCGAAACGCAGAGCGTTACAGTTAGAGCATTCATAAGTCATAAGAAGGGAATCATATTTCTCTCCATCTCTAAATTTTAGGGCAAATAGCCCAAAAAAATAAAAAATAAAACCTTCTTTTTTTCTCCACATTAGCCTCTGTATTCAATTCCTCTATCCCTCAAATTTTAAAAAGTGATAGTGCAAGCCTCTAAATTTACGGCTCTATTATTCACCTCTAAATTTATTATTTTATTAGCCTTTTCATCTAAAAATATTATATATATATATATATATATATATAAACTTATAAAAACTAAGACACGTTCGGTTTATTAAATATTTATAGATTTTATATCGTTTATTAAAATGTAATATGATTACAAACTAATGGCAGGTAGACGAGCAACAAGCTGCACCGCTACCCCTTTCTTAATAGCAAACCCTACCCTGCTAAACACAAAATTCTGCCTCTTAACATGTGTGGTGTTACTGCTTGCCACCTGTTGAACCCGCTTTAGGAACCGCACCGCGTCAGGGGAGAGAGCGCCAAATGTATCGAAAGCGAACAGGACGAACACGTGTTGATTCTCGATGCAAGCTTTTTCGTGTTTAGCTACTTTGCCCACCTCTGCCTTGGTTATCGCCTGTCCCGTCACAAACCCATGGTCCCTTAGCCCAACGAGGGGGGACACACCTGTCAAATCGACACACGCGTGTTTCCCTCCTTCCCATCCAAAAACAAGAATATCAGCGGGCCGTAGCGTAGATCTCCCTTCTAATGGATCAGTCAAGAAGTTCACCGGAGCTTCCTTTTTTGCCGAGATCCCTGCTCACTTAAGGACATCATATAACACATCTCGAACTAAATCATGTCGATATTTAAAGCCCGGTAATTCTTTGCAATGGACTGCATGCTCCCCAAAAGAATCCAAGCAACACTTCCGACATACAGGACACGGGTCATCAACCGGGAAAAGGGGTATCATTAAACGGTACTTGGGGATAGCACGATATTCCACAGCTGTCACACCCCGATATTTCCACATATTACCAGTGGGCCCGGTGGGGAGTATCGTGACGTAGTTGATATCATCATGGTCAATCATACACAGAATAGCACAGCGGAAGTCTTGGAATATAAAATATTATTACAAACTCAAATGTCTGAAAATATCAAGTATTTATTATAGACGAGTCTGTAATATCAAATCCAAAGGAGGATCGTTACAGAATGTATAAAATGAAGCTTAGCAGACTTTATGGCATCTTTAAGGATTTGCAAGATCCTCTTTTTCGACACCGAGCAACTCCCAACCTATTACGAGTAGTACCTGCCACTTAGCCTTTTGAAAATACGTCAGTTTTCACTGGTAAATACAATTAAACGACTCATTTGAAAAGAATTTGTGAAAATTGATTTAAGTGCACAAGGCACAAAACCTTTTATAACTTGGGACTATTCTTAATAAAATCTTGTATACTGAATTACATGTTTACCATACATATGGGGCCTAGTACAGAGACTGAGACATGATTAAACGACACACCACTTATAAAACCCTTAAAGGAGTTATCCCCAACTTGTGGGTAATTAATAATTTATTACTGGCATCTTTTCGGTGTATGCCTACACCCTGCGCATCGGTCGTGGCCATTTAGAAATGAATGAGCCAAGGATATATCTAGGACACAGCCGTTAACCCCCAATGTTTAAGTTATCAACAGAACAATATCAAAACAGGTTTTGTGGATTTACTAGCCACAATCCGGCATTTGATTGATCCACACCTGACCAAGCGGTATTAATCTACCGTATCACAAGCCCGTATAAGGAAAAATAAGTTAAGAGTATTTACCTGAGCTAATACTTGATTCGCAGCACAATAACTCAGTTGTATCCAATCTATCTAAATGCAGGTAGCTTTTACCGAGTGGCTCTAGTCTGGAGTGATGGTAATATATAACCAATTCAAAATGCTAACGGTCTTATTTAAGTCGCAGACTTAGACCGGCTAGCTTAAAGTATCTAAAACGGTAGGACACGCTAGATTAAGCGATGACCGGAATAGAATGTGAATTAGACCCTACAAGTTTGGATACTTGTATAATATGGGTAAACTAAACACATCCCAGATTTTGAGATAAAAACGATAAGGTTAAACCCGTTTCGGCAAACTTACGTAAACTAGTTACATAACCCGATCCGAACGCGTAAATGCGTATCGGGCAACCAAATGAACCATATACAAGTTCCATATGCTATTATGCTTAGAATATGTCAATACATCAGTAGGATGTCAACATATATGCCCAAAAAGTATTTAAAACCAAATTAAGTCCCGAAGGGGCAATTTGGTCGTTTTACCCTTTATAAAAGAGGTTTTAAAACAAACCAAGGTTCTGGTCTTTGGTAATCAGTAAAAATATTTATTTTATCACATTACATCAGTAAGATATCATACATATGTGAGGTTTACCATTTACGGCCAAACTATGCCCCAAAAGGGTATTTTGGTCATTTCACATATGCTTTTACGGACATTTTTGGAAGTCTGAGTTCACGAATTATACCTACTGTAATAATATTAAAATTTGTTTAGAAATTCAGTAGGTAACAAGTCTTAGGTGTTAATTATGGTTTAAAACCATACTATGCACCTAAATGGCGTAAAAATCGCTAGTTGACGATAATTAAGGAATTTTACGAAAATCTGAGATTTTGATCAGTTTTGAATGCTCAAAATAATTTATTTAATATATGAAATCAGTAGGAAAAAGTTTGGTATTCAAATCATTTGTAAATCTCATTTTATACATGAAAAGGGTATTATCGTCATTTACCGAATAATACAAGAACTCTATGATATGATCAGTTTATAATCTGATCAATAATTCCAACAATCCCTAAAAATAATATCTTAACAGTAGGTAATGAGTTTTGGGTCAAAATCCAAGTTTAAACATGCCTTATGTAAGATATCGCAATTTACTTAATTAAAAGCTTCTAATTACGATATCGAGCATAACTCCTATTTGGGACCAAGAATTGATGTCAAATTTTCGGGACAAGCTTATATATCAGTAACAAAGGTTTTTGTCCTCTCACATTTCTAAAAATCTCATTCATATGTCAAAAGGGCAAAATGGGCGTTTATAAGCATAATAACGGAAACTAGCGTATAATTCAAACTACTAAGGACCAGATAATACAACCTTAGGGGGTTATACTACAACATAATACGGTCCTAATGGAAGCTTGAAACATGGAAGATTCAAGCTTAATCGGGTCAGAACTGAAAAGTCAAAGAAAAGTCAAGCTTTGACGATTTTCGGTTGCGAACCGACCCTAAACTCAGAATTGTCGGGTTGAACATGCTTAGACATATTTTAATAATTATTACCAAGTTATTAGTGTGTTAAAATATAATTTATAACCTCTGCATCTATGGTTTTTAATTAATATTCACAATCTGCCAAGTTTGACTTTTTATCTAAACGGTTTGACCCAACAATTAACTAAGCAAACGAAGGAATTAGGAGGTGCCCTTTTAAGGGTTAATCACCTACCTAAATATGGTCACATACCCACATTCAATTAGGTCAGTGGCTGGACCATGAGAGTTTAAACCAAAAGTCAAAAGCTAATTTACGATACTTGACTTTTCGGTTTGTAAAACTATGAAACTAAACTATAAGGTGGGTTAAGGTACTTACAAAGGGTCCATGCTAACTTTTCTACTAAAATATAAGTTCCATTCAGTCCAGGAGCTCCAGGCTTGAGAGATGGATGAAAGAATGAAGTGTGTGTCAAAAATGAATGAAGGCTTCAAGTATTTATAGGTTTTGGGTGTGATTTTGGATCAAGACAAGTGTGTGGAGGGTTAGTCAGATCCTTACACCTGTTATAGCAGTTGTCCTAATTGGTTTGGAGCCCAAGGATTCGAATATAATTGGTTTAGAATGGATTTGAGTGATCACCAAGCAAGAATAAAATAAAAATAATAAACTGCTGCAGATGCAGGCCACGCGGCCCGCATAGGGGACAACCCAGACTTCACGCAGCCCGCCTGAAGGTCAGGCCCAGAACACAAGTTTGCAGATTAGGCAGTTTCATTCCCCGCACACTATAACTTGTATTTTTGACGTATTTAACCTCTGTTAAGCCATTTTCAAGGCTCTACAAGGACGTCAAAGTTAGGGGACTTAAAACATGCTTAATATATTACGGATGTAGGTTTGTTTGGTCGTATGGTCACGTTATTCGTCGAATTACGACGAAACACAAACGGACGCGAAAAACGATCCAAATTACGCGACGGATGGAATTTTATCAAGCCAAACACTAAAATCAAATATTTTAGTGCTTACATAAATTTTTGGATGCCCGAATATATTCAGAACGTAAGATATGCGCGAAAATGCAAACTTATGCACTTTTTGACGCTTTTAGTCCCTGTTGATCAAATAAGTTTATTTTTGCGCACCAAATACCTCTAAGCCTATTTCTAAGCTATGTAAAGGATATTTAGGACATGTTTAACTTATGATCATATTCCTGAAGGTTCAATACCATACGAAGCGGTATATTTTTGCAGTTGACGCAATTAGTCCTTTAATTGCACAAAGTAGCGCGAGATGTCATTTAATTATATCTAAGCCTTCCATGGCCCATAATGGGTATTCCCAAGCATGTGTTTAATTGTTACTACGCTCCCGTTTGCTTAAATGGTCACCGAAAGGTGTAGATTCAAAAGTTGACGCTTTTGGTCCCTCTAATGCGCAAACTTGCGCATATTATCATTTAATAACATCGAAGCCTTATCTATCCCATGTTAGGCATTCTTGAGAGTATTATAATACATCATGATGTTTCGGGTTCGTTAAAAGGTCATTCAGAGTTATAATTAAACATGTTGACGTTTTTAACCCCTCTAACTTTCAAACTTGCGCGTAACTTCACTTATTGGCATAAAAGCCTTGTATAGCCAATATTAGGCATTCCCAAGAATATGATGAAACATAATGAAGCTCTCGGTTTGTTAAAAGGTCATTCAGAGGTAAGAATTAACATGTTGACATGTTTAACCCTTTATCGCGCAAACTTTCAAATAATTATGCAAACGGCTCCTCTCGTCCAACAAGTGGCTCATTTGAGAATACGGATACCGTATAAGGTCACTCAGAGGCCTAGTTTAGGCATGTTGACACCTTCAGTCCTTCTATAATCAAGGTTTTCGATTTTTGATGAAATTAGTCCCTCACAGTCAACGTTTGACTTTATTAGGGTTCATTACACGTGTCATCACATCATTGGACACGATTTTACGAGGTGTTACATCCTCACCCCCTTAAAAGAAATCTCGACCCCGAGATTTTCTCAAAAAGATGGAAGTACTTTCTGTCGTGTAATGGACTTAACTTCCAAAGTAATTTAGGGACCTTTACGGGTATTCCAGTTGACCTATTTAATAGGTGCATGCTCCTTTTCGGAGTTTCTTAACCTGTCGATCCTTGATCGATATAGGTCTTTCAATAAACCTCAGGCTTTCATTAATCTATATGTCTTTACAAGACATTGCTAGCGATTTATCAGCTAGGCATTACTTTAAGTTAGAAATGTGGAACACATCGTGAATTCCACCGAGCTCCTTAGGCAAGTTTAGCTGATAAGCTATACTGCCATCACATTCGATGATCTCGAATGATTTATATACCCAAGACTTAACTTGCCCTTTATACCGAAACGTATTGTACTCTCTCATATTTGATATTTTCGATAGAGTCTTGTTCCCCATTTGGAACTTTAAGAGATTTGCGCCTCTTGTTCGCATTGCTCTTCTGCCGATTACTGGCGGTTTTCAGACGATTACGGATTCATAATATCCTATCCATCGTCGTTAATACAAACCTCAGATCCTGAGAATTGGGCTTTCCCAATTTCCTGCCCAACGATTGGGCGTTGACTATTTCCTCCAAACAAGGTCTCCAATGGAGCAGCCTTTATGCTTATATCACGCTTTTGGTTAAAAGAACTTATTCAGGGTGAGATAGTTATTCCAACTACTACCCGAATCAGTCTTAAGGAATCAACTATCCTCATGGTTAGTCGAACAAGTCGACGATCCTGGGCATCTAATAACAATTCTTAATTGTTTCCTGGTAGGTTGCAGTAATCAATGCACAAGCGTATTGCATCATGCGTTCTTTTATCAACCATAATCAGAGCTCTTAAGATGATGAGCTAGGCTGTACAAGCCTTTCTCCAAAAACTCATCTGGTTAGTTCTCAGTTCTTCCATTTCCATTGATGCTGACCGATAAAGAGTTTCTGTAATAGATACAGCTCTTAATAGGATGTAAATCTTAATTCCACCTTGCCTCTCAAGAGGTCAAACAGGGTAGTTCTATGGAGAAGCAATCAAGTTATCCAAATATGATAGAGGTAGCTTCAATCTTTGACCTTGGTCCACTTACCGGCGATTGTGTCATGCAAATGACATATCTGTTTTACGAGTGCACGGATGCCTTAAGTAGAGACGCCTACTTAGGCATTTTTATTAGGGATATCTTCTTTGAACACCACTAGCTGACTTTAGTACAATATGACCATTGGAATATCTTAGTGGCCCCATGCATTAAACTTCCATACTGATCAGGCATGGACATAATCTATGGGACGCACTGGGATACGCAAATCCTCATATGGCGCTTTTGTCAATCATAGTTGGCACTCGCAGTTGATAAAATCAATGAGGAAAAATAATTAAAATAACATATAATGTTGTACTCTATTCGAAGAAGGAGTACTCTTAGATAATACAGAAGGATTTATTGCCAACAATAGAAAAATCGGTCTCCATGGTTGCGTTGGTAAGTGATAAGGAATGTACTTGATGACATCATGTACTGCCTTTTGACATTCATCTGGTGAGTTCAGGCATTTCCTTTCTTAGCTTTTCCAGACTTAGCTGCACCTTCTTTGGTAGCTTTATGGCATCTAGTTCTGATGTGGCCTTTCTCACCACAGCCGTAACTGACTGCATTCTTTATGTCCCTACATTCATGGGACTGATGACCAGTTTCTTTGCAGATGCACACTGCTTTGGTCTTTATCCTATTCGACACTGTCCCCAATGTCTTTTATAGCAATTCTTACATACAGGCTTCTTACTGAACTTATGATGATTCTTATTAAGCCCGTAATTTGCTCTTACTCTTCAATTTTTGGGAGTTATCCTCCTCCCTTGGTTCATCCTTCACATTTGAAGTGTGAACAAAACTTTTTTTTCATGAGCAATTGATTGAGGTTTTGAATGAAATTTAGAGCGAGAAGCATTCGGCTCTTTGAATTGTTTCATGACCTCTTCCATGGCCTTTCAAAACTGTTGCATCAATCATAGCTTGGAGATTAACTCCATTAATATTGAGGTTTACGTTTGTAGCATTATTAGCTTTTGTCGCCTTAATAGTATCGCGACTGTTGTCCACCTCATTCGAGTTTGCCATACTCGAAACTTGGTACTAACCACCATGTTGAGCAATTGTTAGTCATCATTCTGATGACCTGACATAGATCAGCCACGGCACCCATAAACCGTATAGGCTATTATTTTCCAAACATTCCTAATGAATGTTATTTGAATGTATATCCATTACATTTAGTCTAGGTCACAAAAGGACCATCAGTGGCATTTAAGGTTTGGAGTGAGTCCAATACCTGCCTGACAGGGGATCATAATGTCACAACTGTCTTTGTCATAAGGACGATTATGAATAGCTCGAAGGCTAGCCTTACATGACTTTTATTATAATTATATACATTTATGGCATAAATGCCCGTCGCGAAGGACGTAAAAATATATGACATAAAGCCTAGTCATGAAGGATATAAATGATTATATGGCACGAAGGCCTTGTCGCAAAGGACATTTAGGTATGGCTCAAAGTGGCCTCGTCACAACGACGTTATAAGATATGGCACCAAGGCCTGCCACGGAGGACATTTATCAATGCTGGCACAAAAAGGCCTGTGACTAGGAATGTTAACACTTAATATGTTAACTTGTCACGAATGACAAACTATAGCACATTAGCTTGTCATGAATGACTTTAAATCATAACTCATTGTTTTGTCACCAAGGATGTTAGTTTATAAGTCTCAATCTTATTGGATTAGAGGCTTCCAGGTTTGAACATAGTTCTTCACCTTTGGACAGGGAGTCATAAACTACAATTGTCATTGTCTCTAAAGACGACTTATTTGGCATAAAGGTAACCTAATTGACATCACTAATGGATGTTCATATATCATCATTGCATTTGATGATATTAATCAAGATCATATTGATCATATAGACTGTTAGGGTTGGGTATAACCCATTACTTTGTACAGGGGATCATAAAGACCACCAATAACTTTGTCTTATCGTCAATAGAGTAAAGTGTAGCCCGTAGGCATTTCATCACAAGGGATGTTATTATTATGATCATCATATTGATAATACGAGCCAGGATCGCAATGATCATATAGACTTATGGGATTCGAGCATGGCTCACCCCCTTTGGCAAAGAATCACAAAAGATTACAATTGCCTAGTCTCAAATGGACAATATAATATAGCCCTTAGGCAAAACATCATTAAGGATGTCAGATTTAATCATCGTACTGATGATTTTAGTCATGATCGCATTGATCATGTAGACTATTAGGCTTGAGCATAGCTCATTACCTTGGACAGGGGATCATAAAGATCACAATGTCAATGTTATAGAGACGTCCTCATATAGCACAAGGCTTGTCTCGAAGGGCAGTTAGATGGCACAAAAGGCCTTGTCACAAGGACAGTTAAAACGTAATTAATGATCTCTTGGATCAGTGATCTTTAAGGGTCGAACATAGTTCATCGCCTTTTGACAAGAAGTTTATAAAATAAAACTATCATTGTCATGAATACACCTTCGCCCAATGGCATACATCTTAATTGGATGTTTTGATGTATTCTTCATACTGTCTTTTGATAGCCGTGATTCGTATTGATCATTGCTATGAAGGTGGCTTGGAAAAGTCCAAGTACTTTTGGAAGCTAGTGTGGTCTCTCAAGTCACACAGCCAGGAATGTTAACATGTTCTCAGATGTTAACAAAGATTAATTATCTTAAGACGGTTTTACCATCATAGCCATGTTCATAAATATATATAAGCTAGGTTATACCATTAAGAGGATCTTTTGAAATTTTCAGCTGATCAATAAAGTTCGAGAAAAATTCAGAACTATTGTTGGATAAAGGACGAAATGAATACCTACATAAAATTTTCAAAACTTTCCTAAATCGTTAGGAATTTATAATAGTGCCTTCATCAGGACTTGTAGTAAAATACTTGTTCACAGAGAACTAAGAGGAAAATATAAGTCCGGATAAAGACTATAAAATATTATAAGTCCACATAGGGGTTATAATGAAATATCATGTCCTCAAAGGGACTATTTCAAAATAGCATATCCCCAAAGGGATTCTAGTGCAATAACATGTCCATAAAAGGACTATATTGGCACAGCGTGCACACAAAAGGGCTTTGTTGTACAGGTGTCCTCACAGGGACTTTAAATAACTCTAGTCCACGCAGGGACTAAAAAGAGATATAAGTCCGAAAAGGGACTATAAAATATGTCCGCATTGGGACTTTCATGATATAGCATGTCCATAAAGGGACGTTAATAAACAATTGTCCTCGTAGGGACTTTATGTCAAAAGGTACGTCCTCAATGGGACTTATTATTGAAACAATATGCCCTTAAAGGGACTTGTGATAAAATATCATGTCCACAAGGGATCTTAACGGAATAATATGTCCAATAAGGGGCTTCATAATCAGAATGTCCATAAAGGGACTACGATGAAATAATATGTCCGCGAAAGGACTATAATGATTTATTATGTCTGCCAGGGGACTTTGATAAAATAATATGTCTACGAAAAGACTTTTAATGAGATACTTATGCCCATGAAAGGACTATGAAGAAATATAATGTCCATGAGAGGACTATATTGAAGTATCAAGTCCAAGAGAGGACTATTTTAAAATAGTGCATCCACAAAAGGGATTTTAATAAAACCACACGTCCATGAAAGGACTATATTGAAATAGTATGTCCACCGAGGAACTTTATTGGAATATAATGTCCACAAGGGACTATATTGAATTATAATGTCCATGAAAGGACTAAATAGCAAATGCCCATATAGGGTCTTCAGTCAAAAGGTGTGTCCACACAGGGACTAAATAGAAGAGATAGGTCCTTTGAAGGACTTAAAAGACAAAGAATATTATGAAGGAATGATTCTCTAATGTCTTCCTTGCTCCATTCGATTGTTTCTCTTCTGGGTTTACTATACACGGTGAAGGTACAAAAGACTTCAGTGAATAATGTAAATATTCCAATCAGGATCTGTTACAGAAACAGAATTCAAGGATTCAATGGTTAAAGAATGATATGGATCACGGATTGGGTTTTGACTGATATAATCCAAGTATGGGATTCCAAACTTGAAGGTAAGAAACAAGGGTCATTGGCAAAAACGGGAGTCTCAGGGACCACCTGGTATGGACTCCACTGGCACAGACTTTAAAATTTGAGCCTCAGGGACCTCCGGTATGGACTCTGAAGTCTGATTCCAATTCATATGGGTTTGGTTTTAGGAATAAATCCATAAAGGTCTTCCTCCAAACCGGTCGCACGCTTATTCTAGTCGTATTGTGAAGCTTGGCATTCCTTGGCTTCGGATGAGGAAAATCTCTATCAACGGCTTCCTTGCTTGGCGACTTATTTAAAATACATAAAATCGAAAACAATGTTTACTTAATAGGGATGAGAGAATTCCTATGTTAAGTCTAGACTCATAGGGTCTAAGGAATATGCTACTGTGTCATTGAGATTAAACACAAAAGACTAGTGTTTAATTCACTCAATGTTGGCTCTGATACCAACCTGTCACACCCCGATATTTCCACATATTACCGGTGGTCCCGGTGGGGAGTATCGTGACGTAGTTGATATCATCATGGTAAATCATACACAGAATAGCACAGCGGAAGTCTTGGAATATAAAATATTATTACAAACTCAAATGTCTGCAAATATCAAGTATTTATTATAGACGAGTCTGTAATATCAAATCCACAGGAGGATCATTACAGAATGTATAAAATGAAGCTTAGCAGACTTTATGGCATCTTTAAGGATTTGCAAGATCCTCTTTTTCGACACCGAGCAACTCCCAGCCTATTACGAGTAGTACTTGCCACTTAGCCTTTTAAAAATACGTCAGTTTTCACTGTTAAATACTCTTAACTTATTTCCCTAATACGGGCTTGGGATACGGTAGATTAATACCGCTTGGTCAGGTGTGGATCAATCAAATGCCGGATTGTGGCTAGTAAATCCACAAAACTTGTTTTGATACTGTTCTGTTGATAACTTAAACATTGGGGGTTAACGACCGTGTCCTGGATATATCATTGGCTCATTCATTTGTAAATAGCCACGACTGATGCGAAGGGTGTAGGCATACACCGAAAAGATGCTAATAATAAATTATTAATTACCCACAAGTTGGGGATAACTCCTTTAAGGGTTTTATAAGTGGTGTGTCGTTTAATCATGTCTCAGTCTCTGTACTGGGCCCCAGATGTATGGTAAACATGTAATTCAGTATACAAGATTTTATTAAGAATTGTCCCAAGTTATAAAAGGTTTTGTGCCTTGTGCACTTAAATCAATTTTCACAAACTCTTTTCAAATGAGTCGGTTAATTGTATTTACCAGTGAAAACTGACGTATTTTCAAAAGGCTAAGTGGCAGGTACTACTCGTAATAGGCTGAGAGTTGCTCGGTGTCGAAAAAGAGGATCTTGCAAATCCTTAAAGATGCCATAAAGTCTGCTAAGCTTCATTTTATACATTCTGTAATGATCCTCCTGTGGATTTGATATTACAGACTCGTCTATAATAAATACTTGATGTTTTCAGACATTTGAGTTTGTAATAATATTTTATATTCCAAGACTTCCGTTGTGCTATTCTCTGTATGATTGACCATGATGATATCAACTACGTCACGATACTCCCCACCGGGCCCACCGGTAATATGTGGAAATATCGGGGTGTGACAACAGCCGACATACATTGCCCTAAACCTTCGATGGGAACAACAGACAGGAAATCCTGAGCATGGGGGGCTCGCAAACACTCAAACACGGCTCGCTGGCGAGTGGAAAAGGCAAACTTCTCTTCAACTGTCTTGACGATTTCGCCATATAAGGCATTCGCCAGAATTTTCTGGGCTTTAATGGGGGCGGTGTCTTTAATGTAGAAACCGCCAAGATCAAGATCGGGAAGAGAACTATGCAGATTGTCCAACGCACCCTTGTAATCAGAGTCCAACAACCCACCCCCACATTCACGAAGGATGTGGTCTTGAAGAACCCAAGATTGGGCCCTTGAAGCCACAAAAGCGTAGGAAGAGGCATTCTCAGCTGAGCAAATCCCAAGCCCCCCAAAACGTGTCGGGAGGGAAGCTAACTCCATTGTAGGTCCCCGAAAAAGGCACCCCCACAAACAATAATGTCCTCGATCGCATTCCGAAGCCCCTTGTCAAAAACAGAGACGGCTTCCCCGACATAAGAAGGCTGACACGTTCTGAGCCCAAACAGCAGTTTAGCAACCCCCATACACGAACGAAGCAGGAGGAGTTCGCTCTGAGGGTCCTGAAGGCGTTTGAGGCATCCCATCAGCTCAACCGCACATTTGGCTCTTTTGAGGGCCAAACCACTAATAAACTCCCCATCTCTACTGACAGCACCTCCCAAGAGTTTCACACCATGCACCGGTAGGGATGGCAACGGGTCGGGTATTAGTAATCCCATACCCATACCCGGTTATAAAATCGTTTCCCATACCCGGCCCAATACCCGTCGGGTATTTGTCGGGTAATTACCCGTTGGGTATCGGGTATACCCATTAGTTTGTTAAAAGATGTACGTTGGGATTTCCAAATACATTTCTTTACTATTATAATTATTATATAATTTTAAACCAAAAAAATACATTGCATACATATAAGTTATATCATAAATCAATAATAACTTTATAATACTTATACACTTATATGTATATACTTCACAACATATAAAATATAAATAATATTATCAAAAACATATACTAAAAGAAATCTTTTTTTCCCATTATGAACATACTAAAATAAATCACTAATAGACAAATGTCAATGAAAAATAAAAATATAAACTAAAAAATCCGGGTATATGATCGGGTATATAGTTCGAGTAAACGGGTATGTAGTTTCGGGTAATCGGGTCGGGTATCACCTAATCCCATACCCGACCCATACCCGCGAAATTTTTTAAAACTAATCCCATACCCGGCCCAATACCCGTCGAGTATCGGGTATACCCGTCGGGCTTGGGTATTTTTGCCATCCCTATGCACCGGCCTACCAATCTCCCGTGGAAATAAACCCTCCTGAGTCTTCACCCCGTCGCATGTAGGCCAAAAAACTTCAATTTTTTTAATGTTGAGAAGGAGGCCCAAGGAGGGGCCCTCCACTCTAATGATGTCTAAAGCCTTGGCAACCTGAGTAGCATCTCCAATAATGGTCCCATCATCCAGGTACCAGGCGTGAAAAAGAAGCTTACAACAATCTCTGATTCGGAGAACAAGAGGGTGTAAAACAAGGGCAAAAAGAAGAGGCCCTAAAGGATCCCCCTGCTGAACCTCCGTGGAAGATCAAATATAATCATTCCCCACATAAAGCCTAGCTGGTTGTCCGTATAAAAAATCAACCCAATCAGAGATGGATGGACACATTTTCCTTACCTCATTTAAAAGAGCAGTTCTATCCACAAGGTTAAAGGCATTCGAGAAATCGACGGTAAGCATAGCCAACGACCCGTCTCGGTGGTGCGCATTTAAGAGCCTTTTTGCACTATGAAGAACCGCCTCAGCCCCGTTTGGAACCCCGACCCCAAACTGAAAGTCGCCAAGATATTTGGCCATATCCTTCCCCACCCCCTTCATCGCTACCTTAGAGACCACTCTCCTCCAAATCGAACCCACTGCAATAGGTCTAATCCCATTATCGGGCTTGAGAAGGGGCGTAAGAGGAGCAGATGCAACAAACTCCGCCAAACTCCTTGGACACCCCCCTCGCAAAAATAAGTTAATCACAGCTGACATCGCCCTGAGTAGGCTAATCGCAATCACGGACCCTTCACCACAAAGAACGTCCAAAAGGTGTTGAGCCCTTAAACCATCTCTCCCACATGAAGTCCCTTTCGGGGAGGATTTGATACACCCAAGCACATTGTCGGTGTCCGCTACAAGGTGAGGTTCTGACGGAAGGAAAGCAGGCATGGCCGGAGGGGGCATGCACGGGTTTTTATCCACGAGAGTCTTCATAGTTTTCTTATCGTGTGGCGCAACCCCAGAAGAACAAAGGACGTTAACTGCAGCGGTAAAATGACCATCGGCAACCTTACGTAAACACTGCTTGACATTAGAACTCACATCCTCGCTTTTTTTTTCCAGACATTTTCTTAAAACCCTCCGGACCCTCCTTCACAGGTTGAGCAAACAAAGATTGAATGAGAATGCCAAACCCCTCACGGTCACCGCATTGGGACAACGCCCGCTGTATACTGAGACATTGACCATTTTTCCTGTTGCCCGACCTCTTATCCTGGCATCTAACCGGCGTAAATACACGCAAGGTACACCGAGGTAATAGCAGAAGTCGAATCCATGCATCAACCGAATCAGGCATAGCCACCACATTATCCAAAGCTGTGATTAAGGCTTGGGCAAACGCCATGCGGCAAGTAAAGGGATGCTCTTAACAGTTTTAATAGGAAGAGAGAAAACCCGGTCAAGTAGAGCAACATCAACACATACCTCTCCAGTTGGGGAAACCTCCGATACGATACACGGTCTAGGGACACCCACAATAAAACCCATTTCACCCACTTTCGTTGGCACAAACCGAACAACCCGATCTTCATGGTGACACCCCCACCGGAAAGAATGAAGGCACATGCACTCCCAAGACAACCATTGTTCAGACATCCTAAGGGCTTCAAAAACAGAGGTAAAACGATTAGGGTCTTCAGCAATGGCACGCCTCAAATTATCTTTTATATCATCCGAACCAAAATGGTGACGTTTAATATGAGTCATAAGCCTTGGGATTCCCTTAGACCCAGCAACCCCATCGGGGCAACAATGGAACCCCTTGAAGGGGCAAGGCCAAAAACCATTCGACATGGCCCAAAAAAAACGAAATGAGAACAACTTCAACAAGACACTTAGGCAATGTCTCCACCCCAAAACAAGAAGAAAAAACGGAACTAGAACTCACACCCGACAGTTCAAAGGCTTTTTGAACCCGGGCTCATTGAAAATTTACTCCGAGCATTTCATCGAACACCTTGTGGGCGCAAACCCCACAAGGAAACGAACACCCCACCTCTCTCTATAATACGAAACGAAACTGGGAAAAAAGATCGAAGTGGAATTGAAAAGGAGATTGCTGATCGAAGTGGAATTGGGAAGAACAAGAGGAAGCGTGGTATGGGTGCAAAGGGGGTGTTTGGCCTCAAACTTCAAGATAACTTAAAGAAAAGCTGGAAGCTAAAGAAAAGATAACTTATAGATAATGACACAATTTTTTTATACATTTTATATCAAAACATAGATCAAAATAAACATGATATAATGAAGTTTATAGAATATGACTCAAACTCTTATAAATTTTTATTTATATGAAAAAGTAGTTAAGATTATAACTAGAAGAAAGAAAAAGAAAGAACAATAAAAAAGAATAAAGATACACGAATGGGGGATAAGATGTGAGAGGGTTTTCAAAAATGAATGTTAAATTTAGAAAAAAAAAATGCGATTATTTAAATTATAGGGTTGAAGATAGTGGGTCTATTGTAAGTGCTCTTAGATGATATACATGAAATGTGTAGAGAGGGAATTGGCGCCCCAAACACCACCCCACATCATGTTTTGGTCGGTGTTGCCCAAATCCAAGGGCAGGCATCACACGGGCGTTGCCTCCCTCCCTCACTCTCTCCGTCTCTCATGAGTTTGCCCTTTACCTTTATCCCCTTGCCTTTCACCACCTTTTCCCTTTCATGTTTTCGAGGGGAACCTCAAAGTTTAGATGGCTTCTACATTGGCTCTGGTCGCTAGGGGCATGCCGATACCAAGTATTCTATGCAGTAGATGTGGTCTCGTTGAAAAATCAACTGACCATGTCTTCGTCAATTGCCTTTGGGCAAGAAGCGTCTGGTGGAATGTTTTAAGGTGGCTGAAAATCACAACAACATATGATGACACTTCAGTTAACAGTTTGCTGGAACATGTGTAGGTTCAAGTGGTTTCAAAAAGATGGAAAAAAAAGTCTCAAATGGTGACGTTCGGATGCTTATGAAGGAATTCAATGGGAACATGATGTTAGTGCAGAAGATCTTGGAGCTTATTAAGGAGGAGACGTTTATGTGGGTGAAAAGTAGAGCCGCTGGAGGCGTTTTGGATTGGAAAAAATGGTTAGAATTTGACATCTTTGTATGATTGTCGTTTTGTTGTTTGTTTGAACCTTTTGTATTTTCAGCTGGTCGCTATATTTATATATAGTCGTCATTGTTTAAAAAAATAAGATGGCTTCTACGTGTCACCTCCAACCACATCCAATCTTTATTCTAACTATTCCTCATCAACATAATTGGTATCATTATCAAATTTAAAGTTTATATTTGGTTAAATATTGAAACTATTATGATACAACGTATACATATTTAGGTAATTCTATAGTTTTGTTTCTTTAATTAGAGTTAAAAAATCAAAATTAATCTTTTTAACGGCAACTTTCATTAGAAATGCTCGCGAACAAGCTGTTAGCAAAAGCAAACAACAATCAACAAAAGAAATTATACATCAAAACCCAAAATCAATAAACGATTCGGCCATTGTGCAAAACGTGAACCAAGGGGCGCGCTATTGTTGACGATAATCGATAACACAAATAATTTGTCCTCCCATCACATGTTTTGTGTTCAGACTTTTAGTTTACTTGGTAGACTTTGACTTTGAAACCTTAACTGGAAGAGTTATTGGACATTTGGAGCTACACGTATTGTTATATTTTCAGATTCGACCCCTTCAGAACCTATGATGTGCATTTACACCTTAAGAGTTGTGCTCATTACAAGCTCCTAATTAAATGTTTTATTTATTTATTTAATTTATTTTTTTAGTTTTTTTCAATGGCAAAGCAAAATATAAGCGGAAGTTGTACGCCTTGAAAAATGTCGTTTTAGTTTCCTAAACATATTTAGTTTACTGTGAGAAAATTATTGATAATCAAAGATTTAAAATTAACAAACTAGAAATACTAATCAAGATTAGGATTAGGTCTAAGGTCATGTGTACTCGTCACACCTCATAACCCTATTGGCAATTATTATTTATTTTTTTTCTTTCTAAATTTAATAAATATAAAAAGAAATAATATTTCATCAAATAAAAAAACATTACATTGAAATTTAAAACACTCTAAAATTAAACAACTAAAGTCCGTTTTTTTTTTCGATAAGATCCCTACGCTTTAAAGTCAATTCCGACGTCTTTCTAGTTAGGTGATCGAACGGTTTCGAGTAATACTCAATGTCTCTCTCCATTTGTCTCTCCTTCATAAGCTCGACCACTTCCCAATTCTCTTGTATACGTTGAGCCCCAAGGTCGCGTATGTATTGAAGGCGTTGGTTCATCTTGGCAAACTCTTCTTTCAAGTCAGATCCCCCGACGATAACTCTAGTCGCCTCCCTTTCCCGTCGCTTCTTCTACCAGGTGGTCGTCGTAGCTCCGCCTCCTCTTCCTCGTCCTCCCCTGCAAACAACAAACTAACATCGTTTAAGTCGATGTTCCGAGCGTCGAACGTTGGTGTTTCGGGATCAACGGAAGAGGAGGTTTTGGACTTCTTTGAAGGCCTTCTATTTCCCAACTTTGCAGAAGAAGTTCCTCTGAACGGAGGGACGTTGGCTTACTTTGGGCTATCACGAAGAAGCCTATAATACTTTAAGTACGAGGAGTGCCCTTGTTCCGCTTGATATTCTATGGTAGGCACCGAAATTCTATATCATCATCGTTCACGCCGCTTTTCCAACCGTTTCTAACACGTTGATAAACCGATTGAAATCTTTGGCAGTAAAAAATACAAAATTCTATTATAAAAAAAAAATCTTACCAATTTCGGATCCTCTCATAACATGCCACTACCTATTGGCAAAGTCTTTAAATTAAAATGGGTAAACTTCCGTTTTGCTCCCTGTGGTTTGGTCGTTTTAACGGTTTTGCCCAATCCTTTAAAAATAGCCATTTTACTCCCTGATGTTTTGGTTTTATCGCCAGTTTGCTCAACGGCCTTAACTTCATCCATATTGTATGTTAACTGAAAGGGTATTTTGGTAATTACAAATATAAAATAAGGGTACTTTGGTAATTTGTATTTAAATGTAAGGTATACACACAACAAATACACAGTCTCTACTCCCTCTCTCTCTACAAGATCTCTCTCTCTTTTCTACACTCACCACCCACCACCTGACATCACCGGCACGGCCCGCCACCCACCACCCCGGTGCTACTAGAAAACGACCCACTTGCATCCAAAGCCCATTTGCACCGACAACATTCTCACCCAAACACCACTCATCATCCAATTTCGTTGTTCAAACTTGAATTAACTACACCATCTCGGAGCAATGAATTTATCTCTGTTACAGGGTTATTCATCTCTAGACGAAGAACAAGATAAACAACCATACCTCACCTCCGACGAAGACCTACACAACCCTAACAAATGCGTTTCCGGTGACCGTACAACCGGAAATGATTTCAATAAGCCTTTGTTCGATCCACACAATCATTCCGCATCTTCTTCGCTTCCTTCTTCACTCGATGCATTTTCTGAAGTAATATTTCACTCTGTCTCTCTCAATTCATGGATTTTTCTGTTTTAATGGAGTCAGATTTGATTTTTAGAAGTGAAATTGTGTAGTTTTGAATATCAATTCGACTCTTTCTCTTTCTCTTTCTATATAAACATCATATCTAACTCTTGGTTATTTTGAAATTTGGGGGTTTTGAATATCAATTCGATTCTAGGGTTTTGTTTTGAAAGGGGTTTGGGATGATGTCGGATCTTGTTCGAGTTAAGGTTGGATTTGGATTCAAAACGACAGCTATAAAGGTTTTTATCGAGATTTGGGTGGCTTGTTCAAAGGAGGCGAGGGTTTCAAACACGACTGTTCAACAGCGGGTGGTTGTGGTTGGTGGTAGTCAGCAGAAAATGGTGTTCGGGTAGTGGTGATGGTGGTAGGTGGTGGCACCGGGTTGGTGGGTGGTGGGGATGCCGGTGATGTTAGGCGTTGGGTGGTGAGTGTAGAAGAGCGAGCGAGAGAGAGAGAGAGAGAGAGAGAGAGAGAGAGAGAGAGAGAGAGAGAGTAGAGACTATGTATTTATTTTGTGTATACTTTACATTTAAATACAAATTACCAAAGTACCCTTATTTTATATTTGTAATTACCAAATACCCTTTCAGTTAACATACAATATGGATAGAGTTAAGCCCGTGGAGCAAACCGGCGACAAAACCGGAACATCAGGGAGTAAAATGACTATTTTTAAAGGATTGGGGCAAAACAGTTAAAACGACCAAACTACAGAGAGAAAAACGGAAGTTTACTCAATTAAAATTGAGCTCTACGAATGTCAAACAGTTCCAGCCTTACAAGAAAAATCCCGTTAAAAAACATAAAGGAATAAAGAGTTAAATGTCATTTTAGTTCCTGTGGTTTGGGTCATTTTGCCGTTTTAGTCCGAAAGTTTCATTTTTTGTATGTGGGTACAAAAAGGTTTCACCGTTGCCATTTTAGTCCATTGGGTTAACTTCATGCATTTTTTATGTTAACAAGCAAGTCAGTCATTTTATATGCCAATTTTGTTAACTAGAAAGCTAATCCGGCCAAATAAAATGACCGAATTGCCCTTCTTGTTAACAGAAAAAATAGATGAAGTTAACCAAGTGGACTGGAATGGCAACGGTGTAACCTTTTGGGATCCACATTCGAAAAATTAAACCCTTAGACTAAACTGACAAAATAACCCAAACCACAGGGACTAAAATGGTATTTAACTCAAGAATAAAATTCATAGACCATCCTTGTAACTCTTTTTTGTATGTCACAACCGCACTTTCTCCCACTCTAGAATTCAAATTATATGCTACATGCCACCACCGTAAACCATAACGCTCCACCAGACCACAGTGTACCACAAAACCAATATGACCATAATACCCCTACTCTCCCTTCTCCTTCTCCTCTTCCTCCTACCATTTTATGTAATTTCACAACCCATCACCACCCAAAATGACCAAACCACCCTTCTCAACCTTAAACACTTCTGGTCCAATCCACCCTCCCTCAGCCACTGGAACCAGTCCTCTGACCCCTGCGGCTGGCCGGAGATCATATGTGACGCCACTACCATCACCGGAATCGACTTACCAGATAAAAACATTGAAGGAACGGTTCCTCCGTTCATCTGTGACCTCAAAAACTTAACATATCTTGATCTGAATTACAACTATTTCACTGGAGACTTTCCGACGGCTCTCTACAACTGCAAAAATCTGCAGTACCTTAATCTCTCACTAAACTTCTTCGTGGGACGGATCCCGGATGACATATCGCGGTTATCCCAAGAGCTCCGGTACCTCGACCTGTATAACAATAACTTCACTGGTGATATTCCGGTCAGCATTTCAAGATTATCAAAGCTTTCATCACTTCAACTACACATGAATCTTTTCAACGGTAGTTTTCCGGAGGAAATCGGTTATTTAAACGATCTTGAAGAATTAAACTTGGCTTATAATGGCTTTAAGCCATCAAGACTCCCCCCTGCTTTTACTCGGTTGAAAAAGCTTAGAAAGTTGTACATGGCGGAAGCGAACTTGATCGGTGAGATACCCGGAAACTTATCCAGCATGGTTGCGCTCGAGCTGCTGGATTTGTCGATCAATCAGATCAATGGATCAATACCAAGTGATCTGTTCATGTTAAAGAATCTAACAGAAGTGTATCTTTATAAGACTAATCTAACAGGGGAGATTCCAGATTCAATCGAAGCAGTGAACATGACGAGGATTGATCTCTCAGAAAATAAGTTGACGGGTAAAATCCCCGATGGGTTTGAGAAGCAGACGAGTTTAACAAACTTGGCTGTCTTCGACAACAAATTTTCAGGCGCAATCCCTGATGGGTTGTGGAAGGTTTCGACGTTAGCAATTATGATTATGAGCGGTAATTCATTTTCTGGTGAGCTACCGCACGAGATGGGGCCAAAACTATGGATACTTGATATCAGTAACAACAATTTTTCCGGTGAGTTACCACACGAGTTGGGGCTAAAACTATGGATGCTTGATATCAGTAACAACAAATTTTCCGGTCAGATTCCAACCGCCATATCATCTTGGACAAGTCTGAGGGTTTTCAAAGCAAGTTATAATCTCCTCGATGGTGCAATTCCAGAAGATTTAACAGCACTACAAAATTTACAAACGTTGTTGCTAGATGGGAAGTTGGGAACCAATTCACCGGTGGATTACCGGAAACTATAATTTCATGGAGGTCACTCCAAACTTTAAATCTCAGTAGGAACCAACTCACCGGAAGGATTCCGGCTGGTCTATTCTTATATGATCTCATGGTATTGGACTTGTCAAGAAACAAACTTTCCGGTGAAATACCAAGTCAACTTGGCAAACAGTTCGTTTTTCTTGATCTTTCAGCCAACCCTGGTCTTTGTTCAGATAAGCCATCACTAGGGTTTAATTCTTGCAGATCTAGCAAGAATTTAGCTAAGTATGTGGCGATGATTGCAAGTATAGAAGTGATATTGTTGATCCTGTCGGTACTAATGACCAGATATGTCATTGTTTATTACCGGAGAAAAAAGCATGGTTTAGATACAAAATGGAACTTCACTGCTTTCCAGAATTTGAACTTCACAGAATCCACAGTCTTGCCTCATTTGACAGAAAACAACGTGATTGGGTACGGTGGTTCCGGGATGGTATACCGGGTTCCTGTAAACAGATCAGGGGACTTTGTGGCGGTAAAGAAGATATCAAGCAAAAAGGACTTAGATCAAAGGCTTGAGAAAGAGTTCTTAGCAGAAGTCGAGATACTAAGCATGGTTCGCCACTCAAACATAGTTAAATTGATGGGTTGCATTTCATGTGACATCTCAAAGCTCCTTGTGTATGAGTATATGGAAAATCGAAGTTTGGACCGTTGGCTGCACCGAAAGCAGGCTCCATCGAGCCGTGGGCTCAATGGTTCTGTGCGCCATGTGGTGCTTGATTGGCCTACAAGGTTGCGGATATCATTGGGGGCAGCTAGAGGTTTGTGTTATATGCACCACGATTGTGTACCGGGAGTAGTTCACAGGGATGTGAAATCTAGCAATGTGCTCTTAGATAGTGAATTCAATGCCAAGATAGCCGATTTTGGGTTGGCCAGGATCTTAGCCAAAGAAAATGAGCTCAACTCAATGTCAACCGTAGCTGGTTCATTCGGATACATGGCTCCTGGTAAATGAGAAGATAGATGCTTATACTTTATACATGTTACTTTATATTAATATAATATAATACATATATTTTTTTACAGAATATGCCCACAAAACCAGAGTGAACGAGAAAGTAGATATTTACAGCTTTGGAGTGATCTTGTTAGAATTAGCAACGGGGAAAGAGGCCACCAATGGGGATGGGAATTCATCACTTGCGCAATGGGCTTGGCAACAAACTGTAGGTGGCGCACCGATAGAAGATGCATTAGACAATGAGGTTAAGGAGCCCATGTACTTGAATGAGATGACTAGTGTATTTGAACTCGGGCTATGGTGTACGAGTCAATTGCCAACCAATAGACCCTCCATGAAGGAGGTATGCCGGATGCTGCTTGTTGTAGCACAGCCTCAGGCACGATGGTGATGTAGTTGACCATTTTCCGCTGCTTAAGCATGTGATATACCCACACCTTGTGCTTTCTAATCCAACAATGTGTGCAAAAAGTCGTATAAAGGGAAGTAACTCGGTGTCATATTCGGAAATCTATGATGATAACAAATTAAATTGTAATTGTAATTGTTTTTTGAAACTAGATTATTTAATCCTATATACCATAAATGGATTTTTGTTACTTATAGGGTGTATGTACGTGTAGCTCATTTGACCATCTCATTTTATAACAATAACTAGTATTTAGGACCCATGCGTTGCGGCGAGAGCATTAAATTAAATCAAAAGTAGACGTAAAAACATTAAACCGGGTCACGGTGGCCTTCTGGCGAGTGAAACTGATTTTGATTAAACACCTTATCATTCCGGCTTTTCCATAGGCTCCAAATCACGGTCCAAAACTGAATTTGATTAAGCACCTTATCGTTCCGGCCTTTTCATATGCTCCAAATCACAGTCCAAAACACAATGTAAGTAGCCTTCTTCCTTTTCTATGACCACCGCGCAGAGTGGTTATAGTCGATCACATCTCCAACGTCAAAGAAAAACACCATTGAGCAACCTCCTCCCACACCCTTTGTGCAAACCAACAAGAGATAAATAGATGCCCAGTTGACTCCTCTACTTCACCACACAAAATACAATCTAAAGCAGGCGCCTGCAAACATCTTTTTGACAAACTTATCCTACTTGGTAACTTATCTAGCCACAACCTCCAAGCTAGGAAATTAACTTTTATAGGTGCCTAGCTATTCCACGCAAAACCCATTCCATGACCCAACTTCGATGCTAGTGGAATCTCTAAGAGCCAACAACCAAGACAAAACATGATATCTCACCCACGCCCCTGAATACCATGAAAAAGACTACAGCGACTAATACCTATTAGATAGAATTAATGTGCAGTCTTGTATACTTGTTTCCACGGCCCCGCCATAGAGACTTTTGCAGGGATAACACTACATGTGAAATTATGATGAATACTCCATTTGTCGCGATAAAAAAGGATCGAGGATAATGGGTCCTTAATCACCCTAAACAATGCCTTTGTCACCCTAAAATAGACCAAACTTACACGCACCCTTAATCATCCTAAACAATGCCTTTGTCGCGATAAAAAAGGATCGAGGATAATGGGTCAGCCTGTCGTAGCCCCATGAAGCACGAGAAATCTTGTGTTTGTGAACCATTCACAAGGAGAGAAGCACGAGCGGTAGACACGGTGACCATGATCCAACTTCTCCATTTGAGTGGAAATTTCATCTCAGCCATTATAGAATTTAAAAATTCCCAGTTCAATGTATGATATGCTTTCTCTATGTCCACTTTAAACACCATACCAGTCTTCTTAGCTCTCTTTAACCACGGAACAACCTCGTTGAGGATGAATGGCATGTCCATAATACTTCTATCTGGTAAGAAGATTGATTTCTCCTCCGAGATAAGGCCATGAGTCATTGTCTTTAACCTATTCACCTAGACCTTTGGTATCACCTTAATTATACATCTGATCAAGATTATAGGCCTTAAATCAGACAACCCAATAGAGTCATCAACTTTCGGAATAAGGGCAACAAAAGAATATGTTCACCCATGGCTCGGAGCGCAGTATGGTAGAACTCAGCGAAAAGTTTCACATAATATGCTCCAATGCCTTTCAACAAAATAGATATTGAACCCGTCTGGGCCCTCACAATGCCACACTACAATTTTTATTTAGAACAATGAAAACGGGCAGACTAAAGATTCGGCCTCCGACGAAGATAGACTAGACAAACTAGGACAAACTGTTGGGTTACAGTGGTGATCAACTTTAGTTTTATCAAAACCGGTTTATATATATAAGGGAGGGTTATCTTGAGAACGCTAAATATTGCGAGAACCGTGAGAACGAATGAGAACACCAATCAAAACCATTTTTTTTTAATACAGACCTCATTGTAATTAAAATACAATATTAAAAAAAGAATTTACAACATCAAATAATTCATTTCTTCTTTCAAAATCACTATTTTTAGATTTTTTACACATGTGTAAATATAACAGATTTACACATGTGTAAATGGCAAAGTTACACCTGTGTAAATTTTCTTTATTTACGAATTCACGTAAATTTAAGCGTGTAAAATAAATTTCTAACATTGTATTCGAATAATAATGATAAGTGTAGAAAAATTTTTTGAATTTGATTCGTTTTTGACAAAGTTCTCACGGTTTTTTCATTTGTTCTCACGGTTCTCACAATATTTAGCATTCTCATTTAAACCCTCCCATATATATATATATATATATATATATATATATATATATATATATATATATATATATATATATATGGAGGGTTATCTTGAGAACGTTAAATATTGCGAGAACCGTGAGAATGGATGAGAAAACCAATCAAAACCATTTTTTTAAAACAAACCTCATTGTAATTAAGATACAACAACAAAAAAAGGAATTTACAACATCAACAATTCATTTCTCCTCTGAAAATCACTCTAATTAGACTTTTTACACATGTGTAAATTTGTTAAATACAACAAATTAATGGGAAAACTTACACGTGTTAATTTTCAATTTTTACAAATACATGCCAATTTAAATGTGTAAATTTAATTTCTAACATCGTATTCGAATAATAATGATAAGTGTAAAAAAATTGAATTTGAATTGTTTTTGACCAAGTTCTCGCAGTTTTTTCATTCGTTCTCACGATTCTCACAATATTTAGTGTTCTCATTTAAGCTTTCCCCTATATATTAAATCTATAAATAATAATAAACAATCAACATCAAAACTAATTACCGAACAGGATCATGGTTACAATCAAACAAATACGGTACACAATTAATCTACGAGTGAGATAGATATACCTTTGCGGTTAATGATTAATCAATTGATACACCGAGGTACAACAAACGGATGCACCATGTGTTAGAACAAGGAATTCCCCATTTTGTGTATCTATATAAGTATGCACGCACACAATTGAATCTTCTTGGATGATGAAACCAGTTACTATGAAAATGACTACTTATATAATCTCAAAAAGATTTCAGATTGTAGGGAAAAATTGGGCAAAGGATATTATCAAAAGATCGATGGTTACGGGTCCCCCATCCGACTGGCTACTGCATGGTAGTTAACTAATCTAATAACTATTGATTGTTTGCAGCATATTTATACAGAATTGTGAGGCTAACAAAATGCCATAAATAAAACCAGATACCCTGCACATGTAACCATATTAAATGGCTGGTTAACTGTGAATGTTGCTATTTGCTAATGTTGAAGCAGCAAGCAGCATGCACACTAGTTTTGAATTTCACCATTCAGTTAGATTTAACTACAATACAAACATAGTATGAATCTCATTTTAAATATTAATAATGTTAAAAACATAAAGAAGAACCTTGAATCAAGACAACAGTTACTTGTGTTTCTTCGTCGGTAGTTGAGCTGATGGGATGCTTGGTGCTTTTTTCTTAGCAAATGCTTTAGTTCTGCTTTCAGGTTCATCGTCGTCATCTTCATCACTAGCCCCGTTATCTCTTGGAGTCGGGTGAGATTCCTCCTCAATTTTGGAATATTTTCTCTTCCCTGCATCTAATTGGGCACGGATTTTTCTTTCAACAGGATCGTTTGACAACCCAACCTTGGGTTGACGAGGAACCACCGCACCTATGCCAAGTCTGTACACAAAATGAATCTTAAGGGGTCGCTTGGCAACATTTCTGTTTTCTTTTTCTTATGTGTTAAACTTTCAAAAAAAAAACAAAGCATAGCACCATTTGTATTTTTGCTGAAACTTTTATCTCGTTGTTTAAAGAAAATGCGTGTGGAGGTTAGCCACTTTGTACACTAAGGTTTAAAACGTTACCAATGTGACTTCTTAGAGATAAACTGCCACACCTACTTAAAGTTGATCAAAATATATATATTTCCAATAAAAGAACCATTGCATTATAAAAAGAAATCTAAACATTCAGCTGGATGTGTCAGTACTAACCCAGCAGGTCGGGCCTCTAAGACAACTCTAGTTGGTTCTTTATCATCGGTTCTAGTCATGTTACTAACCCATTTCTCAGCCTGCACAAGAAAACAATAAATCATGATGTATTGTAATGAGCATGAAGAATTGTCTCACTAAAGAAATTGTATAGTATGACCAAGCAGAATAGAAGCTCATGATGACATATACCAGAGACATATCGGTAATTCTCCCATTCCTAAAAAAACTGGGGATTCAGTTTTGGTGTGTCGCTATACTGTTATATAACAGCAATTACAGCATGCTTAGTGTTTAAAAAAACTGGATCTTTTTTTGACTTTTAATCATGGTTTAAAAAAACGGCCAAGGCAGTCGTTTTTGCACAAAAAAACGGCCTGAGGCGCAGCGCAGCAAAAAAAAAAAAAATACCCGACACTGAACTGAGTACGAATAAAAACTGCCTCACGCGGGCCCGGGCTTTTCGGAGCTGCATTCGTGTCCGCAGGTGCGGGCGCGCATGAGGTCAACCAAATTCCAGCTCAGAAACTCATTTTTGCACCCCCCCCCCCACCCGCGCGCGCGCGGGTAGGACTTGTGGTAAAACATGTCATAAAGCTACAATAGAGTAGTAAAGACTTTACCTTATAAACAACCACTCACTTTGTCCCCACACCGAAGTGGGACAAAGTATTTACCACCTTTTGAGACTTTTATTCACACACCCAAAACTTACAACATATAAGTCCTAAACTTTTGCTACTAACTATTAGCTCCATGATCTTAAATGGCATGCATAATAGTTTTTTTAATTATATATGTGGAATCTTATTTATTTTCAAAGCATAACATATTTTTTGTATTTTTTTCTCTATGTGCGCTTTTCTTAAAAAAGCCCACGCTTTTTTTGCGCCTTGCGCCTAGGCTCCGGGCGAGGCCGATGCGCCTCGCCTGCGCCTTGCGTCTTTGACAACATAGATTCATTATCCACATCCAAAAACACAAAACGCATCTGCAATCTTGAAATTGTGATCCACTAATCCCATCAATCGTACAAAATGACAATAATATTACGACTGCCCGATCAAATCAACAAAAGTTCAAAAAACATAACTACTATAAAATAGTTAGAGAAATATTTGACTACTGCATATAAGATGCTCCAGAGAAGCAAAAATATATTGTCCTATCCAACAGAATTATTCAAAGTTCTCCATGGAGCATAAAGTTTGAATAGAAATCATCGACATAAATAAATTTATTTTTGCATGGGTATATAGAATGGAAAGAACTAAGAGTGTACCAATTTAAATGCTGAATTCAACTTAACCAGTTCAGGACGGGCACTTTTCTTGGATGAATCGACTGTGGCCATTGCAACTAATCAGCCTGAGCAATAAAAGAAGTCCAAAATCCAATCAGGTGACACGCTTTTGTAGTTTATAACTATGTTGTCAAAGACGCAAGGCGCACTCAAGGCGCATAGGCCTCGCCTGGAGCCTAGGCACAAGGCGCAAAAAAAGCGAGGGTTTTTTTTAAGAAAAGCGCATATAGAGGAAAAAAATTAAAATATATTATGCTTTGAAAATTAAAATTATTAATAATAATAATAGTTTATATAAATACAACTTATTTTTGATATATTTAAAGCCCAATTGGTTGCAAAAATCGCAGTAGCAAAGAAAAAGCCCAACAAATATAAACGGAAGTCAAAAGAAAGCCCATAAATAATAAAACCTAACAATAAAACCCTTAGGTTATCGGTAAAAAAGAAAAGATAGTGCCGCAAGGGAAAGATGCAGAGTAAAACGTGAAGAAAGAATGATCAGATGGTGATTCTAGCAGCGTTCAGGTTTGTCTTCTTCTTGTTTATCGCCTGACATCCATAAAACCTCGCCTCTACCTCGCTTGCGCCTAGCTCTAGGCGAGCGCCTGACCAGGGCTTTTACAAAAAAGACGCAGTTTTGCGCCTAGGTCAGCACCAGGGGCTTCAGCCTCGCTGCGCCGCGCCTAGGCGCGCGCCTAGTGCGCTTTTGACAACATAGATTTATAAATGAGAAGGGGATAAGGGGTTTTATCGTCTCGTCTATGTTAACGTAAACAATACTTGAATAAATAAAATCACGACTCACGAAAAGCTTAATCAAGCAAGATTGCAAAGTTTCAATGGGCATAATAATGGTACAAACAAGATGCCAGGATGACAATAATAAGTACAATATCTAAAACACGACTTCCATAGCAACCGCCAACACAAATAACTATAAAAAGACATGAAATGATTTGTTACAACTTAAAGAAGTAAACGTCGTTAAATATTCTGAGATGGGTGTGGATAGATGAAGGGAGTTCTATTTCTTTACAATAGATGATGTATATTGGAAGCATTATCATGACATAAATCCTACTTCTGTTGAGGTTTGCTAACAGATAGTTTATGTTTGTAGGTAACTGATTAGTGATTTTTATCGATTCGGTCTTCAGGTTCGTCCGGTTTGATTTTTTTTTACCGAAACAAAATTCGAATACAATGTGCTTTTCGGTTTCGACTGAAAAAAAACGAATTCAACATAGAATTTAAGGTCCAAAAATCATGTAATTTGTTGATATCTCTATTTTCTACATCATTCTTGGACCGGTTGGGCAGAACGGGGTTCCTTTTGACCAGGTCACACTTGTGTTTTATATAGATTCTCTGAAGGAAGTGTTGTCAACACTTGGAATCACAAAAAATTATTTACCAAACTTCAAATTGACAAAAAAAATAATAAAATTTACTTCGAAATCTATAACATAATGTAAACGAATTGATTATATTCACTTGTTGAATTGCATAGCAATACCTAACTAACTAACTACGCATCCAATTAGTATCTAGGGTTAATCAGGAATTGTATATATGTTTCATTAATCATTGAAAGCTCTAATCTTAAGAGAAGATAAGCACATAATTAGGTCTAAACATAGAACCCTATTATAGTGATTTAACAGAAACCTGTGAGGAAACAGAAACCGGAGACAGTGGTGAAAGGAACTGTAGCTTGTAACTTTATTGATGAAATCGATCGATAGCGGAGAAAGGAAACAGAAATAGAAGCACCAAGCGACGAAATCGGATGAATTGATTGCTCAGTGTGGAGATGAAGTTCGGTTGAATACCAACAACAGCCCTAATTGAGTATTTGATTTGAGTAATGGGCTCATTTGATAGTGGGCTTGATAGGAATCGGAGTACATAAACATAATGGATTGAAACTTTAAAAAAAATCAAGAGTTAATTACGTTTTTTCACAAACCACCTCGGCTATAAACAGGAAATTTTACCTCCAGGTTTAAAGATCGCCCTCTTGCTCTCACATTTAATACACACACTATTATCCTCAAAACCGATACTTATTTCTCACGCCAGAGGGTTGTTACAAGGAGAACCCCCCTATTCTCCTCCTTGTAACGAGCTTACGGTGTGTTGATTGTTTTGCAGAATCATTTTAGTTGTTCTTGATGAGAAGGAAAGAAAATTAACCTTATTTGACGAGACACTAACCACCAGATTAGTTTGATATTTCTTCAGTGGTGGACTGATTGTTACTGTAAGAATTGGGTTGTCGTATGGTGGGGAGTGATTGCTACCGTAAAGAAACAAAGAGAGAAAGTAGAATGAGAGAGATAGAGTAGGAGAAGTGTTATTTAATTTATATAAAAAAATGTTTGTATTTAATAGTTTTTAACATAGGGGTATATTAGTCATTTTAGAAAACTAACAACACAAATGGATGGGGTTAACGGAGGTGAACCGTAATTGTTACAAAAGTGAAACGACTGGGACTGTTTTGGCAATTTTTAAACTAATGGACTGAAATCGTGATTTTTAACAAACCACTTGGACGAAAAACGTAATTTACTCAAAAATCAAATAAAACGGATAGACTACGTGTTAAAAGAGATAAATAAAAAGCACCATTCGATCAAAATTAGTTACACGGACAATACTTTCGTCTAACTGTAAAGGTATTTAAAAAACTAAAAATGGAAGCTGAAACAACCTTCGAATCAAAAGAAAAAAAAAACGTATATTTACACAGAAAACCCAAAAATATTTGTATCCACATTCAAGCCATCATTAGAACTCATGACTCGACCCGATATAAAAACACTCTTGATAGACAAACAACGATTGGAAAAATATGACCCAGTTAAAAAAGTTGTTGGGCCCACTATTAGCTGCGAGTTTCGTGGGTGGGGGTTGAGTTCAATTGGCAAAGTCATTGGAGTTAAAGTGTTGCTCACTTTGAGATCAAGGGTTTGAGCTCCGCCGAAAGCGGATTTGATGTAATTTGAGCTGTTCAAAAAAAAAAGTTGACTGTTTCATCAAACTCAAGTTGCTTACAATATAAAAGTAAGTTGTTTATCGGCCGTCACCTTCACTTGAATAATATTTGCATCCCTTAGTTTTGGTGTTGCTTTAGCAACTTGGTGATTCTCTCATATTGTGCGGAAGGGTCTTGATCGAATAATGTGGCCAGTAGAGTTAGACGGTAGATAATAGTTTCCACAAAACCTTAATAATTTGCATGTTAATATCACACTATGAGCGTCCATTTAATCGTGAATCCTAGGGTTGATCGCGATTCGGTTGGTTTTGACGGGATTTATGGTTCAACCTGATGAACAGAGATTTTGGAATAACTAAACTGAACCAGTTGGGGTTGTGATGAACAGAGATTTTGGAATAACTAAACTGAACCAGTTGGGGTTGGTCGAACCTGCGAAACCAGCCGAAACGGTTTGGGTTTGATGGGTTGCCGGTTTGGGCTGATTTTTCTTTTAGCGAAGTTCTAGTAAACCTGTAGGTTTAAATCTTTTTACCCTTTTAAGTATCAAAGGGCTTACAAAAAAAAGTATTGACAATAACCAATAAATAGACGAAATAGGTTAAATTAATAATAGATACGCATTATAGTTAAATATACTCACACGTATCATGATTGCTAAATTCCTATACTTGAGAAAACTAACTTATTTATATTATATTTAAAATATATACGGTGAAAAGGAATTATTTTTATAATATTTTACCGGGTACGGTTTATCCAACATGAACCAACTTGTAAAATTTTGTTTAACCGTAAACCAAACTAACTCACTTTTGCTCAATTTGGGGTGCTTGTGGTGTTTTCAAGGATTCTGAACACCCTTAGTAAAACTAGTGTTTCAGAGTGTTGTCACATACACAACTCACTAGAGTGCCTCAACATACCAAAAGTGGTTTACTCTAGTACCTCAATGCAGCAGTCTCACACTCACGAGCGTAATCGCACGAGGCTCGAGTTCTAAGCAGGTTATTTATTTAAAGAGGGTAAGGTAATGGAGCTCTTTTTGTATATGATTTGATATTTTGTGTTAACTAACGGGTATCTTTATCTTGGAGATGCTTCGTTTTATTTATTTTGCCTGTGTTTAATGAAGTTATCCTTTAAAAAAAATTATTTACTAGTTTTATATGAAAAGCATTTACCCAAGCACGTGCCACAGGCGTCCCTTTATCCATCCGTTAGGGGGCCACACAATTTTTTTATAGTATCTTTCAAAATAGTAGAGAACATAATTGTTTCCTAATCATGTTCCTTCTCACACATGTCAACCACCCTCTCATGCATTCAATACCCACGCTTTTTTTAAATGTTATAATATCCTAAATCTGCATAATTTATTCACCAAATATTATAAAGTGTTAATTTCTGTTTTGTTTCCTGTGATTTGGTCGTTTTAACGGTTTTGTCCCAATTATTTAAAAAGTGTCATTTTACTCCCTAATGATACTAACTTAGTTAAAATTTTCGATTAAAAGGAAGGGTGTTTCAGTAATTATTTTGAATATAAGTAATTAATTATCTAATGTTAATTCTTCAAATGAGCTTTATTTTTTATTTACTGATATTAAATACATAAATCTATTTAATTAATTCAGCCCCTCTCTACTAATTGATCTATTATTCTTTCCTTTTCTCTATCTCTGTACCACCACAAGTTGCCGCCACCATAAGCCATAGCCACCACCACCACCACCGCTTGCAGTAACCAGCACGTTCAAACAGGTGGTCTTGGTCGGTAAATCCCCAATCTTCCATCATTGGTTCTGAACACCCGGATCTGTGTAAAGAACCCCCAAATCTGTATAGGTTAAGGGGAATTGCATGTGGTAGTGGAGGATAACAGTTTCTTCAAGTGGCGGTGGTGCAGGTGACGAGGGGAATACGAGTGGCTAGGGTGTTTTGAATATGGGAATACGCGATGGCGATGGTTACAATATTGCAGATAGCGGACTGGGATAACAATTTTTGGTAGTGGTGTGGTTGGGGATCAGATTTGTTGTTCCAAAGTATTTCATATTTCAGTTGAAACCACAAACAAGAGTTACAGATGATATCTCAAACCAAAAACAAGATCTGCAAACAATTTTGAAATTTGATTGACAAGTGGTGGTGGTTTTTGGTTTTGTGTGTGAGAGAGATAAATGAATAAGTTTGATATTTATGTAAAATAAACAAATTTGATATTTAATTAGGTTAAAAAGACTTAAATGCCCTTACTTTTACATATGAATTATCAAAATACCTTTCAAGATAATGGATATTTTGGATGGTATTAAGAGGGAGGATCAGATTGGAATAAAAGTATCAACCATAAGGAGTAAAATAGCAATTTTTAAACAAGTGGTGCATAAGGGTGTCCGGGGCACCCTCGGTGACCCCATGCGGGGACCGGTTTTACCGAGCGGGGAGGGTGCCGCCGAAGGCGGATGGAGGGCAATCGGGGAGGTGGGTCGGTGTGAAGTCACCGAAGAGGGAGAGATGAGATGGTGGGGCCAGCCTCATTTTCAACCAATCAAAACTTTTACTTTTTTTGAATAAAAAAACAATTCCCCTAAGAGGGGAGTGCCGCCATCAAATTGGGGTGCGAGGGGAGTTTAAGAGGGGAGTTGACGTGGCATAAACAGATTGTGTGTGCGTAAGAGAGGGGAGTGCCCCTCTCTCCCTAAGGGTTAAAATGATAAAACCACATGGAGCAAAAACCAAGTTAATTCTATAATAAAATAATAACCACTTAAAAGGAAAATATAAACAAATTTAAAGACAAATAATTAAAAGATAAGATCGTCATTACTCATTAAAACCTCAAAATACCAGTTAACTACCACTAATGATCCTATCCATCCACTACAACCAGTCTTTAAAACATGCATTAAAAGTTAAAGTTAAACCAGCAAATTAAAAACCGCTTCAGATCCAACGGCCTCTAAGCTTCCACGTTAGCAACCTTCTTAGCAGTAGGAGTGCAGATAGCCCAAACGACGCCGTAGGGATCCCTCACCTTGCCCACGCGCCCACCGCAGCACGTCCCTTCACCCTCGCTAATCTCGCCGTCGGCAACCGCACCAGCCTTCACCGCCTTCTCCACCGCAGCTTCAACGTCGACAGTCTCCAGGCAAAACACCAATCCAGAACTCACTGTTTTCACACTGTACACAAGTTTTCACAATGAGAGAGAAACAAAGAACAATCAGACCAGAAAATGAACAAATAATTCCAAATGTATCTGAACGATATTATCCACAAATATCATTTAATATTCATATAAAATCAAACACTTCATACAAGTTTTCACAATGAGAAAAAAAAAGGAACAAACTGACCGGAAATTTAACAAACAAACAAACAACACAATTAAAAGTAAATCAAAGATCTGTTTCATTCTGAAACAAATTAGATACACAAGTTTTCACAATGAAAGCAAAACAAAAAAACAATCTGAACAGAAAACGAACAAATAAACATCGCAATCGTAACTGAAACAGAGATCTATCATTATCTGAAGAATAATAACTACAATAACCGTTTAAAAATCATATAAAATCAAACATTAAAACGAGTTCTCACAATAAGAAAAAAAAACAAAGAACAATCTAACCGGAAAACTAAGGAATAATCAAACACTGTACAGGAAGAAACAACGAACAATTTGAACGAAAAACTAACAAATAAACAACACGATAGTAACTGAAACAGAGATCTAACCACATCTGAAGAATATTATCTACAGAAACCGTTTAATAATCAAATAAAATAAGAAAAAACACTCACAAAGCGTTAGAGTCATCAGAAACGTCAGAAACGATAATACTAGTATCACCGAGCTTGATCTCCGCCGAGAGAAGAAGCGGAAGCTCTTGATCAGCTTTCCTCTTCGAACAACTGACGCGGTTCACCTCCTCAGCACCAAACGCCGATTTGTAAAAGGAAACGGCGTCGTTTGCTTTGGAAGCCTCCACGAACAACTGCGGCTTCACCGCCGTGAACGTGACGGTCTTGTTCTCAGCTCCGTTGTGGTCGACTCCGTTAGTGACTTCTGTCGCCATTGTTGTTGATAAAGGTGAGTGTGTGAAAATGAAACCCTAGGAGAGAGAATAGTTTTGTAGAGGGAGAAAGAGAGTGATGGGGGGACGTTATGGTATGGGCAGTTGGATGCGGTTTTATAGAAGTGAAGAATCGGAACCGTTTTGTGCTTTTTCGTAAAGCAATGTTGTGGTTTGAAATGGACTTTGGTAATGGCCCCCGATTTTCGGGTCTAATTACGGTTGTACCATACACGCGTGAGATGGATAGATGGTATTGAAGCGATGAAATGGGGGGTATAGTGGGAAGGAGGTTTGCTAGAAGGGACGTGATATTGGATTTATTTACGAAGTGTGCCACTGAATTGATGTTAGGGGGATGAAATGCGTGCAACGTGGAGAATTGTGATGGGGCCACATATAGAGAGTATTGGTGACCTGCCTAAAATATTTCCACGCAAAAAGCTTTTGTTGTACGTGATATTTTAATATTGTTTACCATAATAACAAGTAACAAAAACGTAAACAGGTCATGTTCGATTCTCACAAAAATGGTTTTTTCCAGATTTATTGGGTTTCCTCCTGAATTGGTGTATAGGTATTATTGCCTAGTGGAGATGGATATGATCGGGTGGTTCTGCTGGTGGCACGATGATACTCCAGTGGTCCGTCAGTGATCCAAATTTGCCGTTCAAAAAAAAAAAGGTTTACCACCCTACGCGTTGCGGCAAACTTCTTTTGTTATTTATTCTGTATTTACATGTGTTTTGAAATCACTACGAACGTGTTGTACGCGGAACCACTAGCAAGAATAAAAAGAAAATGTGAAAACAGTAAAAAATAATCGAAAGAAAATCAACCAAAAAAGTTGTATGTTAATGATGTTGTTCGTATGAAACCCGTGGTCATAGATGAGCAAATAATACTGGGTACCGGTACCAAATTTCCCAAACCGAAGGATTGTAAGTACCAATTCGGTACCGACTTTTCGCGTTCCTAGTACCAGTTCGCTACCGATTTTTACCTTCATATGCCGGTACCGTAACCGGTATTTTCGGTATCGGTTGCCCCCGAGCTCATCCCTACCCCTGAAACTATAAAAAGAAATCATTAAAAGTTGAAGAAAATCAACAAGAAAAAGTTGTACGATACCGTT
Organism: Helianthus annuus; assembly: GCF_002127325.2. Taxonomy (NCBI): domain Eukaryota; kingdom Viridiplantae; phylum Streptophyta; class Magnoliopsida; order Asterales; family Asteraceae; genus Helianthus; species Helianthus annuus. Next base: position 66,068,914 of record NC_035438.2, on the reverse strand, counting down.
GTTGTTTGTACGACACCCGTGATCAGAGATGAGCAAATGGTACCGTGTAGCAGTACTGAATTTCCCGAACTATAGATTTTCAAACTCAATCCGGTACCGACTTTTGGCGTTTTCTGTATCAGGATGGTGCCGATTTTTACCTTCATGTACCGATAATGAACCGGACCGTACCTGTATTTTCGATACCAATATTGGTTGACACCAAGCTTATCCAACTGAGAAAGTAAAGAAAATAATAATAATAACTGTTATATTATATTAATATATTATTATAATATAGTAAAATTACTGTTCATTTCATTTATCGTACCTGTATTTTCGATACCAGTATTGATTGACACCAAGTTTATCCAACTGAGAAAGTAAAGAAAATAATAATAATTGTTATTATTATATTAATATATTATTATAATATAGTAAAATTACTGTTAGTTTCATTTGTATTATTAATATATAGTAAAGTAATAATAATAGTAATATTAATCTATATCTATACTATATAATAAAAGAAACTTGTTTTGAGACACTTGTCATTCTCTCATTTAATTGATTAAAATTATTAATAATACTAATAATAATAATAATATTTAATCTAACTTAATACAAATTCTTATTATTAATAATATTTAATCAAATCTAAAACCTAATCTAATACAAATTTTTATTATCAATAATATTTAATTAAATCTAATAAGAATTTATACGAATTCCAAAGTTGATATTAACTTTCAAATAATTAAAAAAATACACCTAACATCACAATTGTTTCTGTTAAGTTCGATTAATTAGTTTGTTAAACAATCACTATTATCTTTATCATTCAGTACGGTTAACCGATTTATCATCATACAACCTCCCACCTATTCAATCATATGATTTTTCAATCTTATATTAACTAAATAAATAAAGATTAATATTCAATCTTATCCTACTTTAAATATAAAAAAATCCGTTAGTTCAGATTAATATTCAGTATTATCCTACTTTAAATATAAAAAAAATCCGTTAGTTCATATTAATATTCAATCTTATTCTACTTTAAATATAAAAAAATCCGTTAGTTTTTTTAAATATATTTTTTTTATTATTTGGTATATAAAATCATATTTATTCAACCCATGTAATACATGGAGTTTTTTTAAATATAACATATCTTCTTTTCAAGAACCATCTTCACGATCACCATATCCGTCCCGTATCGAGTATTATCTGTTAGTATATTGAAAGATATGGCTTTTTTATTATTGGTATATAAAATTAGATTTATTAAACCCGTGTAATACACGTGATTTTTTAAAGATATACATTTTTTTATTATTTACTATACAAAATTACATTTATTCAGCCCGTGTAATACATGAGATTTTTTAAGATATAACTTTTTATTATTTGATATATAAAATTAGATTTATTTCATTCGTACATTACACGAGGTTTTTTAAGGATATATATTTTTTATTATTTAGTATAGAAAATTACATTTATTCAACCCGTGTGATACACATATTTTTAAAGATGTAACTTTTTTATTATTTGGTATATAAAATTACATTTATGCAACCCGTGTAATAAATGAGGTTTCTTAAATATGTATTATTTTATTATTTGGTAAACAATATTACATTTATTCAACCCGTGTAATACACGTGGTTTTAAAATATATTTTTTATTATTTGGTATATAAAATTACATTTATTCAACCTGTACAATATGGTTCTTATAGATATAACTTTTTATTATTTAATATATAAAATTACATTTATTCATCCAATGCAATAAATGAGGTTTTTAAAGATATGTTGTTTTATTATTTGGTATATAAAATTCATTTATTCGACTCGTGTAATACACGGGGTTATAACCTAGTATTAATATATAGTAATGGATGTTAACCGGATAATACATTGCCATTTGCAACTCTTTACTTTTATTTTCAGATATTCGTTTATTTTATTTACAAGATGATCTGAAGGATAATTAAGATTTATTTTTCTAGCTGTCATGAATTCTAATTTCTAAGAATAACTATTTATGTACATGGTCGACATGCTGCCAGGAGTGAGTCCAATTCTGATGAAAGACAAAATGCGGTTCACATAATCTCGTCGGTAGAAGAGGGCTATCTTTGCAAGTGAGAAATTCATAGTCAGAGTGAAGAACACGTAGCAGGAAAAGGGTCAAGAAAACTAGTAAGAGGATTTCGTGATAGTGGGAGACGGAGTCGTGTTTCAGTTAGGGAGGTAGGGGCACTGTGCGGGTTGGCCTTTACGGGTTCGAACCAGCACCATAACGACGCCGTCATCTTCGCGTGTAAGGCAGACGGGTTCCGGAAGCTAGCACCACACCCCGTGTGAGATTGTGTTTTCGATGTCCTTTTTGATCGTTACACCAAGAAAAATGACCGTTTACTATTGATTTAAAAAAATTCAAATTCAAATAATCAATTATCTTTCTTTATTTATATAACCCATTCCATTATTTAATCTACCCCATCCATATAAAACTCTCTCAATTTTATATTTCCATCTACCAAAACCTCTCTACATTTTATATTCCTATCTACATAAATCTCATCTCAAAATGTTAACCAACTCGTGGACCGAAGAGGAAGACATCGGGTTGGCTATGTCTTATGTCGCAAGCCATCGCGAACGGTTGTCCACTAGTAGAAGAGCTTCTTTTTTGGAACCGGGTGTTCCAACAATTTTGTATCCACGTTGGTGATGTAACGCTTCGCGTTTCTGTACTTTCCTTATTTAGAAAGTGGTATTCACATTTCTATTTTTATAAACTTGTATTTGTATCGTATTCGTGTTTCATTTCCAATCCTGTAATCTGAGACTTTGATCATAATGGAAATTCATTTTTATACTCATACATGTTATACTTGTGTTATACGCAAACAATCATCAAAAGCACGTTTACATGCAAAACCAAGAATTATTATATACTTGGATTATCAATCATACGTACACGATACTTATCACACGATTACAAACACATTCTAGACTTGGAAACAAGCCAAAATACAAGAACACGACATAAAATAACTTAGAAGCCAAGTGCAAGGATCAAAGTTGAACAAAAACCAAAAATGGGAAAACACTCCTCGTCGCGCCACGCGAGGGGGAAGAGTGGTCTGGTCGCGTGTTGTGACCAGGCTAAATCCGCAGTTGGTTGTTCCCAGCTCGCGGGTTGGTCCGTTTTGCCACCTTTTTCACCTCCAATCACCTCCTAAGCCTTTAATAATAACCTAAACTCTAATGCCATATTATAAATAGGTGCCTTCCAAGGATGTTGCCCAAGGTTCGCCAAAGTGTAACAAGGTGGTACATCACTTGCATGAGGCTCCAAAGTCATATTTGAATTCTGTTTTATAAAACTTTTTACAAACATGTTTCATATCATTGTTCATCTTATGGAATATTGTACCAACCTTGTCCCCAATCAAACTCATGGTTGTGGGGCTTGTGTATAGATTAGAGGCCAAAATCCCACTTAGCTACTGCCCTAAAGGGTTCCAAACAACCTACAAAATCGAACAAATCAGTCAAACTTAAATGAGTTCTTACCTTGATTCAAACCAAAATTGGATCTGCACTCGTCTCCATTGTGCAAAATCGAACCACATTGAAAACTAATAGATCAAATGAAGCGAAATTGGGGATAGGTTATATGTTTTTTGTGTTGTCCGATGAAAACGATGGAGATGGGGAAAGAGGCGGCATATGAAGAACGTGGGTGGGGATTAGGTTATATTAAGTTTAAAGTATTTTAACATTTAACCCCTCTATCTTTCAATAGTTTACATATGGTTCCTAAAATAGCAACTATATATATATAAAAATTTGTAAAATTATACATAAAAAGTCCAATCCGATTAATCCCTAGGCGGTACCTCACTGCCCGACTAGAGCCTAGCGATCTCTACAACACTGGGTATTCTAATACCCGGGTATAGAAAACCCGAACCCTAACCTAACCTAACCCGGGTACACAGGGTATGGTTTTTCTAGCCAATAACCGGACCCAAACCCAACCCAGGTGTGGCCAATACCGGTGAGACCCGTACCCGGGTATGTACCCGAACCCAGGTATTAAAAAAAAACCCGGTTTTGTGCACCTCTAATTAGGTCTGATTGTTTCAATCTCGGCTCTGTTCTGGTGTTGCAACCATGGAGTTGAATCCCATTAGTTGTTTCAGAAACAAATCACATTGAAATTAATGATCAGTTTATTGATCAGATTACAAAGTCTCTTCAAGGTCCTCAAGATAAAATTATGTGTAGCAAGCTTGGTACAATTGACATATACACTGCAGCTTGAGGGTGAGTGTTCAAATATATTAGCATTAGCCATCATTAGAGTCACGCCAAAGGACCGGAAATAAGCATTTGCAAGCATGTTGAATTTGAAGAAAGTCCTACCAAGGACCGAAAAGAGACCAAAATTTTAAGATCAAAGAACCAAATAACAAGTACTACTACTATAAACCACCATGAACAATTCCAAAAACCAGAAGTCTAGTGCGTGACGTGCGTCGCAAGTTCTATGACTTCACAATACAGAATGATGATCAAAACCCGAAAATATTGCTGCGGAACGCTCAAGATTCAAGGGGACCAGTTTATAAAAAATGTACATTTCGCCTAGCTACGTGAAAGCCTCAAGAACAGAACAAACATAATGAAAATTTGGATCTAGCTATTGTAATATTTTTCATTGGCTTTCAAGATTATTTTATAAGACATTGTTTTAACCTGACACAATTTGGCAGGGATAACAAAAAAAAAACATGCAAAACAGTAGAAGTATTTATTTAGTGAAGCGATCACACACATACGCGTACACACGTGTTAAACTAATGTTACACAATGCTAAGAAGTTGGAAGCCGGATGCAGTCTCATTGTTAGCATAATTCAAAGCACACGAGCACCTGTTAGGTAATAATACGAAGGAAATATTGTATCATGTGAATTATCTTCCTAAAAATGAGCTATCACTAAAAATTTAAAGAAAATTAAAATTCGAAAAAATGGACAACAATCATAAGTTAAGATATCTGAATCATCACCTGTTGTCAAGAAGAAAGAGTATGTAACGCATAGGGTGCATTATCAACTTTGGGGGGATTGCCCAAAACCATATCAGCAACCATTTCAGCAGTTCCAAGGGCCTGTTGGAAACCTCGAAGAAATTACATATCGAACTTTATATTGTTTCTTGGTAAACAAACTAGTCGCCATAATGACTTGCATGCAAATAAGTCAGTTCGGTTCAGTTATTGCCTTGAACCGAACCATAATCGAATATTTTGGTTATTACTTTACTTATTAGATGACCATAACTAATTGGTTTCGATTAAATAGGTTATCGGTTTTCAAAGGGTGGTTCTGCTTTTTGTCCGGTTAAATCGGTTAAGCAAAACTTTTAGGTTGTGGTCATTGTTTGTTTGGGTGAAAATTTTAAGAAATTTTTTATCTTACATGATATGTTGTGTGATATGTTTGAAATAACACACGATTTTCTATGCTAAATTCCCCATATTTATAGTTGTTTCATCGCAAATTCACCGTGGACCAAGTTAATTGGTCACACTTCGGTGTTTTGCAGGTCCCTGAGCTAAAACGAAGGATTCCGATTTCCGAAGGTAAAAAACGAGCTAAAACGAAGAAATCCAAGCATGATGGTGAAAAAGAGAAAGTACGGCACATACGCACCTTAGGAGGGTATGGCCTGCACCAAGCCACCGACATAATGATGACAAGAAACCCAAATGGGCCAGGTCAACCTTTGATACGGCCCGTACGCCGTTCGAAAACCCTAAAAAACGTCTATAAATAGTGGGTGACGGGCTGGAAACCAAGGAGGACGATTTTGGGCGACTGTGGAGGTGAAAAGAAGGTTGTTTCAGTGTTGTTGATCAAGAACAAAGGCAAAGAAGCTTAGGAATAAACGCGCTACTAATCGGGTTTGAGACTTCTCGTTTCTATTTTTCTGAACCTTTATCATGTTTTCAATGAATTTTATTGTATTAGACTTGTTCATGGTTGGCTAACCACCTTATGGCCAGTTAGGCAAGATGATTTCTAATTAATTGTTATGTTTGCGGATGATTTGTTTATGAATGCGGATTTACTTAGCTTCTTGCCATTGCACTTGTGATGTGTATGATTATATATTGATGATTGATCATTAAATGGGTTTGTGTGGTTGAATCGGATCTTTCTATGAGGTTATGCATGCTAAATGTGGTTTATTCTATCTTTGAGTTATATATCAATCGCTAACTTAGGGTTGATACCTAGTCGGTAACAGACAAACTTGTTTGCAGGTTTGTTAAATATATATGCTGCCTATGGGAAGGGTCTAAATAAACGGATCTGGAAATTAGTTGGAGTTTTCTTTGAACTGGTTTGTATGGGTTGTAAGTCGCATTCATTCGCGTGTGTAGTTCGTATTTTTGGGTACTTTACCTTTAAAGCTAGTTTGTGCATCTCGTGAATATTATTTGCACACGTCATTGTACTAAATTAAAGTGGGTTCTTAAGGGTAGTGATAATATACCAGAGTCAATCCTTCTCCCTCATGGCCTGCAGCGAGGAATGCATTTGACAATCCAGGAACAAGACCAATCATAGGCTTTCCACCAGGCACTGAAACCGATGAAGCATATTAAATCATCAAATCAATTCCATACCTTAAGTTATCGTGAATTTAATTCTCAGCCAAATTACAGTGCATACTTACTGAAGGGTCTTAGCCCTACTCTGACTTCTCTGGTCTTCTCCAAATCTGTTAGTGAAAGTTCTCTTAAAGAAGGAAAAAACTCCCCGGCACGTTCCCATATCTGATTGATGATATGCTTGGATATCTCTGTGCTAAATCCAACAAACTGTCGGCTGCTTCCTGTGACCGATAACATCATAATCAAAAGGTGAACATTCTTAAAACATGAATGATATCAGAAATTTACTAAAGATGACTGTTGAAAGGTAGAAAAGGAAGTTCAAATATAGAAGACTTGCCAAGAACGAGATTTCCCGATGTATCCATGGTGGCAGTCATTGAAATAGATGAGGTTTCATTTGCATCCCGATGACCAAGGTAGCCTACCTCCATTGAACCATGATTCAGTTTGAAGGAGCTGAAATTCTCTATCACCAGTAGGTGACCCTGTTAACAAAAAACTAAATAAATGCATCTTTTTAACTTTCAAAATATATTCAGAAACTTTATGGTAAAATTTGCTCTAGACATTATAGAATTTTAAGTTTATCTAACCTTTCGGGGCTTTACAGGGACTTCAAACTCAATACCGAAATCCCTAATCAGCTCTTGCATCAAAGAGCCTGTCCAGCATCCAGTGGCAATTACTATTGCCTTCTTGCTATACAATAAATTTTTCGACGTCTGAACGGCTTCAATCTTACCATTACCAGACCTAAAAAAGATTCGCCCATTTAATAATAACATAATTTCTGCAACTTAACTTCAGCAAAATATTTTCCATTTTACCTTAACAAACCAGTCAATGGCTGATTATAATACTCCCCGTATCTTCCTTCAGTTGCATACTTCCTGTTCTCCTGCACGATATTCTCAACCATTAATTTAGTAAATATATTGCAATATGCATCTGGGATCAATGTTTGGTACTTTGGTACCTTTTCAATGTATGCAACAGAACGCCGAGCATCCAGTTGGTAATCATCTGGTAAAAATGCAGCCCCGCCTTCCTCACCAATCACAAGTGCAGGTTCTAAATCCTGCAGTTCGGTGCTGGACAAGAGCTCTGCCTTGAGCCCGGCTTTCGATAGCTGCTCTACCTTCTCTTTCAGTGCTGCCATTTCCTGCGATGTTTTACCAACCAACAAGCTTCCTGTTTATATTAATATTACTGATCTTAACCTGTAGTGTATATCATTTGAAATATTTTCAAATATATTTGTACCTGTCTTCTTCCAGCCAAGAACCTCTTGAGGATCCATTCCCAGATACTTTACATCCTCCGCAAATTTCTCCCATAGTTGACGGCTTCTCATTACTAACTCCCATTTCTCGCTTCCCGGAACCTTATTAACCATCCATATGTAGCCCTGTCCTATGACCAATGAAAACACCGAATGGAAACGTTGTCGAAAATAATTGCTTCAACACGCGTGTAAATTCAACCCATTCTTTCCTTCCATGAGTCCCCTTACCACCAATACTGATGATTTAAATTCGAAATTTAACAAAGCTTTGATGACACAGTATCAAATAATGTAAGCATAAAAGTAACGAAAGTAGCATCGAACATGTAACTAATTTCCATTGTAAGTTCTAAGGCCATACGGTATGGGGGTCGGCCCCGGTGCGTCCCGGTCCGGCGCCGGAGCCAACACCGTGCCGCCCCCCCGTCCTGAGCTCCGTCCCCGTCGCCAACGTCCCTTCTTCGCCGTTCGGGACGATCCTCCAGGTGGGCCCCACCCCCGTCGCCGGAGCCAACACCATGCCGCCCACCCCGTCGAGCTCCGTCCTCCTTCGCCGGTCCGTCTCCATACCGTATAGCCTAAAATAAAATCTAAACTTATGATTTTATTGTGTTGACTAAACTAAGGTCAACTGATGTATCCACAATTGTTAAACAGTAATGACTGACTAGCCGTAACAAAAGCAACAAAACATATATACAATATCAACAGAGCTTAAAACTATAAATATTAATTCGATAAATTAACTCAATAAATAACAAAACAACCGACGCACCTGCACCGGTAGCGCCGGAACACGGAACGGCGGCGTCGACGACGGCGACGGACAAATCCGATCCGTTAAGTAGCTGCCGTGCAATACTCAATCCGATTATTCCGGCGCCAACTACAACGACGTCGTACGAGTGTGAATCAGAAACCGTCCGTACGGCGGCAACTTTCTCTCTCCGATAGTTTACCGGTGACGTTGATAACGAAGTTCTATCAATCATATGGCGGCCGGAGAGAGTGGAAACGGTGGCGATACGGTGGATAAAGTGGCTGGAGAAAACGGTTTCGTTTAATAGGTGGTTAGGGTTTGGTGAAAGTGAAAGGGAGATTGAAACCATTTTTGTAGGTGTTTTGTTGTGAATTGTTTATTCAGGAGGTGACGGAGATGCCTCCTCCGGCGAGATTCCGGTGGTGGGATGACGAAGTGGAAGCAGAAGATGTCACACTTGTGATTCTTATTTATTGTACGGTACAACTGTCAAATGCATGTATAAAATAGAATATAAAATTTGATTGTGGGTAAAAGGGTGCGGTTTAACATAATCCCGTTAGATTTAGTGTGTCATGTAGATAACTAGTTGTTGATGTCTCGCCCGTGTTGCGGGGCGATAGCCAAATAATTCTCAATCAATTAAAAAAACACTACTATAATTTTGTTAGAAAAAAAAACTAAAACGATATTTTCCGGATCAGGGCAAAACTGTAATTTTTCAGAACTAATGAGCGAGTGTCAGGCGGCTCCTTGACACGGAAAAAAGTTAAATTAAGTCAACCAATTAAAAAAAATGTTTTCTACTTTTGCTAAAAAAAAACTAAAACGATTGGGAAAACATAACTTTTAATTGTGGGCGAAATCATAGGATAAAATCGTAAATTTAATGGACCAATCGGGGAGTGCCAGGAATCTGCCGGCATGACTGTAATTTTACATTGGGGGTAAAATTGTAGTTTCACCAGGAAAACAAACAAAAACGATGGAGAAAATGTAAATTTAAGTTGAGGGCAAAATCGTAACTTGGCTGTGAGAAAAAAAAAACTAATGGCAAAAGTATAAATTTATACGAGGCAAAATCGTAATTTTGAACCGAGGGCAAAATTGGAATTTTTAGCTGGGAGCAAAAGCGGTAATTTATTCTTAAGTGGGGGTAAAAACATAACTTTGAACTGATGGGAAAATCGTAATTATAAGTGAAAAAACTAATGGCAAAACTGTAAATTGAAACGGGGCAAAGTCGTAATTTTAACCGGGGACAAAATTGAATTTTTTAGCTGAGAGTAAAAGCGTAAATTTATTTTTAAGTGGGGGCAAAAACATAATTTTGAACTGATGGCAAAATCGTAAATTTAAAGGGAGATAAAATCGTAAATTTGTTGGGCCAATAGGAGAGTGTCAGGCAGCTGCCTGACACTATTCCCCTGTCTCCCATTTCACCCAATAGATGGCAATCACTATTGCCCCAATTGGGTTTTGTGGATATTGAATAGCCTTTTAAGCTTTAACTTTTTTTTAACGGTAAGGTGTCACAATTTTTTGGGTGCGAGACATCCCACACCCCCCTCATTGGGGAGGCCCGTAGCCTCTCTCCAGCCAGACGTGAGTGTCTTAACCGTGCCTTAGTTGGCATCAGAGAGTGATCGTCGTCTAGGGAAAAAGACTCCACATGTACCTTGCCCTGGATCAGGGCTTGACGAGTTGAGAGCCGCCACAAAGGGAAATAAACCGCCTCAAGTGGGGATCGAACTCGGGTACCATGGGTAAAAACCCAGGTGCATCAACCAGTTGGACTGGCGTCATTTGCTTTTAAGTTTTAACTAACTCAGGACTATTTAACTTTTTTACTTTTTTTATTTCTAGTTAAATAGTCATGATGTAACGCCCCGCGTTTTCATAACTTTCCATATTTAGAAACCATTGTTCATATTCCTATCTTTGGAAACTTTGAATCCTTGTAATAGTCGTTTCGTTTTAATCGTTGAAAAATCTTCATCTTTAATCTAATCCGTTATAAAAACGGTTATTTATTCACGGTTTAATTAATTAAATTAATTGATTCTACTATTTAAAAGTTTATTTTTATAATAATCTAATTAGTCTCGTTGAACTTTAAAGTTAGAAAATGATACAAATTAACCCAGCTAATTTAACTGTAAAGATTATTTCTTTTAGTAATATAAACTAACCTAGTTAGTTAATTTTAAAGTAGATCTTCTTTTTAAAACATCATAGGTTTTGTTTATTAAAGTTGAGTGACTCATTGTGAATTAACTGGAAGTATAAAATACTCCAAACCCTTCTTTTTTTTAACACCAGCCGACACTGGTCTTGCCCTTTGCCTCTTCATCTTCAATCTGGAGAAAACCTCATCTCTAACCCTAGCATATATAAACACACTCACACCACCGTCACATACACATACACAGCCATGCTTTTTTTTTTTTTTTTTTTTTCTTTCTTTTCACGCCACTGATTCTTCGGATTAAGCCGTTCCCGCGTTCCGTGGTTTCCTTTTGGAGTGATACTAATCTTCTAGTAAGATTGATTTCTAATCAGAGATTCCATGGTTACAAAGTCTGAACCTAGACACCATACCGAACACCCTCAAGCATTTCTTTTTATCTATTTCGAAAACTTCGAAAAAAAAATACGATTTGAGATGTGTATATATATCAGACACCTACAACTCTATCTCGACATACAAACGAACTCCTGTACCCTCTCTCGTGTAGCTTGAAGCCGCCAGAGCTCTCGTCGGAAAATTAACCGGAGTTCACCGGAGTCGCCCGAAGAACGACGAGTGTGCACGTCACGTTATTGTAACAACCTTGCCGGATATCGGGGACGCACGTCGGAGCTCGTCGGAGAATCCAGACGTTACCGGAGATATACGGAGATCGACGCCACTCATTTCGGTATAATTTTCCTTGCCCTTATCTCGTTTCGGTATACTTATCTTCGTTCTTTACATATCCTATTTAGGCTATAAATATAACACCATCTTTAGTTCGTAATTATAAGCAACAAAATGATTTATGCCTAATGTTCTGTTCCTATACGAATTGGGTTCAAGGAAAAGAAAAAGTGAAAACAGTTGTGTTGGGTTTATTTGTTTGGAGAAGAAGGACTGACATTTAATAATTGATACTAAATTAATAAACCATTATCAATCTTTTACAAGCTCCACGACACTTCATTAGTTTTTATTGATTCTATTTAACAACCTACTTATGACTTAATAAATGTAATTAAATCAAAACTTTCAAGTTTAACTAATTTATATTTCAAACATCATACATGTATTTAAAAACAAATTAAATAGTTTCGTTTAATTTTTAGTTTATAATTATACAAACTTACAATTTAAACCAATTGCGTTCGATACATTACGTTATCGATATTCGCAAATGGTATACGGTCGAGACAACTTCTAACCTTCTAAGAGGTGACGATCTTTGATCTCACCGGGATCCCCGAATTTAGGACATTGTGATGACCCAAGTCATACCCTACGTATAGATACAATTAATTTTATTATTCACTTTTCCATTTTTATTTAGTACTTTTCCGATTCTTATTTTAGGATAACCTTCATTGTTCCAAGTTCCCAATTCCTTACTCGTGCGTTACTTACAAGAAATCGGAAAGCATATGCAATTTTGTGAGTATACTCGTATTCCCCCTTTTACTTTTATCACTTTTGGGGTGTAACATGTTTATCTATCAACAAACTTACACATGAACTTTTGCTTAAACACATGAACATTCCTATAACATGCTTGTATACGTGATGGCTTGATGCTTTAAACTTGGATTTATTCTTATGTGTTGAACTTATCATTAACTTCGTACGAGCCAAACCTTGACATATGTAGCGCTATAGGATTAACGACCCGCCCGTAAACTTGAGGTTATGTCTTGAGCATATTGCGTTTTCTTGGTTTGATATGTTAGACACATGCCATATTTAAGGTTTATCTTGAATCACATGCTTGCTATGAGGAATTGTTCAAACTTATCTTTTGCTATGTACGTATCAAACTTGTATACTCGCCTTTGCTTTTGCATTGAACTTTATTTTAAACATGTTACAGGTTGAGGACGATGATGCTATGAAATGAAGTAGCGTTGATGCCTAGATACACATATAGACGTTAGGGTTTAAAATGTTGTATCAAAATTTTGATATGTTATCATGTTGTTTTGTTAAACTTGTCGTATTTGAATTTCTTGTAACGTTGACTATTTGAAGTTATGAAATGAAATGAAATTTGGATTTTCTAAATGTTGTCACAAATAGCGTTATGATATCTCTAGCAATCTTCACACTTCGTCTCATCCCGATGTTTCCGCCATTGGTTGGGGTGTGACAGATTGGTATCAGAGCCATAACTATAGGGAATTAGGAAAAGTAGGAATGCTTTTACCTAGTCTATAGTTTTAGAGCTTTATTCTTATGTTTTACTTGAAACTACTCGCATGCTACCTTATTTGTTTTTATTTATTCTCTTTTGATCTTTTAAGCATATATGTCCTTTATGTGTTAACACTTGACATGTTATACTTGCTTTATTATGTGCTAATACATGTTTTATTGTCCCACTCACTATGTGTTATTCTTGATATGCTTCATTGTGCGTTTATGTTTGTTTGTTTATTCCTTTAACATACTCTTTCCCTCACGCATTTTACTCGATATTTCTAAATCCGAAAACACTCATAATACACAAACGAGACGGCTTCACCAAAATAGGCGTGAAACCCACAATTTGGTGAACAACTCTCAATCCATCTAAATTTCTTTTTACATGAAATTCGCGATCAAGATAGGAGTGATATCCTCACCTTGATGGAGAAATTCAATTTTCAAATTCTATTGGACCCTCGTCAAAGTGTTGAAATTAAATGCTGACCCGACGAGTACCAACCACATTAGGGTACGAAATCTTCAAGTTAGGGGTGAAACCCGCACCTTGTCGACTAGTTCCACTCCTTGATTTTTTTCATAAATCCCGCCAAGTCTCGAAATTTCGATTGATTTGGGACATGTAGTAACCGGAAGGGTAAATACCGTTAACCGACTTGTCGGCGAGAGTATTTTACTTATTAGGCCAAAGCATGCTCCTCAAATTCAAAAGACTTTTCGACCACTTGGGTTAGTCAAAGTTCCGTTTTGGAACACTCCAAACTTTGGTCAAACATGTGTTTCTATTGTTCATTTTATACGATGCAATCTTTCAACCTCGAGTTTACCTTTGATTTCTCTTTTCACACGCACAACATATCGAACCTTTTCGATACACTTATATACGCATGATTTTCATATAATTTAAATTCATATTCCTTGTAACAACTAGTGGAGATGTATCATCGAGATTGGAGTGACTTCCTTACCTTGACGATTGACTCCACCCCTCTTCCCTTAAAACGACTTCACCAACGAGTTAGGGGTGATTCCCTTACTTAGGTGACCGTTACCCAAAACTTATCTTTCAAAATATTTTATTATCCAAACCCGATCATGTTTTATACCTAAATCATTTATCATTATTCAAAATACCTACTTATACCGATTTCAAAATACATTGTTTATCAAACGTACTTCTTATTCTACCATCCATTTTCACTCAAATCATATACACGAGATTCTTAATCATGTCTTTACCGTTTTACTACACGAATTTCCAAACCTTACGAAATGCTACCTATCAATTTAATCGGTCTAATGAATCTCTTGCCCATGAACTTCACATCTGATTTATTAACTGAAACACGTTCACATTATATCATCATACTAGAGACTTCCACTCTTAATCGAAATCAAACTAACCTTTCTCAATTACTTATAAGACCTCATAGATGTTATATGACCGTTTACCAAATACTCTTTCCAACATCAATAAATCCTTTGTTAAAATTATTTTTAAACAATCACTAAGTTCTTTTACTAAATTTCTTTTCTAAGGGTCGACGTTTTCACAAGAACTTTCAAAGTCCAAATTTTCATGTTTTGATGCAAATGAAACAAACCCGTTATTTAAAATAAAAATAAAAAAAAAAAAAAAAAAAAAACCTTCTCTACAACGCTTAACTCGTCATCCAAATTTCAAAACACGTGGGCTAGAAGACTTCATGGGGACCGACAATTTTTAACATACGTGAACTCCTTTTTTTTAAACAAAAGTAGCATTTTAATCATTACAAAATACGTTAAGCATGACCAATGAGTACTTTATGTTCCTTTACATATACAAACTATATTCTACCTTTCAAACCAAGCCCAATCTAATTTTGATTCGACAAACTCAACGTTTTGTTTAAACAACTATACATGCACATCATCATACACATTTTAGTCGATATCTCGCGATAACATCATTTATATCGTTCGTATCTACATACTTAACCTTTTTTTTCTCTACAATGTCTCAACGTACACCATATACGCAATATTTATTTTTCATACCTACACCTATGTTCATACGTTTTATGCTTGTACTCATACACATACTACTTATACGTTTTACGCTTCTGCTTGTACACATACTACTTACACGTTTTATGTTATGCTCATACATACATGCGTATTCATACTTAAACTTATGCTCATACTTTCATCCTTACTCATGATTCGTACATTCGTACCTATACGCGAGCGTAATCCGAGAGATTCGCTTACGTGGGTCCCATACATGCTTAAACATAAACATGCTTACATACGACATTCTTCTACGTACACATTCTTATTTTCAAATTCATGTATACCTTGATTCATACATAACTAGTACAAGCTATGTGGATCATGCGACAATCAGTATAATCGCGGGTGCACACGGGATTATAGTGATAGGCGTATGAGAACCATAGAGTGTACTACTGTGTATGGTAAGACACGGAACGTAACATGACCCCAAGTAACGAAACGGACGTAATGTGGTTAAAACATGGTGGATACGCCGCTGGTACTTCCTATATATAAGTGTTTTCACCATGCTACCAAACTTTCGTAAAACGTGCCATGAGAAATTCGGTGTTTTGTAGACCTCTTTGACCTAATACGTAAACTTTAACAACTCACAAACGCATTATAACCGATTATCCACGACGAGACCTTATCCTTAAGACTACTTTTGTCTATCTGATACTTATGTTATTCTTATACTCATAATCGTTATTAGATCAATCGTTCACCCTTGTACCTCAATTATACTCTGTTGTCTCAAACTCCAAAGACTCTATTTTAAACAAACATCTTCTGTTTGCCAAAAACCCTTTCAAGTCTTCCTTCTAAATAAATTTCGGGACGAAATTTCCTAAAGGAGGGGAGACTGTAACGCCCCGCGTTTTCATAACTTTCCATATTTAGAAACCATTGTTCATATTCCTATCTTTGGAAACTTTGAATCCTTGTAATAGTCGTTTCGTTTTAATCGTTGAAAAATCTTCATCTTTAATCTAATCCGTTATAAAAACGGTTATTTATTCACGGTTTAATTAATTAAATTAATTGATTCTACTATTTAAAAGTTTATTTTTATAATAATCTAATTAGTCTCGTTGAACTTTAAAGTTAGAAAATGATACAAATTAACCCAGCTAATTTAACTGTAAAGATTATTTCTTTTAGTAATATAAACTAACCTAGTTAGTTAATTTTAAAGTAGATCTTCTTTTTAAAACATCATAGGTTTTGTTTATTAAAGTTGAGTGACTCATTGTGAATTAACTGGAAGTATAAAATACTCCAAACCCTTCTTTTTTTTAACACCAGCCGACACTGGTCTTGCCCTTTGCCTCTTCATCTTCAATCTGGAGAAAACCTCATCTCTAACCCTAGCATATATAAACACACTCACACCACCGTCACATACACATACACAGCCATGCTTTTTTTTTTTTTTTTTTTCTTTCTTTTCACGCCACTGATTCTTCGGATTAAGCCGTTCCCGCGTTCCGTGGTTTCCTTTTGGAGTGATACTAATCTTCTAGTAAGATTGATTTCTAATCAGAGATTCCATGGTTACAAAGTCTGAACCTAGACACCATACCGAACACCCTCAAGCATTTCTTTTTATCTATTTCGAAAACTTCGAAAAAAAAATACGATTTGAGATGTGTATATATATCAGACACCTACAACTCTATCTCGACATACAAACGAACTCCTGTACCCTCTCTCGTGTAGCTTGAAGCCGCCAGAGCTCTCGTCGGAAAATTAACCGGAGTTCACCGGAGTCGCCCGAAGAACGACGAGTGTGCACGTCACGTTATTGTAACAACCTTGCCGGATATCGGGGACGCACGTCGGAGCTCGTCGGAGAATCCAGACGTTACCGGAGATATACGGAGATCGACGCCACTCATTTCGGTATAATTTTCCTTGCCCTTATCTCGTTTCGGTATACTTATCTTCGTTCTTTACATATCCTATTTAGGCTATAAATATAACACCATCTTTAGTTCGTAATTATAAGCAACAAAATGATTTATGCCTAATGTTCTGTTCCTATACGAATTGGGTTCAAGGAAAAGAAAAAGTGAAAACAGTTGTGTTGGGTTTATTTGTTTGGAGAAGAAGGACTGACATTTAATAATTGATACTAAATTAATAAACCATTATCAATCTTTTACAAGCTCCACGACACTTCATTAGTTTTTATTGATTCTATTTAACAACCTACTTATGACTTAATAAATGTAATTAAATCAAAACTTTCAAGTTTAACTAATTTATATTTCAAACATCATACATGTATTTAAAAACAAATTAAATAGTTTCGTTTAATTTTTAGTTTATAATTATACAAACTTACAATTTAAACCAATTGCGTTCGATACATTACGTTATCGATATTCGCAAATGGTATACGGTCGAGACAACTTCTAACCTTCTAAGAGGTGACGATCTTTGATCTCACCGGGATCCCCGAATTTAGGACATTGTGATGACCCAAGTCATACCCTACGTATAGATACAATTAATTTTATTATTCACTTTTCCATTTTTATTTAGTACTTTTCCGATTCTTATTTTAGGATAACCTTCATTGTTCCAAGTTCCCAATTCCTTACTCGTGCGTTACTTACAAGAAATCGGAAAGCATATGCAATTTTGTGAGTATACTCGTATTCCCCCTTTTACTTTTATCACTTTTGGGGTGTAACATGTTTATCTATCAACAAACTTACACATGAACTTTTGCTTAAACACATGAACATTCCTATAACATGCTTGTATACGTGATGGCTTGATGCTTTAAACTTGGATTTATTCTTATGTGTTGAACTTATCATTAACTTCGTACGAGCCAAACCTTGACATATGTAGCGCTATAGGATTAACGACCCGCCCGTAAACTTGAGGTTATGTCTTGAGCATATTGCGTTTTCTTGGTTTGATATGTTAGACACATGCCATATTTAAGGTTTATCTTGAATCACATGCTTGCTATGAGGAATTGTTCAAACTTATCTTTTGCTATGTACGTATCAAACTTGTATACTCGCCTTTGCTTTTGCATTGAACTTTATTTTAAACATGTTACAGGTTGAGGACGATGATGCTATGAAATGAAGTAGCGTTGATGCCTAGATACACATATAGACGTTAGGGTTTAAAATGTTGTATCAAAATTTTGATATGTTATCATGTTGTTTTGTTAAACTTGTCGTATTTGAATTTCTTGTAACGTTGACTATTTGAAGTTATGAAATGAAATGAAATTTGGATTTTCTAAATGTTGTCACAAATAGCGTTATGATATCTCTAGCAATCTTCACACTTCGTCTCATCCCGATGTTTCCGCCATTGGTTGGGGTGTGACACATGAGTTTTTAAGTTTTAACTAACCCGGACTATTTAACTAGAAATTAAAAAAAAATCAAAAACATTTGATTGGTTGCTTTTTATACCCTATCGAAACAATTGTTGCTGGTGAATGGCAAGCTTTTGTTTAGGGGCGTTAAAAAAATAATGTGTTTGGGGGCGTTACAAAAATAATGTGGCTAAGGACATGTAACTAGGAGTGTAAACGAATCGAACAAATATGACTAAGGCCTTTTCCATGTTCGTTCATTAAGGATATAATGTGTTCGCGAACAGTTCATGAACACTTACTGAACAAGATTTTTTGTTTGTGTCCATTCATTAAGGAAAGAAACGTGTTCACGAACGGTTTACGAACACATATAAAATCGGCGAAGACGATAGTGGCTAGAGGTGGATGGTGAGAGGAAGCGACGCTAGACCTTGAAGCCCTAATTGTTGAATGAAAATAGAAAATATTTTTCGATATGAATAATGAGAAGAAAAGTGGAACAGTACATAAACAAGGTGGAGATAAGGTTTTCTTTTTTCTTTGTTTGGGTAAAGGGATAAATAAGATCAAACAATATAAAGTTCACGAACGCATTACCGAACGTTCAAGAACGCATTATCGAATGTTTACAAACACAATTGAAGGAACGAGACATATGTTCGTGTTCCTTCATTTAGTTAACCGAACAGAATTTCTTGTTCATCTTCGTTCATTAACTAATCGAACGAACATAAACGAACTTTCTGCAAAACAATTTGCGAACTGTTCGCTGAACGTTCAATTCATTTACAGCTCTATATGTAACCACACCATCCAGTCTAGGAGTCAAAGTAATATAAAAAAAAAGCAATATTATTTAATTGAATTAAGATATATATGAAGAATGAGATGTTAAAGAGTTTTTATAACAGCATTCACATTAGAGTCTTTGTTCTATATAATATAGATAAAAGGATAGAGGAAACAACAAAAACATATTAGAATATTTATAATAGAGAAAGTAAAATATATTTCTATATTTAGAGGTTAATATTCAACCTTTTATATTTCTATTGGTAGTGTGTAGGAAAGAGAAAAAATAATAAAATAATAGTTGTGAGTAAGAAATAGTAGAGATAGAGAATTGGCTATGAGATATCTTTGAAAAATTAACAAAATTTAAAGAAAGGTGAGTTTTTAAATAGATGGAGACGAATGCTCCAATGTAAATGATCTAAGATCAACAAAATTTAGATGTAAAGATGTTTTTTAGCTAAATATAAGGACGGAGATAGAGAAGTCATTGTGAATACTTTTATAAAGGCGAATTGGAAATAAATAATCCCACCTAGCTCAATTGGCCGATAATAATGCTAAGTCGGTTATTGACCGATAATAATCCGAAGTGGTCAATTTTTTTTGTAAAATAGTCCGCCATTAAAATAGTGTAATGAAGTTAAGTTTTTTTTTTTTTTTTGGATTACAAAGCGATGTTTTAGGGCTCAAAGAAAATTTCAATGGTTATATCTACGGAAATTTCACTAGTTATATCTGTTATGTGTCAACCTTAAATCCAAAAAGAGGAAACACCAAAGCGGATTTGGATCAGTTTAATTGGGTCAACTGGTTACCAAATCATTATTGGCAGAAAAGCCCAAAAAGTCGAATCATTACCATAGTCCAAGTGTCCAACGGCCTCCTGCTAGTTTGCCCAAATCATGAAGTATAATACTATAATGTATGTTACCGTTACGTTACTCGTCATCGAACGTTTAATTTTGACCATATTTAGCTACGGATTTAAATTGCACATTTAGTTAACTAACTAGCCCCTCTCATAATAAAATCAATCAAATTACTAGCTTTTTAATTTTTATATATATTCAATCAAATTACTAGCCTTTTAATTTTTATACATATTCTTGTTAAATTATTTCCATCCATTAATTTCTAATTTAAGCTGGATACTTTTTTTTGAACGGCCAACAAATCAATCCCGAGTACTCTCGGGGCACACACTGGATAAACGGAGTACTCCGAGAGCAACCCGAGTGGTCCACCACCAATTCCGGGAAAAACCTGATAACTCACCCGCCCATAGGCACAACGGTAAATTACCAGTAAAAACCGTTTGGCTCAAGAATCGAACCCAGGTTTCTCTGGATCTCCTATCACTGCCCACAAGTGTCTTACTCATTTTTTGCACCAAATGAGTATTGAACTTGAGTCTTCAAAGAAGAACTCAAGTCCTCCTACCACTTGAGCTGGATACTTTTTAACTTAACTCTTTTTAATTGGTTTAAATATAATTTGTTTAAATGTTCTTATTATTGTATATTTTTAATGATTATTAAAAAAATTTATAAGACATTTAATTACAATCGAATTAACTATTTAATTTTTCCACACCAAGCAAGCAATATTATCAGAATTATCTACACAAAACATTTAATTACAATATTTTTGCTTGGAGAATGAAACTTCATCGGCTCCCCACCCGCATTGGCAAGACGAAACATTCAGGTTGATTTTGGGCCATGTGTTCTATGCGACGATGGGACAGAATCAGCTGATCATATCTTCTCGGTCTGCTTGGTAACATCGTCGAGGTGGTGTCACATTTGTTTGTGGTGCAGACTGCCTCCCTTATTCGCTTTCTTAGTTAGAGATCGTTTAGAATTGCACTTGACTAGTAGATTGGGTAACAAGGAGGCTAAAGTGGTGCACCAGATAATAATCATCGAGTGTTTGAGCATATAAAAGGCGAGAAACAAGAAGATGTTTTCAAACAAAAGATGCAACTGGATCAACTAAGTTTGTGAGCTTCTTATGGCTTAAGCATAGGGTTAAGTTTTCTAACCTCTAATGAAGTGATTGGTGTAATTATTCTTTGTATATCTTTAGACTTTAGTTTTGTGCTGCTGCTTTTTGTGGCGGTTGTTGCCCCGTTCGTTTTTATCCGAAGACGTTGTGAATAAAAGTTATTTAAAAAAAAAAAAAAAATCTACACAAAACGTCTTGTGAATGGAATCTATATTTGAGCATCTTGTTACATCAATACACACTATCCAGCATTATAATGCATGTGCGAATTTAAACAACCAATTATTGCTTACCCTATATTTGGTGGCAATCATTAAATGTATGGTCAAATCTGATAAATTTTCATTTGTTGGAGATTGATATGAACAACAATGATGGATAACATTCGGTAAAGAGCGGCTTTATGCATATATCATTTACAAACCATCTAGACGTCACTACATGTCATACGGGTTTTTTTTTTTTTTTTTGAAAATTAAACTTCATTAAAACAACCTTCGACCCAAACGGGCAAAAGGCCAAACAAACAACAGCACCCCTGACCCAAACGGGCAAAGGGCAGAGAAATTACAACATATACATAGGGTATTTACACCATTCCGACCATCTAATATAATTACATGAAAATATATTTTTAACCCAATCGAAACCTCTAGATTTTATCTCCCCTATGATATCTTGCGGGTTACATCTTTTCTGTTTAAAGACCACATCGTTCCTTTCTTTCCATATGCACCAAGACGCTATCATAGCCAGCCCGTAAATGATCTTCTCCTCCTTCTTACTACGCTTAATGAATTTGTGAATCTCTAATATGTCTTTAAATTCAGAAAGGAAGAGCGGCGGAATGTTGCACCAAACGCTGAAAGCCGTCCACACCCTCAAAGCAACCGAGCAAGCGGTGAACAAATGCCCAACCGATTCCTCGACTTCTTCGCAGAAGGGACACATAGTTGAAGGTATGTCCACATTCCTTCTTCTTAAGTTTATTCTAGTAGGAAGTCTATCCAGATGCTTGATAAAGACGAAAAGTAGTCCTACAAATGATAGTCATATGAGCCATAAAACAAGACGAAAAACGGTCATGTGAGTCATATAAGAGCCAAATCATAGGGTTTTAGCGGTTTTGACAGATAAAGATATGACTAGTGAGATCACCGCACTAAAAAGGTAGGGAACAGCGGGGAACCGACTCAAACGAACTCCGATTGGACTCATTCCAGCGGCGTTGGAACCGGCTCGTCGAACCCTAACTAAGATCTTTTAACCCTAAACCCTAAATCCTAACTCCTAAACTCTAAACCCTAAAGCTAAAAAAAATAAGGATAAAACATAGCTAAATCGTAAAATCTAAACTATAAACCCTAAAACCTAAACCCTAAATGCTAAAACTAAAGCTAAACCCTAATGCTAAACCCTAAAGCTAAACCCTAAACCATAAAGGTAAACCCTAAAGCTAAACTGATGCGGGCCCAAGTGTGGAGGAGCGGGTCATCTTGTATTTGGAGGCCCAAGATCGCGTGACAAAAGAGGCTTCACTAAAATGGCTCTAACTTGGGCTACAGGTGTCCGTTTTGGGCGTGCGACCAGGCGAAACGATCGTGAGAACGAAGCCCATCTTTCTACAAACGACCGTAGGTGGTTTGGGTCAACGTTCAGGCCCAAAAACGCTTATTTCTATGAGTTATTTATATTTTTATGTTTGTTAGTGCTTTTCGTGGACTTTTATTTGGTTATAGCTTTTGGCCCAAGTGTGTTTTGAGGCCCGTTTTGAATTTACGTTGTTATTTATATGAATGTAATGGGAGGAAGATAATCAGTTTTGAAGTTTATGAAAAGTCATTTTTTCTCCCAATTCACTTGTGAGAGTCTTGAGTGTGAAACCCCCAATTTTCGGTATTCCACGAGAATCAACGAATTTTGGAAGAATTGTTCCTGGTATTCTGTGTGAATCAACAGGTCCGATTTCGTATCCCATTTCCTAGTCTACATCATAAACCCTATAGCTAAACCCTAAACCTAAACCCTAAAGCCAAACCCTAATATATTTAGGGTTTAGGAGTTATAATTTAGGGTTTAGGGTTAAGAGATCCTAGTTAGGGTTCGACGAGCCGGTTCCAACGTCGTTGGAATCAGTCCAATTGGCGTTCGTTTGAGTTGGTTCCCCACTGTTTCCCACTTTTTTAGTGTTCCCCAATGAAGCTCCCAATATAGTGGATGGTTCAAATGAGAAGATTTTTTTGTAAGAAGAAAAAAGAAGAAGTTTCAACCAATAAGAATGCTTCATTTTACTTCATTTAATATTTGCATTTAATTTTAATATAAGGGTATATTGGTAAACTTACAAAAATCATTAATTTGTATTCTTCCCCTTTAATAACTAACTAAATTAAATTTATAACTCCTTTTCAAAATATATACTTTTTCCAAATTAAAAAAAAAAACAAGTTAATTTAAAGTGTATAATAAATTACTAATTGTGTAGGATAAATTGCGAGTTGTGTAGGATATATTTTCGAGGTGTGTAGGATAAATTTCGACTGTGTAGGATAAAATTCTATAATGTATAGGGTATATCTAGGAAAATTTTGATATGTGTCGGTTTTGTAGATTATATGTATGATAATTAATGATTAGTTGACTAATTAATTAAAGAGTTGATAATTAATGATATGAGTTATAAATGAAATAGTATTTTACCAATATGCTCTTTCTTCTTTTTCTTCTCACATTAAATTTCTTATCAATTGAACTTTCCCCTATATATATATATATATATATATATATATATATATATATATATATATAGGGTAGGGATATGGTAAAAAGTGTTTAAAATGTGAGAATGGTAAGAAGTGTTTTAAACCATTGGATATTTGATCTAATGGTTGAGATCAATAGGATATAAAAATGTAAATTGTGTTTTAATTAGAGGGATCTTATGTAAAATTGAAGGGCAATAGTGTCTTTTTCAATGTCTGAAATATGGTAACCGTAACCTACACAACCAAAAACACCTACATTCACTCCTTTTTCCTTAAATATCGGAATTAATGATTCACCTTAATTGTAGGGAGATCTTTGGTTGCATATTCTTCATACGTTATCATAAAGAGATCTATAATCAGATTCATGGCGTGGTGTTCCAAAACAACAGGATAAATTGACTATGATTCAAGTCATGGTGTTTTATCTGGAGACATTGTTCATGCCATGGTGTTTTAAACATCTATGATTTAAGTCATGGTGTTTTATCTGGAGACATTGTTCATGGCGTGGTGTTTTATCAATACAAAACATTCCCAGATTTTAAAACACCATGACTATGATTCAAGTCATGGTGTTTTATCTGGAGACATTGTTCATGGTGTGGTGTTTTAAACATCTATGATTCAAGTCATGGTGTTTTATATGGAGACATTGTATAATCAGATTCATGGCGTGGTGTTTTAAAATAACTGGATAAATTGACTATGATTCAAGTCATGGTGTTTTATCTAGAGACATTGTTCATGGCGTGATGTTTTAAAAATCTGGAGACATTGACTATGATTCAAGTCATGGTGTTTTATCTGGAATCCAGAAAACATTGTATTGTGATTACATCCATGGTGTTTTAACATCTGGACAATCAATACGAAACATTCCCAGATTTTAAAACACCATGACTATGATTCAAGTCATGGTGTTTTATCTGGAATCCAAAAAACATTAAAACACCAATTCAAGATCGAAGTTGTATGTATATAACCCTTTAAAACACCAGAATCGAAGAAGGGCGCAGAAGTTAAACAACTGTATTGTCTCTAGCGATTTCATAAGACTTCTTGTATTTATAATATGGTAACCGTAACCTACACAACCAAAAACACCTACATTCACTCCTTTTTCCTTAAATATCGGAATTAATGATTCACCTTAATTGTAGGGAGGTCTTTGGTTGCATATTCTTCATACGTTATCATAAAGAGATCTATAATCAGATTCATGGCGTGGTGTTCTAAAACAACAGGATAAATTGACTATGATTCAAGTCATGGTGTTTTATCTGGAGACATTGTTCATGGCGTGGTGTTTTAAACATCTATGATTTAAGTCATGGTGTTTTATCTGGAGACATTGTTCATGGCGTGGTGTTTTATCAATACAAAACATTCCCAGATTTTAAAACACCATGACTATGATTCAAGTCATGGTGTTTTCTCTGGAGACATTGTTCATGGTGTGGTGTTTTAAACATCTATGATTCAAGTCATGGTGTTTTATATGGAGACATTGTATAATCAGATTCATGGCGTGGTGTTTTAAAATAACTGGATAAATTGACTATGATTCAAGTCATGGTGTTTTATCTAGAGACATTGTTAATGGCGTGGTGTTTTAAAAATCTGGAGACATTGACTATGATTCAAGTCATGGTGTTTTATCTGGAATCCAGAAAACATTATATTGTGATTACATCCATGGTGTTTTAACATCTGGACAATCAATACGAAACATTCCAAATAGAGAAAATTAGTTTAGTGGTAAATTTTTTTATATAAGTTTAAAAATATAAATACTTTACTTTTTGATAAATACAAGGAACCCAAACGGTTTACATCCTTTGTTTATTTAACTCTTAAATTTGTAAAAATAAAATAAAAAAAATTATTTCTAAATTTAACAAATGAAAAGAAAATGATGTTTAGTCAATTTAAGATAACCCATTTAATTATTTTTTTTCTGCGAAATTGTAAATTACAAAGCTTTGTCTAGACTCCTTATTTCGCATGCTATTAAAGGAAAATTACATAGGGAAATCATTAATCAATTAATCAAGTTGTCGGTTTCATTACCAAAAGTGGTAATTATTTTCTAAATCACTTTACCTGTAATGGGGGTCGGCCAAATTGTCCATAACTGATTATTCAATAATTACTAACAATTATTGAATATAGTATGAGTTATAAACACATCGAATCGAATATTTAGTATATAAAACATGATAATAAATATAATATGAGTTATAAACAATAAACAAGTAATAACTATTAATTTATGCACAATGTAAATGTAAATTGGCTAACATATATAGTTTTGTGATTTTCGCAATTACATGTTTTGATTGTGAAAAGTATTATATTCGGGTTTGAGTACCCGCAAAGTATAATACTTACTCTCTGTTCAAGTTGGTTGAATCTTGAAATTTGCTTGAAAAAAGATCGGAAATGGCTATCTCGAAATCGATTGCTTTTACAACGAGTTGAGTTTGACTTGACAATGGCTCAACAGAGTTTCGCTTAGGAACAACCCTACTCCTTATAAAACGGATCAACATTTTCTTGGTATTTGAACTTAACCATTTTATAACACCCCAAGTAAAGAAACATAGTATGACGTGGCAAGGAAGTGTGTGTATATAGGATGTCTAAGGGACGAATCATTATGATGTATGTGTTTCATCTTACTATGACAATTGTTTTATGCATTATGTAGTATTTTGTAACGCTCCAAAACCTGAATGTTAATTAACTAGTATGTTTTATTTTGCGTGGTACCATATGTGGTATCTAAGTAAAGTGAAGGGAAAAGAGAGATACCTGAATCTTGAGCGCCGGATATGAAGATACATGAAAGGATCTTCTGATCTTTAAAGAAAAGAGAGTTATCTCTATCCCTATATATCGCAATGAATGATGGTTATAGCTAGTCAAATCCCATGCGTCAGAAATCCTAACGGCTAGTTGATCAGAATAATGGCTAGTTCGGATTGAACGGTAATATGACAGATTGACAGCTGTGATCACTATCACAACCACCATATTGGGGGCAATTGTTAGGGCATAGATTTTTATAATTATGGATCCTACATTTTGAGGTGTTGCCTAGATCAATTATCCTTATCGGGTAGTGCAGGAACTCAGAGGATCAATGATCTTTATTATTACTTATAGTATCTAAAATTGTTCTCGATGTTTGTTAATATTCATGTGCAGGTTATTAACGAAGTGGACTGAGTCTTACCTGGAATCTCGGGGATAGTTCGTTCAAGATGCTGCACGTGCTATTTCCACAAACAGTCAAGGGAGTTGTCACACCCCGAAATATCAGAGCTGGCGTGACTGGACCGGTATCTTCATTGCACAGCGGAAGCAAAAAGCTAAGACTTCTAGAAATTGAACGCCTGCTAAGTACTCGAATTCCGATGGGTTCTCCTATTCCAACCGTTCCGTAGTTTTGAAAAATGCAACCTGAGAAAGAACATGCGAAAAAAGTCAACATAAAGTTGAGCGAGTTCATAGTTTGTTTTAAAAAGATTTTAAACAAATCTTTTTGTGTACCGGTTTAAAAGCTATGGAGAAAATTTAGTAAAATCAGTTTCTTGGCATGTTATATGAAAACTGTGGGTCTAGCCCACAAGAGTATTCGTGCATTGCACGAGAGAGAATGGGCCGAGCCCAAAAGAGTATTTGTAAGCAGGACCAACACGTCCTCTTACTTGTACATAAGTTGAAAACATTATCAAAGTTTGTAAATACATGTATTACGAGTTTGCGTCAAATGAATATTAAAAACATTTGAAAGTTATAGTGTTGTAAGTTGGTATGTAAAGAGTCTATGAACATGTTGATCATTAATGTTTCGCGAGGACATTAATATATGCGACGACCTAGGAGGTACTCAACCCGCGTAGGCAATTTAAGTGTCGAACTCTCGATAATGGACACAACAGCACTCTAGTGGTCACCCCTGGACCGTGAGTGGGGCTCGCCCGTACCCATTAGATCTAACCTTTGTTCCTTGGTCCTCAAAAGGATTAATGGCACCTCAGTACAGCCTATGCTCACATGATCTAAGAGTTCATTCCATAACTTAATCATACCTAAGTTTGACATGTATTTCCCCCCGAAAGTTGTAAACCGAAACGTTGAAAGAAAAGGGGGACATGATCTCACTGAGTTGTCTCGTTTTTCGTACGCAGGCCAACCCAGTCCCATTGTTGTAACTAGGACATTCTCGTCACTAGTCATGAAAATCATGCACGTTTGCGAAAATACGCGTTTGTTTTGTAAAACCGGTATGTTTAGTATAAACCTTTCGTAAACCTTTCAAGTTCGTTGAAATTCATTTGCAACATGGTTTATAAATATGTGTTTTCGTTCATCGAATTAGTGTTTTCTTTTGAAAAAACTTGCATGTCTTTCCACCCCCGAAAACATTTATAAAAATGTAAAACCGTAAAAAGTGGGGGTTATGAACTCACCTGGATATTCCTGTGCAAAGCTAGCTAAGGTGTTTCCATAGTGTCGTTCCAAGAACGTGAGTTAGCTAGCGTGCAACTACGACATTCCTACGAAGGAATACTTATAAGTATTCTAAATTAATCGACGTATTTAAACTACATGTCCGAGCTCTACCGAGTCGTAAATAAAACGACCCTACGAAGGTGTTGTTATTTTGACTTAGAATAACCAATTTATGGTTATTTGATCCCATTAATACTCGGGGTGAATACTAGTTCTTGGAAACAAATTAGTTTCCGAGAGTTTTAGAATATACGGTTATATATGAATATAAACATATTTACGAAGTGGTGTTGGTCGTCTCGAATTGGAAACAAATTAGTTTCCGAGAGTTTTAGAATATACGGTTATATATGAATATAAACATATTTACGAAGTCGTGTTGGTCATCTCGAATAGAAGTACGTATGCTTGTATAAGTGTAATATTTATGATATTAAATGTACACATACAAATGTGTTTTACCTTTTATACTTGCACAAAAATACGACCGAATCATCGTTCGTGTTCCCCATTGTTTACTCGACTGAAAACAAATTTTTTTTATATCTATATGTTTTGTATCAAAATACGATCATATCTCAAAAGCATCGTCTCTGAACACATTTTGGGTGTATACATACACTATGAACTTTTACACAATAAAACGAAGGTTCCGAGTATACTTAAGTGAATTCAAGTTTCCAGCCACATTAGTCGTTAAATAACCAAATAAATATTTTTTCATCAAAACATACTTTACCAACGTGCACAAGTGCCGTGTTTAAATCAAAACAAATATATACGTATATTTATTTTAATTAGTATATACGGCCCGTTAATAGTCCAAACATCACGCATAATTGATTAATCATAATAACTTTTCGTTAATTTTGTCAGGTTGGGTCGGTAGGGCTCGATTTTACATGCGGTTTACACCCCATAATTATTTAAACTATTTGCTGATCGTTGTTACCTTCCCATGTGATTCGTTCCAGAACCGTCACAAAACTCTCCTTGATAAGGATGACTACCAGATCTGACTGTGTTGACCAGAGCTGGCCATTTACCCAATGCTTGACCGGCTGACGTTGTCCAAACAGTGAAACAACCCTCAAACAATGAATCCAGTTTCCAACATTTCACAAAAGTTGGTCTTGACATTAATGACATTTAATGTAGCATTTGAGTGAATTGAGGTGAGTGGAAACTCTTGGGAGAACGAGTTGGCCAGAACCATACCAGGTCTATCGTATCCCCATGTAGTCACCAGCGGTTAAACATTTCCCAACACCACCGGTCGCTAGTTCCGTCGGGGATCTACCAGATCTGGTTGGACGTGAGCTTGCATCGTTGGATGACCCGCCTCCCAAATGCCATCAATACACTTAAAACACCAAGTTTCACCTTAGATATAATGGGTTCAGGCAAAAAAAAAAAAGAAACGTACAGAGTTGTAACCTCAAGGAAAATAATGACCTTGAGTTCACCGAAGCCGCTAGTAGTCATCAATGATGTTGTTTTGTGGTTGTGTCGTTGTCGCTGCTAGTAGACGACACCACAACTTCCTACACCACTGCTGCAACCACCACCTTCAACTACCATTGGCGAAGCTTGTGTGACAACTGGCACCAAACCGGTAATTTCCGTACACTTTAATTATTATTTAATGACTGTAATTATGTGCTTTAATGTCAACATTATCTAATTTCATACAATACAAGTGAATTCATGCACGTTGTATACCACAAGAATTACTTTATGCATTAATGAACAAATGTTGCGTCAGAAATACTAGTAAACTCACTGGTAAGACAAAATATGCCAACAACTCTCCAGAAAGCGGTCAGACAATAAAATTGGAGCCTAGGTGTAGGTCCAATGACGAGAATACATTAAAACCCAAGAGTACATACAAGGGTTAACATATAGACTTTCCAGAGACTAAAATACGCACTAAAAAGCACCCGAAACACACTTTAAGTGCAGAATTTTATTAAATTCAGCTATAACCAGCTTTTAAACATATAAATATCATGCAGAATTTACATTTTATCATCCAGAATATTTCCCTAAGTGGCGGGATTGATTAGCGTTACAAAAATATATATAAAAGACATTCTGCGGACTAGTTAAACACTTTAACGGAACGGTGTCTAACCGGATAACCGGACGTTACCCGGGGCACCAAATTTTTGTCAATTACATAGTTTTATTATTTTTGACTAGTTGTGATCCCCGTTTACCATAATACCCACTAAAAATCATCAAACTAACATATGTAAACTAGTTACTTGAATTCTAACTTATGGTTACCTATTAGTTGCAAAATGTTACATCCAACCCCCCTAAAACCGAAATCGGTCCCCATGGACCCACAAATCACCACTTCCATACTTCATGATCTTCTCCTAGATTTAATCCCATTTTTATATTGGATCTTGCTTGCCAATCTAGACAAAATATGATGGAAGATCTATATAATTATGGAACCAAGATCACCACTATTCCTCATATCTTACACTCTCTCACTCACTCTCCTTCTCTCTCTTTCGGCTCACCCCAAACCGCCACCATCACCACCCTTAAACCACCATCATCCTCCATTATTCAAGACCCATTCAAGCTTAAAGGTTGATTCAAGGAAGTGGTAACTTGTAGAGCTTCAAAGAACCTTGTTTCTTGCTTTTTCATCAACATTTTTCATCATCTTCTCCACTAGAATCGTCCCTAGCCTTGTGCTAGTAGTAAGTCCTTGTTACACCTTATTCATCTTGTTTTTGTGATCAAAAGTTGTAGTATGTTGGTATGTTCAAAATCACTAAAGAAACAAGAACACTAAAGAGATGAACATGAAACTTTACATGAAATCCTACATAAAAAGTTTACTTGAAGATGAAAAATGCTACTAGTTGATGTTGTCATGAGTATATTGTTGGTTTATTATTAAATTTTTGGTTATGTGATGTTAATCACCATACAATCTTGTTAAATAATGTTAGGAGACATGATTTAACAAGAAAAAGAAAATGGTTATGTGATACGCAAAATAACCACTTTCTAGTTAGACATGAACTTGATGAAAATAATTTTTCACAAAATAAAATTTTACTGTAACACCTCGTAAAATCACGTCCAATGATGTATTGACACGTGTAATAAACCCTAATAAAGTCAAACCTTGAATTTAAGGGACTAATTTTTCGAAAAATTAAAAAACTTTAATTATAAACAAACTGAAAGTATTAACATAACTTAAACAAGTTTTTAAATAACCTTTTATGGTTTTATATTCACGAATGAGCCACTTATTGATCAAGTATAGCCGTTTGTGTAATTAATTGAAAGTTTGCGCAATAAAGGGTTAAAAGCGTCAACATGTTAATTCTTACCTCTGAGTGACCTTTTAACAAACCGAGAGCTTCATGATATGTGATTATACTCCCGGGAATGCCAATCGTTGGCCGTCCAAGGCTTTTGTGCCTTTAAGTGATGTTACGCGCAACTTTGTAAATATAAGGGACAGTGTCAATATGTTTAATTATACCTCTGAATGACCTTTTAGCGAACCCGAAGCATCGTGATGTTTAATAATACTCCCAAGAATGCTTAATATGGGTTAAATAAGGCTTCAATACTATTAAACGATGAAATGCGCAAGTTTGCGCATTAGAGGGACTATTTGCGTCAAACTGCAAAAGTCTATCGATTCGTATTATACCGGACCTTCCGGAATATGACCATGAGTTAATTACATCCTATTTATCATTTATATAGCTTAGATATAGGCTTAGAAGTGTTTGGTGCGCAAAGATAAACTTTTAAGTCATGCAGGGACTAAAAGTGTCAAAAAGTGCACAAGTTTGCATTTTCGCGCGTATCTTGCATTCTGTATATCCCCGGGCACCTAAAAATTTGTGTAAGCTCTAAAATATTTCATTTTAGTGTTTGGCATGATAAAATTCCATTCGTCGCGTAATTTGGATCGTTTTTAGCGTCCGTCCGTGTTTCGTCGTAATTAGCCGAACAACGGGACCGTACGACCAAACGAACCGACATCCGGCATTTTTTTGAGCATGTTTCATGTTCCCTATGCTTAGGCATCATTGTAGAGCCTTAAAAATGGTTTAACGGGCCTTGGATGTGTCGGAAATGGTATTTGGAGGTGCAGGGGCCAAAGCTGTCAACTAATGAAAGTTCCCATGTGCAGACCAAGTCCTTACGGACCGTATGGCTTGACCCTTACGGTCCGTAAGCCATGCCCAGATGCAGAAACTCATTTGTTGGCTGTTCAGCCCATGTAAACGACTTATATTGCCCTTTAACACTTCCAAGAGCTGCCTAAACTGATTCTTTGGCCTTAGGGACACTTGTTAATGATCAGGGAACATGTATAGGATTGCTTGTCATGATCTTGATGGATCAAGAACACTATATAAAGCCCCATTGTTTGCCATTTTTGATCATTCATTCTCAACTCAACTTCTGATCATTTCTGGAGCTCAAGGCCTTTCCCTAAGCATCTCTGGTCGTGCATTCGACCTTGGTAGCATCCTTGACCTTCCTTAATTCAGTTTTGCTTAGTTATTAGCTTAAAAGTCAAACCATCGTAATTAAGGTTTGACTTATCGATTAATCACTAGTTTGCATAAATTAGCCGAAACGGGTCAAACGTTAACATTTTATCTCAAAATCCAGAATGTGTTTAGTGTACCCATATTATACAAGTCTCCAAACTTGTCGGGTCTAAATCACATTCTATTCCGGTCTTCGCTTAATCATGCATTTTGAACCGTAAACCTTTCCTTAAAACTAACCGGTCTAAGTTACGACTTACATAAGACCCGTTAGGAATCTAATAGGTTAATAAAAACCTTCGTTCCAGATTGTGAGCCCCAGTAGAAGTACTTGTGCTTGCTGATTAAAATATACGGCTGAGTATAAATTGCATTGCTAGCTCAGGTAAATACTCTTAACTTATTTTCCCTATACGGGCTTGGGATACGGTATTATAAAAATACCGCTTGGTCGGGTATTGAATGTTTAGTCGTATTGTGATTAAATTATTGAGGTAACCCGCTTTAATCTGTATTGTTTGAAATAAAAGCCTTTAGGGGTTAATGACCATGTCCGGATATCCTTGGCATCATTGTATTATAAAATGGCCACGTCTTATGCACGGGGTGTAGGCATACACCTGACAGTTGCATAAGGGAAACGGTATCTCACTCTCTTGTGGGCCTATACTTGTGGCGTGTCTGTTAATCTTGACTCGGTTTCTACATCGGGCCCTGAACGTACAACGAACATGTAAATCTGTATACAAGATTTTTTATATAATTGTCCCAAGTTATAAAGGATAAGTTGTGCCTTGTGCATTCAAATCAATTTTTATTAAACCTTTTCAAATGAGTCGGTTAATTGTATTTACCAGTGTAAAATGACGTATTTTCCAAAAGGGTTAAGTGACAGGTACTGAACGTAATTGGCTGGAAGCTCAGGACGTTAATAAGGAATCTTGCAAGTTCTAGGCATCGAAAGTCTGTTGAACAATGTTTATATTTTAAGATCCGCCTGTGGATTCCGTTGTAATACTTGATATTACTTTATATTCGGATTATAATATATTTATCTTTTGCTTCCGCTGTGCATTTATATATTGTGTTGTTTGACTATGATGATATCAATTACGTCACGATACTCCCCACCGGGCCCACCGGTAAAACGTGGAAATATCGGGGTGTGACAGGTTGGTATCAGAGCCAACATTGAGTGAATTAAACACTAGCCCTTAGTGTTTAATCTCAATGACACAGTAGCACATTCCTTGACCTTCTGAGTCTAGACTTAACATAGGAATACTCTTAATCCTAATCTGGAAATTATTGTTTCCAATTTTTTTTATATATTGGATACGTCGCCAAGCGAAGAAGCCGTATTAGAAATTCTCCACACCCGGAGCCTTGAAATGCTGAGCTTCGTACCGCGGGTAGGATGAAACGTGCATCCAGGGAGAAAACATTCAGAAATAAAGTAAAGAAGAAAACTCCTTTTGCAGAAGATCGTTTCCTTAATAGTCCTTATAAGGATGTATCTATCTTTAGTCCCTTCGTGGACAACGTCATTCCTTTCAAGTTCCGTTTAGGGTAATTATATACTCCTTTTAAAATCATTTGAATATTTTATCCGAATTCCATTTTTTTATGAAAATAATATATGAAATAAATCAAATTATTATTCCTTTTCATAATTGATCTACCAGTATATATATTGAAAGAATCTTAAAGGGTAAAACCTAGCTTGAATGTCATTAAAGACCTAGCTATGATGGTAAAACCTGTTTAAAAGAGATTCAGATTCTTGTTAACATCCGAAAACATGTCAACACTCCTGACAACAGTGATGCGATAAAATCACACTTGTCATCTTTATATTGGGAAATTTCAAACCCTTATCTCGCCTAGTGATTTAGAAATCATGGCTTAAATCATCAAATGAAGATGATCATATTATAAACATCCATTAGTGATGAAGTGCCTACGGACCAAACTTGTTGTCCGATAAGACAACGTCAGTGGTGGTCTTTGACCCCCGTCTAAAGATGTTGGACTACGTCCAAGCATAATAGTTTGTATGATCAATGCGATCTTGACTAATATCATCAAATGAAGATGATCATATTATAAACATCCATAAGTGATGAAATGCCTACGGGCCATACTTATTGTCCTAAGGGACAAAAGACAGTTGAAGTCTTTGACTCTCTGTCAAGAAAAGGTAATGAAATATGTTCAAACCTTAATGCCTCAATTCTCTGAAATCATGGCTTATAAATTAAAACAGTCCTTGTGACTAGGCCTTTTGCGCCACTTTAATATCCTTAATGTTTTATAACTAGGATAAATTATAATGAAAATACTAATTAAATATAACTAACAAATTAACCAATATGGTTTATATTACCATGGTTGATGAATCGTCGAAAATGATGAATCCATAATAACCTCTGAATGAATCATCGTCAATGTTTATGTAGCAATCAAGCTACATGGATGGATCGGAATAGGTTAACAGCCACCCGAGGGAGAATAATGATGCTACCAGAGTTAATATAACTGGTGCGGAACTGCAGTCAATAGATAATGCTGTTACATGAGCTCTCGACAGACAGTATGATGAATCAAGTGGTACACACTCTAAGACTCTATCTGTGGCTCGTAGTAAGCCCCCTTCTAAATCACATGAGTCAAGGGAAGACGATGTTCATAACTCGTCAAATCAAAGGAGTGTCCCGTCTAGACAAGTGGTGCTTCATCAAGAGGCACCAGTTAAGACCTGCTCATATAAATATTTTGTCTCCTGCAAGCCCAGAGACTTCACAGGGGAAGAAGGAGCCATTGACTGCATGACGTGGCTCGATGAGATGGACACTGTTGTTGACATCAATGGATGTGCAGAGCAAGACATTGTGAAGTTTGTTTCACAATCTTTTAAAGGAGAAGCTCTAGCATGGTGGAGATCACTGATCCAAACTACGGGGAAGATCCCTTTGTACAACATGACTTGGGGTCAGTTCGTTGCTCTTATCAAAGAAAGTTACTGTCCTCAACATGAAGTTGAGAAAATTGAGACTGAATTCTTGACATTAGTCATGGAGAACTTAGATTGTCAAGCATACCTTACAAGTTTCAATACTATGTCTCGATTGGTTCCTTACTTGCCGGAACCAAAGCGTATAGCTCGCTTTATTGGGGGTCTAGCCCCAGAAATAAAGGCAAGTGTGAAAGCATCGAGACCTACTACGTTCAAGTCAGCGGCAGACCTGTCGCTATCCCTTACACTCGATGTAGTCAGAAACAAGGCTGCCAAAGCCTCTGAAGATGGAAAGCGTAAAAGGGAGGATGAGGATCTCATCGCTCTGATAAGAAGACAAAGAGGAACTCTGAGGATAGGAAGAGTTCCGGGTTTAAGAAAGACAGCCAGCAGTCGGGTGAGAAGACCAGGTGCGAAACCTGTAGGAAATACCACCTCGGGAAATGCAGATTTGAATCTCAGCCTCTACCTTGTGGGATTTGCAAGTCTAAGGAACATAAAACCTTGGAATGCAAGACGTTGAAGGACGCAACCTGCTACGGTTGCAACGAAAAGGGGCATATCAAGACTAACTGCCCTAGAAATCAGAAGAAGCCCGAAGAGGCTAAGAGAACAAACGCATGAGTCTTCAGGATGAACGCCCAGGAGATGGTGATAAATATATAGCAGGTACCTTTCCTTATCAAGCAGTTTATACAGAAATTTATTTGACGCTGGCACATATGATTCTATAACGAATGATAAATGTTGAGAACTGTTGTCTCCGCCTGTTTAGGACTCCGGTCATTTAATGCGAGGTGGAAATTGGCCGATGATACTTAAGAAAATGCTCCAACAAATCTTATATTGATATTTTGTATCTATTAGGAATCACTCTTTTCTGTTACCCTTATGACAAGTTTTCAAGCTATCTAAAATTCATCAATATAATAAAGACAGATGTGACATTTTGATCCCCTGTCAAAAAGATGATGAATTAGCTCCAAACCTTAAATGCCATTGATGGTCTTTCGTGACCTAGGCTAAACATAATGAATATATATTAAATGACATTCATTAAGAATGTTAGTACTATATTAGCCTGTATGGTCTATAGATACCATGGTTAGTATATGTTAAGGCCATCAGGATGAAGAATAGCATTTGTTGGATTGCAACTAAGAAATTGTTATTGGTATTAGGAATCAATATTGAGTATGGCAAACTCAGATAAGACAGCCGTTGATCCTGTTATGAATGATGCGACACATGCCAATGATGCTACGATTGTGAGCCTTAGAATTTCCGAAGATGTTCTTCAAACTATCATAGACACAGCTGCTGGGAAGGCTGTGAAAAAGTTCAAGGAGCCCCATGCTACTCGCTCCAAATTTTATCTAGGACCACATTTCCTTACTCATGAGGAGGATCTTGTTCATGCCTCAAATGCAAAAGATGAGCTAAAAAGGAAAAGGGAGGAAAATAACTCCCAGGGCTCTATGAAGAAGAACAAACAAAAGTCCAACCAGAAACCAGTATGCAAGACCTGCAAGAAGCGCCATTATGGGAAGTGCAGGTTCGAACCAAAATCCCAATCGCAGCCAAGGGCTTGTGGGATCTGCAAATCAAGGGAACATAAAACGTTGGACTGCAAGGACATGAAGAATTCAGTCTGCTTCGGCTGTAATGAGAAATGCCACATCAAGACCACGTGCCCTAAGTCTGTCAAAGGAAATGCGGCTAAGGAAGGAAAGCCTAAGAATGAAAGTGCCTAAAATACATGAGCTAGTTCATAAATAATGGCCTTAGGTACATTCCTTGACATTTTATCAGAGATTTAAATGCTAAGAGTTTTTATTTTGGTTCGGATACCAATAAATCCTTCATAAACTATAAGTATAGCAAGCTTTTAAAACGTTTCATAAAAACCCTATATACTAAGTGTAAGGTAAAACTTACAGGTAGAAAATTCACAGCAACTAATTCTTCTATTCCTGTCAGAAATCTTCAATCATAAAGCCCTAATGTACCCTCTCTCCAGATAAAGTACATCATCATATGAAATTGATATCCCTTTGATCTCTATTGATTTCGAATACCAAATGGTATAACAAAAGCGCCATATGAGGATTGGTGTATCTTAATATGTTCCATAGATTGCTTCCATGCCTGATCAGTATGGAGGTTTAATGCATGGAACTGCAAGGATATTCAAATGGTCATATGGTACTAAAGTCAACTAGTGGTATTCAAAGAAGATATCCAGAATGGAATTTTCCAAGTAAGTGTCTTTGATTAAATCTGTGGACTCGTAAATGTGTCACTTATTTGACACAAGCAAGGATGGATGAACTGGAGCCTGAGATTTGGAAAATCTCTGTAATCTCCTTGTATCTTGATTATCTTCTCCTAAGATTACCCTGTTTATCTCCCGAGAGGCGAGTAGAGTTAAGATTTATATCCCATTTAAGGTTGCATTATTATGAAATCTCCAAGACAGCTAGTACCATTATTGGATGAATCGAGACCCTGATTAAGTAAGTTTTGAGATAGAGGTTCATATAGCCCAACTCAATAATTCTGAGAGTTAGATATTGTTAAATAAGAAGGACGGTTCTTTGCTTATGCATTGATTACCGCAACCCTACTTAGGCAACAATTAAGAATCGATATCAGCTGCCTAGGATTGTCGATTTGTTCGACTAACTGTAAGGATTAGTTATTCCTTAAGATTGATTTTAAGCAGTGGTTGGAATAACCATCTCATCATAGAATAAGTTTTTCTATATAGTTATTATGTAAGTATCAAGGCTGCTCCTTTGGGGACCTTGTATAGATGAACTGTTGAACGTCTACTGTTAAAACGATAGATTGGTAAGTCCCATTTATCAGGATCTAAAAGTTGTATTGGGAACAACAAATAAGATCATTAGAATTCATAATCATCTAAAAGATTTCCAGTAATCGGCAGAAAAATTAGGATTTATAAAAATCGCAACCTTCTTAAGTCCTTAATAAGGAATAAGGTTCAATCGAAGGTATCGCCCTAAGAAGGGTGTGCTAAATTTTAAATTCCTCAGGGTAAGTTAAGCCCTAGATATATAGGAACATTCGGGTAATCGAATGCAACAAAGGTCAATAAGCCTATAAGCTAAAACCCATACAAGGAGCTTAGTGCAATATGTTGAAACACATTGTCATAATGATGGGCAGATTAAAGAAATTTTATGATATAATAAGAAACATGTATCGATTAAGGATCGACCGGTTAAGAAGCTCCAAAAGGATACATGTACCTATTATAGAGGTCAACTGGGGTGCCTTAGAGGCCCAAATGTACTGGGGAAGATTAAGTCCAATATAAGACAGAAAGTACTTCCTTTACTTTAGCAAATCTCGAGGTTGAGATTTCTTTTAAGGGGGCGAGGATGTAACACCTAGTAAAATCACGTCCAATGATGTATTGACACGTGTAATAAACCCTAATAAAGTCAAACCTTGAATTTAAGGGACTAATTTTTCGA
The DNA here is from genome assembly GCF_002127325.2 of Helianthus annuus. Taxonomy (NCBI): domain Eukaryota; kingdom Viridiplantae; phylum Streptophyta; class Magnoliopsida; order Asterales; family Asteraceae; genus Helianthus; species Helianthus annuus. Next base: position 66,029,190 of record NC_035438.2, on the reverse strand, counting down.
AAAATTGAAAAACTTTAATTATAAACAAACTGGAAGTATTAACATAACTTAAAAAAGTTTTTAAATAACCTTTATGGTTTTATATTCACGAATGAGCCACTTATTGATCAAGTATAGCCGTTTGTGTAATTAATTGAAAGTTTGCGCAATAAAGGGTTAAAAGCATCAACATGTTAATTCTTACCTCTGAGTGACCTTTTAACAAACCGAGAGCTTCATGATATGTGATTATACTCTCGAGAATGCCAATCGTTGGCCGTCCAAGGCTTTTGTGCCTTTAAGTGATGTTACGCGCAACTTTGTAAATATAAGGGACTAAAAGTGTCAATATGTTTAATTATACCTCTGAATGACCTTTTAGCGAACCCGAAGCATCGTGATGTTTAATAATATTCTCAAGAATGCTTAATATGGGTTAAATAAGGCTTCGATACTATTAACGATGAAATGCGCAAGTTTGCGCATTAGAGGGACTATTTGCGTCAAACTGCAAAAGTCTATCGATTCGTATTATATCGGACCTTCCGGAATATTACCATGAGTTAATTACATCCTATTTATCATTTATATAGCTTAGATATAGGCTTAGAAGTGTTTGGTGCGCAAAGATAAACTTTTAAGTCATGCAGGGACTAAAAGTGTCAAAAAGTGCACAAGTTTGCATTTTCACGCGTATCTTGCATTCTGTATATCCCCGGGCACCCAAAAATTTGTGTAAGCTCTAAAATATTTCATTTTAGTGTGTGGCTTGATAAAATTCCATTCGTCGCGTAATTTGGATCGTTTTTAGTGTCCGTTCGTGTTTCGTCGTAATTAGCCGAACAACGGGACCGTACGACCAAACGAACCGACATCCAGCATATTTTTGAGCATGTTTCATGTTCCCTATGCTTAGGCATCATTGTAGATCCTTAAAAATGGTTTAACGGGCCTTGGATGTTTCGGAAATGGTATTTGGAGGTGCAGGGGCCAAAGCTGTCAACTAATGAAAGTTCCCATGTGCAGACCAGGTCCTTACGGACCGTTGGATTGACCCTTACGGTTCGTAAGCCATGCCCAAATGCAGAAACTCGTTTGTTGGCTGTTCAGCCCATGTAAACGACTTATATTGCCCTTTAACACTTCCAAGAGCTGCCTAAATTGATTCTTAGGCCTTAGGGACACTTGTTAATGATCAGGGAACATGTATAGCATTGCTTGTCATGATCTTGATGGATCAAGAACACTATATAAAGCCCCATTGTTTGCCATTTTTGATCATTCATTCTCAACTCAACTTCTGATCATTTCTGGAGCTCAAGGCCTTTCCCTAAGCATCTCTGGTCGTGCATTCGACCTTGGTAAGCATCCTTGACCTTCCTTAATTCAGTTTTGCTTAGTTATTAGCTTAAAAGTCAAACCGTCGTAATTAAGGTTTGACTTATCGATTAATCACTAGTGGCCCAGTGATTACTCAAATCGAAGGTAGTTATAGGTTGGTATTTATGTGGGCAATAAACCCTTAAAAGGGCACCCTCAGATTCCCACTCTAACTAGATCAAATGTCGGGTCAAAGTTGTTTAGAAAAAGTCAACAGAAGCTTAATTTGCAAATTTACATGTAATTAGCATTGTAGAAGACATGTAACCTATTTTATCACTCATATAACTTGGTAATAAGTATAAGAACTGATCTAAGCTTGTTTGATCCGAAAATTTTCTGTTTAGACCCGGTTCGGAACCGAAAGTCGCAAAACTTTGACTTTTGCTTTGACTTCAGTTCTGACCCGATTTAGAAGGGTTTAGAAATACCTTAGGGCTTCCTTAGGACCAGGTTACATGTTGGTATAACCCTCTGTGATTGGTTCATTGTTTGCCCCATTCGTTTACACGTTTCCGTTAATTGCTTAAATGTTGACCATGATGCTCTTTTGTCCATAAAATGAGAATTTTGGAAAATATGAAAGGACAATAATCTTTATTACTGATTTATAAGCATGTCCCTAAATTTTCACATCAGTTTGAGGTCTAGATTAGGAGTTATGCTCAATAGAGCACTTAAAAAGCTTTTTGTTAATTAAACGGCGCAATTAGCATAAAGCCTATCTAAACCCAATTTTTGACACCAAATCCAATTGCTACTGATTTTATATAATAAATGGAGTATTTTGAACTTAGTAACCTGATCAGAAAACTCAGATTTCCGGTATAACCCGGAAATCGCTTAAAATGACTTTTTACTCGTATTAAACGCATAGTTTGGGTTTGAAACCATTTTGTCACATAAGACTTATCATCAACTGATATAACCTATTAAATTAAGTTGTTTTACTGATTAATTCAGACCCGAACCTCGGAATCATATCTCTTTTATAATCTTTAAAATGACCAAAATACCCCTATGGGGCTTATATTGAGATTAAACTCGTTTTGGGCATAATGGAAGATATCCTACTGATATCACAACATATTTAAGGCATATTAACTTAGGAAACCTGTTTAGGACCCTTATGGTCACCCGTTACGCTTCTTGCGCGTTCGGTTCGGTTCGGTTTGTGTAACTAGTTTGCATAAATTAGCCGAAACGGGTCAAACGTTAACATTTTATCTCAAAATCCAGAATGTGTTTAGTGTACCCATATTATACAAGTCTCCAAACTTGTCGGGTCTAAATCACATTCTATTTCGGTCTTCACTTAATCATGCGTTTTGAACCGTAAACCTTTCCTTAAAACTAACCGGTCTAAGTTACGACTTACATAAGACCCGTTAGGAATCTAATAGGTTAATAAAAACCTTCGTTCCAGATTGTGAGCCCCAGTAGAAGTACTTGTGCTTGCTGATTAGAATATACGGCTGAGCATAAATTGCATTGCTAGCTCAGGTAAATACTCTTAACTTATTTTCCCTATACGGGCTTGGGATACGGTATTATAAAAATACCGCTTGGTCGGGTATTGAATGTTTAGTCGTATTGTGATTAAATTATTGAGGTAACCCGCTTTAATCTGTATTGTTTCAAATAAAAGCCTTTAGGGGTTAATGACCATGTCCCGGATATCCTTGGCATCATTGTATTATAAAATGGCCACGTCTTATGCACGGGGTGTAGGCATACACCTGACAGTTGCATAAGGGAAACGGTATCTCACTCTCTTGTGGGCCTATACTTGTGGCGTGTCTGTTAATCTTGACTCGGTTTCTACATCAGGCCCTGAACGTACAACGAACATGTAAATCTGTATACAAGATTTTTTATATAATTGTCCCAAGTTATAAAGGATAAGTTGTGCCTTGTGCATTCAAATCAATTTTTATTAAACCTTTTCAAATGAGTCGGTTAATTGTATTTACCAGTGTAAACTGACGTATTTTCCAAAAGGGTTAAGTGACAGGTACTGAACGTAATTGGCTGGAAGCTCAGGACGTTAATAAGGAATCTTGCAAGTTCTAGGCGTCTAAAGTCTGTTGAACAATGTTTATATTTTAAGATCCGCCTGTGGATTCCGTTGTAATACTTGATATTACTTTATATTCGGATTATAATATATTTATCTTTTGCTTCCGTTGTGCATTTATATATTGTGTTGTTTGACTATGATGATATCAATTACGTCACGATACTCCCCACAGGGCCCACCGGTAAAACGTGGAAATATCGGGGTGTGACATTTACTAAGTTGATGAGTTTGTAAATCCGAGAGTTACAAGGGATTTTTGTAAGCAACCAAGTTAGAAAAGCAGTTTTTGGAAAATCATGACTATTACAAACACTTACACTATTTTTAGAATTGAAACAAGTATGAGAATGTTTTATTTACAAGAAGAGTTCAAAGGGGATAATTTTTGTGAAAATTATTTACAGGTTGTAAACACTAAAGTATTTTATGAGAATGATTTTTAAAGAACTAAATACGCTTCGGAAGGTAACTAAGTCCACTAAAGGCTTTACCAAGTTACTACGCGTTTTCGGGATACATCAAGTTCATAATTAGTGTGTAACGTATATATCTTTGCTCTTGGTGATGTAAAAATTGTGTAAGACTAATTGTTGGTGTTGATGATGATTTTAAAAGAAAATAAACACATGTTTTGAAAATATGGGAAACCTCCATTTTTAGGGGAAGCTCTGCCGAAATTTCTATAAATTTTGACACTTAGAAAAATATAAGTTTTGTGAAACTTATTCCCTAAAAATATTTACCAAGGTTTCCCTAATTTTTGTGTAAACTTCAAGTAAAGAAATGATGATTTCTTCAAGATTAAAAATTGATATTAAGTATGTATATTTTTGAGGAAATATATATATATTTACTGATCACCAAAATTTTGTACTAAGTGTATGTAGTATGTATTATACGTAATAGTGTATTAGGACTTGAAAATACACTAAATACTCTTGAGAAGTAAAAACACAAAAATACACATACAGTATACAAGATACATAATTCGGATGCAAAGTGCAAAATACAAGATACTTATATTAATTTTTGAGAAAATAATATAAGTAAGATACATAGTTAAAAATATAAAATATTTTTAACACAACAATACAAATACAAAAGACAGTGACTTGTGCTTGTACGATACAAGTCTAGTGATTGACGATAATAAAACACGTTTAGGTCACGACGCCATATAAGCAAATCCGGTGAAGTTTACGACGCAAGGAACGCAAAGTTGTGAGTTCATGCTCCCCCTTTTCTTTTAACTGTTTTCAGTTTTATAACTTCGGGGGTGAAATACATGTTACAATGTTTATAAATGGTATGATGATACGAGAAATGATACATGATACGAGAAATCGTGTCACGAATAGGGTACCATAAGCACCATTAGTCAACAATATACCTAGACCGCAGAACAAAAGGTTAGATCTAACAGGTGTTGGGCAGCCACACTCTTGGTGAGAACGAGTACCAAGTAGTGCTTTTGTGTCTCATAATATGCCAACTAGAAAATGCCTAAGGTTTGATTGCTTCCTATGTCGTGTCATATGTTAATGGCCATGCAACCCATTAACAACTTGATACATACATGAATACTTGATTTATACATGAAAACTTGATTTACACAAAGCACATTCCAAAACAAAGTATACAAACATTCCAAAACAACCACTGCACGAATTCACACCAACATTATGTTAACGTTTTTCCAAAACTCACATGTATTTCAGGTAACTAGAAGTGGATGTGCGCGCGGCTATACTCATGCTTGTGGATCTCGCTTATGTTTATCTTTAAATAAAGTTGTAAACTTTTTAAGACAATGTTTTATGTTATCTCGCGATGTAAACGCTAAATTATGTTTTCAAATTATAAAATTTTTGGTATTTGAAGTTATTTTTACGAGCATGTAGTATGTTTACCTTTCATATGCAATGAGAACCTTTCATGATCACACCTCGTGCTTCCACCGCAGAAAGGGGTGTGACAGCTTGTCGGAGGTGAAGATGAGTATTCAGAGCTCGCTGGAAGGTCGTCAGACGCGGGAGAGTCACGGTTAACATCTTATCTGCAGTCTTTCTAACCGGATAGTCGCTCCAATGTCTGAACGCAGCCTGGTTCAGTGAGAAACAAGTGTATACAACCACTACACCCACCACCGCCACTGTCTTCTTCACAATCATCACTAGATCTGGTATCTTATCCATGGATCTAGTTACTGGAAGTTTAACTTGTCTCGAAACACCGCGTGCCATCTGATTCCGTTACAGTCACCACCGAGGATTGCGGTTCCCACACTACTGCCATCTTCTACTTGCATCGAACACCAACCGAGGTCGATGTCGTGGCTCCTCCGTGCGCCACCATGCTGGTTCCCTCTTTCTCTCTCTCTCTAAACTCTCGTAACTCCCTCTCTCTCAAAGTGGAGTGATAGTTTCAGATCTCAAGGGAGGTTTGATGGTTTTGTGGTTTTTTTTAATTTGAGGAAGAAATAATCTTAATATCCTAATAGTTGTCAAATGACATCTCCATGCTATTTCACCAAACCGAAGATACAGACATGATAGGTCCTTTCAAAACAAAAGTAAGGACCAATAGATTTACATGAATCTCATGTTCAAAATGATTTTTGAAGACTCAAGCACGTAATGTGCTGTCAACCAGATGGTGACAAAATTATATATTATATATTTCATAATATATATATATATATAAATCTTTAATAGACAAGTATTAATTTTTTTTATTATTATTATTCTTTTAACGGCTAGTAGACCAACTAGTTGGGTTTTCGCACCAACTTCAATGGTACACGAGAGGCCCAGGTTCGAAACCAAGAGACCTTATAAGTTATAGTGTTGAGTTATAATCGCGTAAAATGCTTCGGGTGTCGTTTCTTGCCCGTTTTTTTTCGATCCGTATTCGACTGTGAATATTGGAATTCGATTACGAAACTAATATTTATCATAATATTTCAGTTTTGAAGGTAATACATGAGTCCGAAGCTTTCGTTTTGTTTGCAGTGGATTCCTGCTGTCGTGTTTTTAGTTCATATTTGCGCTTTGTGACGTTCGAAAGCACAATAAATTAGCACAACCAAATTCATAGGTATAAAATATACGTAGAAAATCCGTATTTGTCGGCGTTGTCAGTATTTCATACGGTGTCCGTTCGTTATTGCTTAACGCTCGCCATATCTCCTGAAAATCACAGTACACGCATTGTATCGTCCGTTAAGCGTTCCTGGACATACCAAGAGCCTAACTAATTCGAACCTTAAACACTATAAATTATTGCCTAAAACGTTCGTTAATCGCGTAATTATAGGCCGTTAATTGCCGGTTGTCACATTCTCCCCCTGTTGCAGAAATTTCATCCTCGAAGTTTAGTCAATGTTATCTCCTCAGAGTTGTGTCGTTCCTAGGTAAGTCCGAATAATACCAAAGTGAATGACCACGTAATCGAATCAAAACTTATTCAGATTACGTGATTGTAAGGACATTTTGCATCAGTAAGAACCCAACAGTTCAAATGAGTTTGTTCCAGAAATCGATGTCAAGTGAACTTACGTAGTGATACTATCACCAATGTGACTAAGTTTACAGGGGTTCAACAAAAGCGGAATTTCGACCAATAGAATTCCAAATGAACGTTCACAATATGTACAACAATTTTTGGAAACAATAGAATTCACTAACAACGGAAACTTGCGTTGGTCGTTGTATAAATGAAACTTGGATTTCAAGCTCAAATAGATAGAATCACAAAAATGATCTGTCAACTGTCGAACCATTATATAAGGAGAATCAACGTGTTGACAATACTGAGTTGTAAGGATACACCGAAATGATTTACAACCGAACCTGGTGTATCATCGTCTTAATACATAGTTGCATTAAGACTATTTGAATGATTAGTCAAACCAAAAAGCAGATTATCATGATTAGCACAAGCTACAAGTTTATACCGACGCCACCAGGTGTCGTAGTGAATGAAATAATTCAATAATAGCGGTGACCGAACAAGCATCACCGTGCTTTGCATGAAACGCTCGATCGTAAGTAGCCCAAGCTACAAGTTTGTACCGACACCACAAGGTGTCGTAGTGATTGAAATAATCCAATAATAGCGGTGACCGAACAAGTATCACCGTTTTTTTAAAATCAAATAAGGGCTAAATGAAGTGAATTTGAATGTTTGTTTCAAACAAACCTCATAGGATTTTCTATTGAAAATGAAACAAATAAATAATGTTTTTCGATCGAAAATGAAAGAGCAATAAGTATCACAAAATGTTCGATCGATGTTGAAAGAATCGTTAAGAGGTACACCGAAATATGACATAAATTTGTGTACCATTATACCATTATCTTAACACACGATTGTGTTAAGATTGCTTTAATATGACAAACCAACGAAGCGGATTTAATATCAATAAACAAGTAAATAATTAATTAAATCCGTACATGATGTGAGCAACGAGATTAGCGCAAGCTTCAAACTTGTGGAAAACGTCACCACAAGGTGATCGTGATCAAAGAAACGATTCAACGAAGTCGAAGACCAGACAAGCATGTTATGGTTCAAAGCAAATGAAGTGCTTGTTGGGATTATTTCGAATATGATGGCCTCAATCCATCATATGGAATCTTGAATCGAATATATATTACGAGCAAGTTCAATCAATTAAACTTGGTTGAAACATAATCCAACAATGAATTCATGTATCAATAAGAAAGTTTTGACATGGCCACAACGAAAAACCATGTATGCCACTCAAAAGAAAATGAGTTTTCCAAGAAATCTGTTGACTCGATACCAAGGAGTCAACATTTTGCAATAATACGGGTCGTCTAGAATACAATACAAAGATTTAGTATAGCGAAATAATATATGAGATGTTGACAAAACAATCATTCGAAGTGAAACCACATGCGTAGCAAACAATGCATGTGTAGCGTACGAATTTGTCATGAAACAAGCAATAACACGCTATCATGAAATAAAATCTTCGTGATGCAATGACCATTAGGGGGAAGTAGAAATGTAAAAAAAAAATCTACTCACTAGATGCAAAAATCGGAATTTCAATAAAAGAAATTTAAGGACTTTACCTGGAATTTCGTGTGATGACTGGTTGTTAGGTGACATTACCATGGAATGTCAAACATAGCGTATTCGGCATAAATGAAACAGGGGGATACGAAGACGTGTGACTTCTTTTGCAGCGCCAACCATTGTGAGTCTCTTCAGACTAAGTATCGACTATTGTGAAACCTTAACGTACCTCAGCGTGACTCTTGTCATTTTCAGGATCGCGTGGCAAAGTACCGCATTTCGGCTGTTGTTTCTCCCGCTGACGGGATTAGCATCATTGTTGTCATGACCATTTGTGTTTCCCCAAGGCCTTGCCTCGAAAGTCGTGTGTGATGTACTTCAACGTCCGCTGACGTATAGTTTAAGTTTCACGTGTACTCACACACTAGCGTTTCGTTCAACATAGATTACCTGCTCAGGTAATTAAAATAGCATAGACAGTATAGATAATGGTGTTTTGCCCAAGTTGTTAGTCACCGTTTATACGTGAGGACCCGTAATGAATTTAGACATAAGTTTCTCATCAAGAGTTTTCCAAAGGTCCTATATGCGTACTATCAAAACACTCAAGGTTTTGCTTTCTATGTGTAATCATTTCGTGCACCGTGTATCAACACAACACGTGTGTATGTTTAAAACCAAAATTATTGAATTATTGTTTCGACAACGGTTGGAACCCATATTCGAGTGCTAGGCGCTCTATATGTATGCATAGTCTTAGAAATCTAAGTCCCCAGAGGAAAGTGAGGTTAGAGCCTTGGTATCTCTATAGAAAACTAATTCCCTGAAACCTATAGCTCTGATACCAATCTGTTACACCCCGAAATATCAGAGCTGGCGTGACTGGACCGGTATCTTCATTGCACAGCGGAAGCAAAAAGCTAAGACTTCTAGAAATTGAACGCCTGCTAAGTACTCGAATTCCGATGGGTTCTCCTATTCCAACCGTTCCGTAGTTTTGAAAAATGCAACCTGAGAAAGAACATGCAAAAAAGTCAACATAAAGTTGAGCGAGTTCATAGTTTGTTTTAAAAAGATTTTAAACAAATCTTTTTGTGTATCAGTTTAAAAGCTGTGGAGAAAATTTAGTAAAATCAGTTTCTTGGCATGTTATATGAAAACTGTGGGTCTAGCCCACAAGAGTATTCATGCATTGCACGAGAGAGAATGGGCCGAGCCCAAAAGAGTATTTGTAAGCAGGACCAACACGTCCTCTTACTTGTACATAAGTTGAAAACATTATCAAAGTTTGTAAATACATGTATTACGAGTTTGCGTCAAATGAATATTAAAAACATTTGAAAGTTATAGTGTTGTAAGTTGGTATGTAAAGCGTCTATGAACATGTTGATCATTAATGTTTCGCGAGGACATTAATATATGCGACGACATAGGAGGTACTCAACCCGCGTAGGCAATTTAAGTGTCGAACTCTCGATAATGGACACAACAGCACTCTAGTGATCACCCCTGGACCGTGAGTGGGGCTCGCCCGTACCCATTAGATCTAACCTTTGTTCCTTGGTCATCAAAAGGATTAATGGCACCCCAGTTACAGCCTATGCTCACATGATCTAAGAGTTCATTCGATAACTTAATCATACCTAAGTTTGACATGTATTTCCCCCCGAAAGTTGTAAACCGAAACGTTGAAAGAAAAGGGGGACATGATCTCACTGAGTTGTCTCGTTTTTTGTACGCAGGCCAACCCAGTCCCGTTGTTGTAACTAGGACATTCTCGTCACTAGTCATGAAAATCATGCACGCTTGCGAAAATACGCATTTGTTTTGTAAAACTGGTATGTTTAGTATAAACCTTTCGTAAACCTTTCGAGTTCGTTGAAATTCATTTGCAACATGGTTTATAAATATGTGTTTTCGTTCATCGAATTAGTGTTTTCTTTTGCAAAAACTTGCATGTCTTTCCACCCCCGAAAACATTTATAAAAATGTAAAACCGTAAAAAGTGGGGGTTATGAACTCACCTGGATATTCCTGTGCAAAGCTAGCTAAGGTGTTTCCATAGTGTCGTTCCAAGAACGTGAGTTAGCTAGCGTGCAACTACGACATTCCTACGAAGGAATACTTATAAGTATTCTAAATCAATCGACGTATTTAAACTACATGTCCGAGCTCTACCGAGTCGTAAATAAAACGACCCTACGAAGGTGTTGTTATTTTGACTTAGAATAACCAATCTATGGTTATTTGATCCCATTAATAGTCGGGATGAATACTAGTTCTTGGAAACGAATTAGTTTCCGAGAGTTTTAGAATATACGGTTATATATGAATATAAACATATTTATGAAGTCGTATTAGTCATCTCGAATATAAGTACATATGCTTGTATAAGTGTAATATTTATGATATTAAATGTACACATACAAATATGTTTTACCTTTTATACTTGCACAAAAGTACGACCGAATCATCGTTCGTGTTCCCCATTGTTTACTCGACTGAAAACAAATTTTTTTTATATCTATATGTTTTGTATCAAAATACGATCATATCTCAAAAGCATCGTCTCTGAACACATTTGGGTGTATACATACACTATGAACTTTTACACAATAAAACGAAGGTTCCAAGTATACTTACGTGTTTTTAAAGTGAATTCAAGTTTCCAGCCACATTAGTCGTTAAATAACCAAATAAATATTTTTTCATCAAAACATACTTTACCAACGTGCACAAGTGTCGTGTTCAAATCAAAACAAATATATACGTATATTTATTTTAATTGGTCTATACGATCCGTTAATAGTCCAAACATCTCACATAATTGAATCTAATAAGGACCAAATCCAAATAAGGGATAAAATTCCGAATAATGGTCTTTTTTATCTTTGATTAATTATAATAGCTTTTCGTTAATTGTGTCGGGTTGGGTCGGTAGGGCTCGATTTTACATGCGGTTTACACCCCATAATTATTTAAACTATTTGGTGATCGTTGTTACCTTCCCATGTGATTCATTCCAGAACCGTCACAAAACTCTCCTTGATAAGGATGACTACCAGATCTGACTGTGTTGACCAGAGCTGGCCATTTTACCCAATGCTTGACCGGCTGACGTTGTCCAAATAGTGAAACATCCCTCAAACAACGAATCCAGTTTCCAACATTTCACAAAAGTTGGTCTTGACATTAATGACATTTAATGTAGCATTTGAGTGAACTGAGGTGAGTGGAAACTCTCTGGGAGAACAAGTTGGCCAGAAACACACCAGGTCTATCGTATCCCCATGTAGTCACCAGCGGTTAAACATTTCCCAACACCACCGGTCGCTAGTTCTGTCGGGGATCTACCAGATCCGGTTAGACATGAGCTTGCATCGTTGGATGACCCGCCTCCCAAATGCCAGCAATACACTTAAAACACCAAGTTTCACCTTAGATATAATGGGTTCAGGCAAAAAAAAAAAAAGAAACGTACGGAGTTGCAACCTCAAGGAAAATAATAACCTTGAGTTCACCGAAGCCGCTAGTAGTCATCACTGATGTTGTTTTGTGGTTGTGTCGTTGTCACTGCTGGTAGACGACACCACAACTTCCTACACCACTGCTGCAACCACCACCTTCAACTACCATTGGCGAAGCTTGTCGGAGGTGAAGATGAGTATTCAGAGCTCGCTGGAAGGTCGTCAGACGCGGGAGAGTCACGGTTAACATCTTATCTGCAGTCTTTCTAACCGGATAGTCGCTCCAATGTCTGAACGCAGCTTGGTTCAATGAGAAACAAGTGTATGCAACCACTACACCCACCACCGCCACTGTCTTCTTCACAATCATCTGTAGCACAGTGGATTTCCCAAGATCTTCTTTGGTTTGTTTGTTTTCTTCATGTTTGCAGTAGGTTTGTTTGTAGTAATATGATAAGGGAATGAAAGAGAATGAATGATAATAATATTCTTGAATTGATAAATGAAAAAAGTAACTTCCACTGTTTACATAGACTAAATATATATATGTGCAGTAAAAGGATGAACCGATGTGTTTGTTAGTGAACCATCGTATCCTTCTACAATACAGTTTCAAGGTTTTAAAAACTGCACAACAGACCCTTCTAACTTAATACAAATACATATGTGACTCAAACTTACTTTATACTATTTACATACTTGACCCATAACTAGTAATAAATAAAGATCCAATAATTAAGTGGATTAGTAGGCTAACATTCACCCCCTTAATCCATTTAATTTTGGTGCAGTCTTGAACTTCAAGTTTCAGCAGGTTCCCCATCGTCCAGGAGAACGAAATCATCCAAATCTTCATAATCTTCCAAGTTGAGATCATCAAGGTCTTCATCAAGTAGTGATCCGCCTATTTTTAGAACATCTTATATGTCAATAGGTGCTTCTTCCAATTTTTCAGCATGTACATCCTTTTTGATATCTTCCATGAATGCATCTTTATCTTCAATCAAACTCTCAACTTTGACATCCATCGAGCAACTCGGCTCTCCAAGCATTTTTAAACTATTCTTTGCCATATTGTACCTCCATGACATCAAGTCTAAATAGCCTTGATAAATGATCCTTAAGTTTGCTGCATACATCTCTTGTAACCCAAGTTTCATGGCTATTTCAGCCCACTTGTTGTTTTTGGAGGCATTTTGATACCCCCCATTTTCTTCCACAAACATGTAAAGATCTAAAAGTTCTATGGCACATCCATTTGGAAGGTTAGGCGGGTATTCTTTGTTTCCTTGCCCAAACATTTCTTCGTAAAACCATTTGACAAACTTTGCAAATTCAACTCTTAATGATTCTTTTGATTCCTCAACATAGTTGGGAATATGCAAAGTGTCTAAGAAAGTAACCCAAATAGTAGGATCATTGGACACAATTGATTCAAGGTTTTGACCATTTTTTATCAAACTTTCTCCTTGTTTGATATTTTAATCAAAGTAGCCTTCAAGATCGGCTTCAAGTTTTCCCAACTTAAGTTCATTGGCACTTTGATCATCCAATTTTTCAATATAATCACTCCAATAATCATTTTCTTGTTCATTTTTACCAACCAATTCTCCGGTGTTATTTGGACCTTTCATGATTGCAAACATGTCATTTATGTAACATACATCACCATCGAATGTTACATTGTAATCATTCAATTGATTCAAACTTAGAATATTTTTCCTTTTCAAGGCGGGTACAAAATTCACACCGGGTATGACTCGTGTTTGCCCATTTATCATGATTTCAACTTCTCCAATTCCAATGGAGTAAAGTTTGTTATTATTAACAAACCCAATTTCAACACCGGGAGACTTGTTCAAGTTTTTGAACATGTTTTCATTCCCCGTCATATGCTTCTTAAACGACAAATCAACAAACCAACATCCATCCCATGTACCCAAATCGGTGCCTTTAACTAGATAATCTTTAGGAACATGTAAAACGGGAGAAGAAATTTCAAGATACTTACCGGGACAGTTTATCGCTTTATGACCAACGACATTACACGAGTAACATCTTATTTTTAGATTCCTGAAATAACCACGCTTGAAGGTCTGAGCCTTCTTGACAACTCGCTTCGCTGCCATCAATTTCTTGTTCACCATGCCCGGTTTTGGAGATCTTTTGACATGTACCATGGAACCAGAACCGATATGCAACTTCGAAAGACCCCTCGTGATTCCTTTCTGTTCACCCCACGGATCAGAACCAACACCCGCACTACCCTGTGCAAGACCCTCTCGGTCCTTCGTGGTTCTCCACTGTCCGAACCGACGAACGGAATCAACACCCGAACAACCCTGTTCGAGGCCTTTAGACTGTTCCCGATCAGCCCTGTTCATGGCTTTGAATTTGATTCTTCTTCTTCCCGCCTGCGCTCTGATACCACTGTAGGATAGTGGATTTCCCAAGATCTTCTTTGGATTGTTTGTTTTCTTCATGTTTGCAGTAGGTTTGTTTGTAGTAATATGATAAGGGAATGAAAGAGAATGAATGATAATAATATTCTTGAATTGATAAATGAAAACAGTAACTTCCACTTTTATATAGACTAAATATATATATATATATATATATATATATATATATATATATATATATATATATGTGCAGTAAAAGGATGAACCGATGTGTTTGTTAGTGAACCATCGTATCCTTCTACAATACAGTTTCAAGGTTTTAAAAACTGCACAACAGACCCTTCTAACTTAATACAAATACATATGTGACTCAAACTTACTTTATACTATTTACATACTTGACCCATAACTAGTAATAAATAAAGATCCAATAATTAAGTGGATTAGTAGGCTAACATCATCACTAGATCTGGTATCTTATCCATGGATCTAGTTATTGGAAGTTTAACTTGTCACGAAACACCGCACGCCATCTGATTCCGTTACAGTCACCACCGCGGATTGCGGTTCCCACACTACTACCATCTTCTACTTGCATCGAACACCAGCCGAGGTCGATGTCGTGGCTCCTCCGTGCGCCACCACGCTGGTTCCCTCTTTCTCTCTCTCTAGACTCTCGTAACTCTCTCTCTCTCTCTCAAAGTGGAGTGATAGTTTCAGATCTCAAGGGAGGTTTGATGGTTTTGTGTTTTTTTTAATTTGAGGAAGAAATGATCTTAATATCCTAATAGTTGTCAAATGACATCTCCATGCTATTTCACCAAACCGAAGATACAGACATGATAGGTCCTTTCAAAACAAAAGTAAGGACCAATAGATTTACAAGAATCTCATGTTCAAAATGATTTTTGAAGACTCAAGCACGTAATGTGCTGTCAACCAGATGGTGATAAAATTATATATTATATATATCATAATAAATATATATATATATATATATATATATATTTATATATAGGGGAGGGTTATCTTGAGAACGCTAAATATTGCGAGAACCGTGAGAACGAATGAAAAAACCAATCAAAACCAATTTTTTTAATACAAACCTCGTTGTAATTAACATACAACATCAAAAAAAAAAAAAAAAAGAATTTACAACATCAAATAATTCATTTCTCCTTTCAAAATCACTCTTTTTAGATTTTTTACACATGTGTAAATATAACAGGTTTACACATGTGTAAATGGCAAACTTACACATGTGTAAATTTTCTTTATTTACGAATTCACATAAATTTGAACGTGTAAATAAAATTTCTAACATTGCATTCGAATAATAATGATAAGTGTAGAAATTTTTTTTGAATTTGAATTGTTTTTGACCAAGTTCTTGCGGTTTTTTCATTTGTTCTCACGGTTCTCACAATATTTAGCGTTCTCATTTAAACCTTCCCCTATATATATATATATATAAATCTTTAATAGACAAGTATTAATTTTTTTTATTATTATTATTCTTTTAACGGCTAGTAGGGGTTTTCGCACCAACTTCAATGGTACACGAGAGGCCCAGGTTCGAAACCAAGAGACCTTATAAGTTATAGTGTTGAGTTATAATCGCGTAAAATGCTTCGGGTGTCGTTTCTTACCCGTTTTTTTTTATCCGTATTCGACTGTGAATATTGGAATTCGATTACGAAACTAATATTTATCGTAATATTTTAGTTTTGAAGGTAATACACGAGTCCGATGCTTTCGTTTTGTTTGCGGTGGATTCCTGCAGTCGTGTTTTTAGTTCACATTTGCGCTTTGTGACGTTCGAAAGCACAATAAATTAGCACAACCAAATTCATAGGTATAAAATATACGTAGAAAATCCGTATTTGTCGGCGTTGTCAGTATTTCATACGGTGTCCGTTCGTTATCGCTTAACGCTCAGCATATCTCCTGAAAATCACAGTACACGCATTGTATCGTCCATTCGTTTCGCATACACACACTACGAATTAGAACACTCACAAGCACTCTTAGCAATCAGTTGTAAAACGCTTAATCAAAATCCAAAGTTGTAATCATTTTTTATTGTTCAATATAGTTGATAGTGATCGTTTTCACAATCCGAGGTTTTTATGTCGGCGATCTACTAGTGATCATTGGCTTTTCCTCGGGCCCCTAATCATTTGAGAACGGGCGGCCACGAACCACTATCAGTGGTATCAGTGTTTATCAGTTTGGCAGCGGAATTTACATTAGGACCGTAGTTAGGAAATATTTTATCAGAGTAAAATACCACGTTTTTACAATATTAAATACATGGAAAATTTCCAAGTTTCCATTACAAACATGTTTATAGGGATAAACCCTATTTTATTGAAATAAAACATCTTCTTTATTTAGGTAACCTTTATAGCCACTTTTCCAAGCCTTCAGTGCTGTCCAGCTGGCTTCTAATTGGCTTTCACATTTTGTTACCTAGTGCTGTCCAGCTGGCTTCTAATTGGCTTTCACATTTTGTTACCTAGTGCTGTCCAGCTGGCTTCTAATTGGCTTTCACATTTTGTTACCTGAAACACATTTAAAAACATTTTGTTAGTGGGAAATACTGGTGAGTGAATCCCAATTTAATCAAGACCAGTTTTATCATTGTACGGTATTGAGGGCGATCTCGCAATTACATTTGTTTATATTTCTACTTTAATTAACACTCACGGTACTGTCAACCCGACTTATGGTCATGTTACTACTCACAGTGTAGTAACAAATTTTGTATACAAAATCCCAACATACAGACGATAATTGTAGAATTACAAATACTCAATCACTGTGAAATATAAATTAAAACAATTGAGATTTTGTAAAAACAAAAGGAGGATTACTCACATTGCTATTTTAGGTATTTCCTTTGTGATTTCCTGGTCATACCAATTTACATTAGTTATACCCTCCCCGAGACAGAACTCCAATGACTACGTCAGGCAGAGCCTCGACAGCCGTTACGGAGCACTAGATCAATCGGGCAGCGTATCTAATACGTAACCGGGGGTTATGATACTTACATCGAGGCAGAGCTTCGTTAGTTTAGTGGGTATAATACCCGAGTATTACTTCTACTATAAGAAATTGAGAGAGAGTTTGAGATTTTGAACGGTTTGCGACTGAAGGCCGATCGATCCCATTTATAGGGCTGGAACAGGAGTTCCTCGCGGCCCGCGGGAGAAACAACAGGGGTCGTCGTGCCCCGCTAGAGCCCGTAGGCTAGGCCCTAGCATTGCTGACTTGGGGGGTAGGTTCGACACGATCATGACACGTGGCGGCTCAGGGGCTCGCCTGGTGGTCTAGCTGTCGCGACCCGCGACTAAGTTGGTCATGGGCGTCGCCCCGCGAGCGCCCCGGAATTTGTTTTTAATTAATTTTTGTTAAATTAAAGTATTTGGGGCCCACTTTTCGCATACGGGGTGTATTTTAAGACGTATAGTGTCACACCCCAACCGATGGCGGAATCATCGGGGCATGGCACTGAGCGAAACAGATTGCTCAGAAGTTTCCATAACAACTATCTATATAATCCAGTTAAAGATACGTCCCATACCGTATCCCGAATAAACAAATACATCATTACAGATAACATCCAAACAAGTAGTTCTGTTCCGACAACTCAGATTTAAGTTAATACAAAACATAAATATTGTTCAAATGCTCCTAAAGACCCAACCTGACAAGATCTACAGACAATTATGCCCTAGTTGCTCGTTCCTGACAGACAACTATTTGTTGGGGGCCTCTAAAGCTTTATTCTAGCTTCACTTCCCTAGCAAGCAAACATTTTAAACACCTGTCACATACGTTAAATAAGGTCAATACATAAAATGTAAAGGTGAGCATACAAGTTTGATAATAACATATAGAGTTCGAATAGTTTACGCATAACCAGCACGCACACAGAGGGAAATGATGCATGTTAATTATCGACATGGACCTATCGATACCAACGACTGCGGGATGACTGTCCGAGACAGTTCGCAATACATGATTACCACCGTAATCCATGCAAGTAATTGTCCTTAACAACCCCCGTGTGAACGGGTGCTGAATCCAAACTATAGTACTAGTAATTGTCCTTAACAACCCCCGTGTGAACGGGTGCTGAATCCAAACTATAGTACTACGTTGCTAAGGCAGGTAGACAGCATTCCACGTGTAAACATAACAACAAGCATACATTTAGTCACGTAATACATGCAATCGGTTAGCGTTCAAATAGTTTGAATAGTGTGTTCGATTGTGATTTTGATAAGTAACGTATGTAACACCCAAAAGTGCTAAAGCAAAAGGGGTTCGAGTATACTCACAGTGATTGATTATGGATTGAAGGGAGCGCTGAGAGTAGGGTTAGCCTGAATAGTTCGATAGCATAATGATGAGTAACGCGGAAATGTAAACAAGTGTGAATGGATCGAATAGCACGGTCGATCGAACAGTAGGTTCGATTGAACGGGCTGTTCGATCGGCTTGAAAGTCCGTTTGAACAGTCCTGTTCGATCGGCCGGTAGGCTCGATCGGCTGGACCATTTGAGTGGATTGTTTCTTCCTCTGATGTGTTTGTGTATGATGGTTTGAACTTTTGAAGTTTTCGTTGTAGCATTTGAGAACACTGAAGTGTTCTTACCTTTCAGGTCGATCGATCGAACGGTTTGTTCGATCGGCCGGCTTAACCGATCGGTTGGGGTGTGACATATAGGGACGTGATAAATATTTTAGGAGGGTTGTTATAAACTTACATCTTGATGTCTTGTTAACTAGATCGGTTAATGGGGTCGCATGGGCTCGATTGTCAGACGAGGGAATGTTTGTGAAAATGCCAATTATTGTGTAGTATCTGGGTCAGAATTCTAACACACTCGATCCTTCCGCTTTGAATCAGTAGGGAAACACCACTCGAGGTTGGAATATAGTATTAATTAATTAAATAGTCAAAGGGATATATATATATATATATATATATATATAGGACAAAGATCCGTTAGGAACCACCCTTTATTGCGAGAACCGCGAGAACCAGTGTGAACACAAACAGTAATACCTAAAAAAATCTAAAAAACACACAAATTTTTTTTTTTTATTTTTTTACTATTTTTTATATAAAAATCGCTACTTTTAGTATCCAAAAAAAAATTTTTTTAAAAAAAAAAAAATTTTTTTTTGGCTACTAAAAGTAGCGATTTGAACATAAAAAATAGTAAAAAAATTAAAAAAAAATTTAGATTTTTTTTTGATTTTTTTAGATTTTTTAGGTTTTTTGGGGGGTTTAGTTTTTAGCATTTTAGCTTGGGGGGGTGGGGGAGGGGGGTTTAGGTTTGGGGGGGGGGGGTGGGGGGGTTAGGTTTTTTTTAGGTTTTTTGAGGGTTTTAGTTTTTAGCATTTAGCTTTGGGGGGGGGGTTAGGTTTTTTTTAGGTTTTTTTAAGGGTTTTTTTAGGTTTTTTTAGCTATTTTAGCTTGTGTTCACATTGGTTCTCGCGGTTCTCGCAATAAAGGTGGTTCTCGCATGAACCTTACCCTATATATATATATTAGTTTCTATTTGTAACACCCCGTGTTTCGAAAGTCAAAGTCAACATTGAAGTCAAATGAAGAAAAGATTGCTAATTGCGATCTGTTACTCCTTGCTCAACTGCTGTTTTGACTTCTTTGACTTGTAGATAGTCTATTTACTTTGTTACGTTAGTTCTAATATTTGGAGTACTTGTTAATAACCGAGGTTTAATCGCTATTTATCGCTTGTTTATCGCATTATCGCTTATCGCAATCGCATTCTCAACCCGAATTATGTGTTCTGGATATTGTTTTACGTGTGTGTGCCTTATTATGTGTTACTTGTGCGTGTTTATTTACTGTTATGTTGTGGTGATTAATCAAAACGCAATCGCAATCGAATCGCCAACGCTAAACGCAAGTTAATTATGATGATTGTATGTTAGATATAGTAGTTGGGATTAAAAGTAATTTGAATGGGAAACTCTATCGCATCGCAATGCTCAACACGCGAATCGAAACTGCAAAACTCGTCGCGCCGAACACTTGAATCGAGTGGCCAATCGACCGAGTTACCACCCGATCGGGCTGCCACCCGATCGACTAGCCACCTTCCCCACTTTCCTTTTATGGAAACCCTATAAATGCCCCTCATATGTCAACATCACTTGATGTTGACAGCTCTCACTCGACCAGCTCGCTCCAGCCTCTATTTCTTCCGATTTCTCGCGATTCTTGTAAGTTTTCAACCTAAATCTTGTACTTTCTTGATCTACACGCATTCCTACACCTTTCTATCTTTTGAATCTTAACTTTTAACCGTGAAATCACTGGATTTGAGGTGTTCTAGGATGATGTGATCATGAGGTTCTTATGAACTTTATGTTTTGGCTTCAATCCACCAAGAACAACTTAGATCTGAACGATTTCCACATAAATAAACAAAGATCTTTCATAGATCTGAACATGTTCATGGTGAAAAGGATTGAAAGATGGTTTTCCAACTTTCTTTCAACTCTTTTACACTCAATGCACTCAAACCTAATGGAATCGGAGCTTGTTCTGATCTTCTACTCATTCTTAGTGATGCATCAGTTCCAGATCTGAATTATGTCTGGGAGAGATGTTGATTTCGGGTTTGAACATGAACAACCGACTCGAACCATGAGCTGTTCGGACTAGGGTGATTCCTGTTCGGCCGGGTCACTTGGGACGAGATAAGGGTCCTGTTGTTCAAGTAAGATATCAAAACGTCTCATTCAAAGCTACAACATTTCAAACAGAAACAAGTGTTAGAACGATCAGACCGTCGGAACGGATTGCCGTCCGATCGGGTTGCCACCCGATCGACCGGTCGTCCGATCGGGCTGCACTTGGTTCCATACTTAAACTATTTCTCCAATTGTTCAAAGGATCTGAACGTTGAAACGGATTACCGCCCGATCGGATTGTCATCCGATCGAGCGACCGTCCGATCGTGTGACGTTTGGGACTTAAACAATTTTCAACATGTTCAATACGAATTGCCACCCGATCGGATTGCAATCCAATCGAGCGACAAACTGCTGTGAACTTGTTCTCACTGAAATGTCCTACTAATCGGATCGCCGCCCGATCGGACCGCCGTCCGATCGACCGACCTGAAGGGTAGAGATACTTCTCTGTTTTCAAAATGCTACAACGAAAACTTCAAAAGACAAGCCATCATACACAAACACATCCATCCCAAACACAATCCAATCGAATGGTCACCCGATCGGATGACCATCCGAACGGATTGTCACCCGATCGACCCGATCGGATTGCCATCCGATCGGATTACCGTCCGATCCACTGACACTTCACACCGCTTTACGCGTCGCTTATCATTTATGATATCATTCTGATCAGGCTAATCTCACTCTAGCGCTCCCTTCAATCCATCATCGATGTGAGTATACTCAAACCCTTTTTGCTTTACGCACTTTTGGGTGTTACATACGTTACCTATTCTAAATCACATCAAACACACTACGCAATACTTTAACGCTAACCGTTACCGCATGTTATACGTGACTTAATGAATGCTTGTTTGTTATGTTTACACATGGATTGCTGTCTACCTGCCTTAGCAACGATAGTACTATAGTTTTGACTCAGCACCTGTTCACTCAGGGGTTGTTAAGGACAACTAATTACATGGCTCACAATGGTGAGTGTGTATTACGAACTGCCTTGCGCAGTCAATCCGCAGTCATTGGTATTGATAGGATCATGTCGATAACTTACGTGCTTCATTTTACACTGTGTACGTGCTGGTTATGCGTAAACGATTTCGAACTCTATTATATCTATTAAACTTGTGTGCTCACTTTTACACTATGTGTATTGACTTTTACTTTAACGTATGTGGCAGGTGCTTAATGTAACAACCCGCACGTTCGTGCGTTGTTACTACTCGTTATACTCGTTACGCCTAGCACCAGAGATTCGGATCATAATGTAGCTATATCGCATACATCGCTATATCGCAATATTTTCGCATATTATCGCATATTCTATCACTATCACATCACCTTGCACTTGCTGACAACCACGAAGACGTCGAGTGAGGACCAATTCTACCCTCCTTGATAGCCGTGATGTGTCGTAGTGCAACTCATTAATAAAAACGCACATCGCATCACACAGTAACGTTCACGATGACATTGAGAGAGGACCTATTCTACCCTCCTCGATGGCCATGAAGCGTCACAAGTAACACGTAATCAAAACGAAACCCGGTTATTGCATCGCAACTTCGATATAAGGATATGTACATACGACCCTTGGTGATTAATTATATGATATGATAATTAAATATAGGAAATGAGTAACCAAAACTATCGCAACGCTCGCTACAAAAACTGGAACAATGAAGTTCCCCGCACCGAAGAGCCAGCCGGGTTGGCTGTCCGAACGGATAGGCCATCCGAGCGGATAGGCCATCTGAACAGATTGCCATCCGAACGGATGGGCCATCCGAACGGGTAGGCCATCCGACCCAGATCACCAAATCACCCCTACCATTCTCTCTTGCCTATAAATAGCCTGTCATTTCACTTGAACAGTGATGTGACAGCTCCCACTCGACCAGTACGCTCTTGGACCCTTTTCTCTCTATTTCTCGCGATTCCGGTAAGATCTCAACGTAAATCTTGTACTTCTATGAACTACACTCAATTCTACACCTTTCTATCTTTTAAAACTCAACTTTTAATCGTGAAATCTACTGATTTGAGGTGTTTAAAGATGATATCATCAAGAGTTCATATGAACTTCAAAGTGTGACCTCATTTCACCATAAACAACTCAGATCTGAGCGATTTCCACATGTTTTACAACAATCTCACCTAAAAATCTATGTATCTAACCAAAGTATTGTGTGATTTCGGATTAAACATGAAGAAACCGTCAAGAACGACCAGATTTGATGGAACAGGGTGGTTCCTGGCCGTTAGGACGGGTCGGAACTGATGGAATTTCAGTTGTTTAACCCGATATCACACCATCCCAGTAAAACCACCTGTATTCTCTCCAAAGGCTATCAAGAACAGCTGATCAGGACGATGGAACCGGACAGACCATCTGACCGGACAGACCATCCGACCGGACAGATCATCCGACCGGACAGTCTCATCCGACCGGATATGGTCATCCGACCGGTTATGGCCATCCGACCGGTTATGGTCATCCAACCGGTTATGGTCATCCGACCGGTTATAGTCATCCGACCAGTTATGGTCATCCGACCAGGAAAGCCCATCCGATCGAAGGTGGTCATCCGACCAGGTGTGCTCATCCGACCGGATTGACATCCGATCGGATCACCACTAGGCCGATTACCCGACTCTTCACGTTTGGTGTACTGTGCCTTGCTTACCCTACCATTCCCTGTCTAGGGTAACTCAGGCGCGCTCTCAACCGACCCAATCAAGTTGTGTTCTCGCTGAATACGCACTGTGAGTATACTCGAACCCTTTTTATCGCATTTTGGGTGTAACATACATTCCTAATAAATTGAACTTATCAAACGAATTATTCAATCAACTATTTATCACATACGAATGACTGTTATGCATATTTATACGTGATACTAGTTACCTATGCGTTAGGACTTATACTCGCGAGGTCCCGCCTTAACTAGTATAGTACTATAGCACCCGACGGGGTCTAGTTAGGATGAATAGCAATCGCAATCGCAGATCGAGTGACTTAGCTGGTAGTATCTGTCTTATGTGCATATATGTTGAGGTATCTCGTTTATGTATTTGGTAATTCGCAGCACTTTTAACCATTTTACGCTACACTATCAAAACTTGTATACTCGCCAATACTTTTGTATTGACGTTGTTTTAATGTATGTTGCAGGTTAGATCGCTATCTACATCAAATCAAGCTAGGAAGTCTAGAAACTCGCCTAAAATCTAGGTTGTCATATTTGTATTGTTCGAGAGGATAATAAAACTGTGATAACTTATGTGATTGTATTATTTGTTAATATGGGATAACGAATGTAATAAATATTATCGCAATATAGTTGTTATGGAATCTCTTGAGCAATCTGATTCGGCTAGTGCCGCGCCCCGATGATTCCGCCATCGGTTGGGGTGTGACACTTAAGATGTTTAGATGCTTGGCTTGCTGTGAAATCGAGGCTAGGAAAGGTCTAGAAACCAATAAACGAATTGTCTGTATTTAAATTTTGAGTTGTCGGAACAAAACAATTTGACTGGATTTTGTCTGTAATAATTATGCTACCTTTTATGTCATGGTATGGGACGTGATGTTTTAAATAATTGGTAATCGTAGTTGTTATGGAAACTTCTGGACAATCTGTTTCGCTCAGTGCCACACCCCGATGTTTCCGCCATCGGTTGGGTGTGACACTATTAGTCCTTCGGTGAGTCGCCAATTCACCTAAGGTAGTTACTTTTATATATATATATTAAGTCCTTTACGCTTTGGAGTTATCTCCACGCAAAGGCAAAAGCTTACCCAACCCGAAGTCTCATCCAAAACCTTTAACCTCCGCTAATAGCGTCAACATGTTTTGACTCTACATAGACATAGAAAACATGAACGACCAAAGTTAATGACGTTGCAAGATTGTTGGTAGATTTTAAGGATTAGGCAGAAACTCTAATGACCCAAGTTAATGGCAACACTATTATTTCACTCACTTTCAATAAACTATATTAATTGATTAAAGTCATTAACACACACACGCACCTTGTCAAGAATGGCCATGGAAGAAGATAAGATCAAACTTGAAAAGATTAGATAAATCATCGAAAGCTTGATTATACTAATGATTCTTTAGTTTCTCCTAATGATTACAATGATTAGAAAGTGTGGGTAGAAGAGAAGTGTGTAGTGGAGAAGAGAGAAGAGAATGAGCAAGTGAAAATGGTGGAGAAGGCCTCTATTTATAGGCTGGTTGAGGGTAAGGCACGCCCCGTGCCTGGTTACGTGATTTGCTGTAGCAAGTATTCGAGGCACGAGCCCCTTATATATCCAAGTGTACGCTATTATTAGATTATGTGTTGTGGAATAACAATCCTACTCAATAACTAGCAAAAAGTGTCGCTACGTCACCGCGACGTAGACATTGGAGGAATAACTATTTATGCAATAACTAGGCGTAATGGAATACCTGAAAACATACAAAAGGAAAAAAAAAATATGTGATTGGTTGTTGGGGTGAGCCCCACCTTCTTCCCCATCTTCACACCCACTATTGGAATGGCGGACGTAGACATTGGAGGAATAACTATTTACGCAATAACTAGGCGTAATGGAATACCTGAAAACATATAAAGGAAAAAGGTATGTGATTGGTTGTTGGGGTGATCCCCACCTTCTTCCCCATCTTCACACCGACTGTTGGAATGGCGATGGCTTGGATGACGCCCCAGAATAACTACTCGGCATGGTGTTAGGCGCCCCACCTGGTTGATGTGGCATGGGGCACTAATCAACAACGGATTGCCTTAGGGTGGATGAGGCACACCTCTAGCAACACACAAGTATCCACACCATCATTCAATAGGATTGTATCACCTCATTTAGCTCATTTCAACCCAACATAGAAGGAGCAGTCTCCTAAGCTCAACCCACTACTGTTGTTCCTCTCTCCTTACCCACCGGCTCCATCCCTACTACTCGCCCCAGGTTGTGCAACTCGTGAAACATACCAGCCTCATACTCGGGTTGATTGCGACAGCGTACCAACCCACTCCTACTCGCGGCTACCCGCATCTTTCTCTGAGTTAAGACGCCCTCTCTATCCTTATTAATGAAGTTTTGACTACAGCTTAATCTGATTAAAAAAAATCTTAAACTCAACCACTACCTCCAAATTGCCATAATAAAAACGGGCACTTATTTACGTGTGGTCCAACATGTAAAGACAAGATGGCCATATATTCATAATTATCAGAAGGCCAGCTTTACTCATCGGCACATGATGATGATGATGCCTTCTTTGACTTATTTGTTCATTAACTTTTATATTTTATATAATTTAAAAAAAAATGATTGGTGCAGTTTTTAAGTCAATATATTTGTTTTGATCGTTTATTCATCTTATCATCTCACGCCCTTACATTATAAAGTGAAAAAACCATGTCCTATGAGGACGATCTATCCACGTCGGATAGACAAAAAGAACGTGATAAAAAAAAATAACAAATGTTTTCAAGAGTTGAGTGCTCTTTAACCTTTTTTCTTTCTATTATTATTTATGCATTAAAATTGTTATAGAAAATCATTTTAAATATATGTTTGGTGTCAGTTAATCAAATTCGATGAAACATGTTTAGTGGTGAAAGCATTAACAAATTTTTGAGATAGGTGCCATTTTTGTTGACCTATTAAATTAAAAATGTATACATTTAATAAAGAAGTCTAGGGTGTTTATTTTTATTACTCTATAATATTTTTGCCATTTATCGTTTTGAGGTTTTTTGATATAATTTATAGTATCTCATCTTCCACATACCTCGTAAGTAGCCTTTGTTATGAATATATACTATGAATTCGATATAAACATATGAAATATGTCTTCTTCTTCTTCTTTTTTTTTTCTTTCTAATTTGGCATGCATGTGTCAAAAGGGATCCTCTCAATCTAAATTTGTGCTTTCAAACGGAACACAATCACCCATATAAACCTTTTATGTGTTAAACTAGAAGTGACCATTCCCCAAAGATGTCATTGCCCATAACGATTTATAGGTATCATCCGGTGAAGCCATTGGTGGGACTTCACATACGAAGTTTCAATTAACGAACGAGGTACATAATGTTGTGATAGCTAGGTTAGGGCCATGGTCTAAACGATATCACAAACATTCATATGATTGATTTTATACTCGAGAGTCTTGTCACTTTTATAAGTCAATGATCCAACCTTAAGTTCTTCATATCCATTTAACGAACTCAAACGTTTGTATGACTAACACGAGAAGGTTAAAAAGAAGCGAACCATCGAAAACTCTTCCATGAGTCAACGTTAGCTAAGGATGGTAGTAATTTCTCTTTTACTTCTGGAAGGGGGAAAAGTGAAACCAAGATAAGGTTACATTATCAAAGTATAAGAAAGTTAATCACCGTAAAGGAAAAACCTCCATAAAGAAATCCATCGACAACAAGCGTCATCTCGAGGGGACGACAGGTGCGGACTTATGCTGTCTTATGGGGGCGGTAGCCCCCCTAAAAAAAATAGTTTGATTTTTGGCAAAAAAACCTGATCGCCTCCCTTGACAGTTAAGTTCCCCGCTTCCCCCCCCCCCCCCCCCCCCCCCGGTGGGAGCTTTTTGAAAATATCAGATACAACTATACAACTATGAAAAGAGCACCTCCATGTTGATAGCGGTAAGGCAAGTAGCATGTCACAAAGAAGCAGGCACTCTGAAGGTGAAATCGTTGAGTAGATAAATTGAGTTAGAACAATTCGTTTGAATACTACTAAATGCTATGCGCTATTACACAATTATAAACAAGCATACCTACTTGTGTAACAATATAAAAACAGTAAGATCCATGTGTCCAATCCATAGACAAACATAAACTAGTGTGTGCATATGCAGCGGCGAAGCTTGAGATTTTCGACCGGGAGATCGAAAACGTATATACATAAAAAAAATTATATAACCGGGGGGTCGAAAACGTATATACCTAAAAAATTCTATATGAAAACTACATACCGGACACTACTGAGCGAAAAGTTCGGGAGGTGACCCCCCTCCCCCGGGCCCCCACAAAGCTATGCCCCTATGCATATACACACACATATATATACATATATATGTATATGTATATAGGGTAGGGATCCTAAGAGAAGTCCACCCTATTTGAGAAACTTGAGAAGCATTCTGGACCACACATTTTTCTAAGCCTTTCGTAATATACACATATGTATAGTTTAAAATTGACTATATACATATGTGTATATTGAGTTATACACATATGTATATAGTCAATTTTAAACTATACATATGTGTATATTACGAAAGGCTTAGAAAAATGTGTGGTCCAGAATGCTTCTCAAGTTTCTCAACTAGCCTATCACTTCTCACATGATCCTTATCCTATGTATATATATGTATATGTATATATATACATATATATATGTATAGGGTAGGGATCCTAAGAGAAGTCCACCCTATATGAGAAACTTGAGAAGCATTCTGGACCACACATTTTTCTAAGCCTTTCGTAATATACACATATGTATAGTTTAAAATTGACTATATACATATATGTATATTGAGTTATACACATATGTATATAGTCAATTTTAAACTATACATATGTGTATATTACGAAAGGCTTAGAAAAATGTGTGGTCCAGAATGCTTCTCAAGTTTCTCAACTAGCATATCACTTCTCACATGATCCTTTTCCTATATATATATACACGTATATATGTGTGTAGATATACACGTGTGTGTGAACATACATACACACATATACTGCTCGGTCTTAAACAGTTTAAGTCCCCAAATTATCTAATCATTGGCCATCAAATCCACACTCAAAGATGCATACAACTTCTTTGTATTCTTTCTATATGTTTGTATGCCTAAAATTCAAGTGTTTCTCATTTTTATATGGTTCAAATAATTTCTTTGGAAAGTATAAATACCCAATCCAACTTTTATCGAGAAGGCTTATCAATTTTGAGCGACTCTAAACACATATTCCTTGAAAAAGGCAAAATATGGGACCCATAACATGAGGTTTTTTTTTTAATCATTGTGATCATCTTATATCACTTTCAAAAAAACCACATGCCTATAACGCTAAGAATTTCTTGCATTCTATTTGTTCATGGAGTACTTTTTAATCTGATAAGAACTTGTGACTTTTTTGTCAACACTTTTGTATTTCCAGAACAAACCAAATAACTTGAATATCCATTTTTTTTATATTTTATTATAGTTACATAACTATAGTGATTCGTTTCTTGATTTGTTTTTTACTAGGATTTTATGGGTTGGCATTGCTATTTACACACCCTAAAGCGGTTTTAATTAGAGGTTTAGGTGAGTCAAGTTCTTCATGAGCTATTTAAAATCCGACTCGCTTCAAATCGATCTAAACTTAAACAAGTTCAAGCACGGGTTTGATAAACGGGCCTAAGCTCAAGCTTCATTTATCAAGTTGGATTCAGCTCACGAGCCAATTATATATAAGTAATCTTTATTTAGTATATTAAATATATTTGTATAATAATAATAATTCTTATTATTATGAAAATGTAAATAAATAAATAAATAATATATATATAAATACATATATATATATATAATGTTACATATAAAAATTAAAATTTAAAACATATATAGAAAATAAGTATAAATATATAAATATTAGTTTAAATAATAAACAAGCCAAGCCCAAACCGAGATCGAACGAGTTTAGCTTTTAAGTTTGGCTTAACTCAACTCATTTACACCCCTAAGAGTATAAGGAGTGGTTAGACACTTGAGAGTGACAAACTAAAAAATCAACCAATCAGAGTACGTCACGTCAATCAGTGAAAAGTGTTTAAACTATGCTGAAAAGTGGCGGCAATGATTAGACACTTGGTGAAGTGGTAAACTTTTTTTTAAAAAAAAAGAAAAGGGTGTGATTGGTTGAGAGATGACATGGACCCCACCAGACACACCCCTCTCTCTCTCTCCTTACCCCCCTTCACCGCAGTGGCATCCCTTCACCGATCAAGATTGAAACGGAGCAGCAAAGGGGGGTCGGCGGCGGTGTTCCCGCGCGGCAAACTCCCTTGCCGCTTACCCTTACCGCATCACACCGGACGCCCTAATTATACTAAATATACATCATTCTTTTGTCACACTAGTCATTCCATCCGCCGAACAAACAAACACATAGATCTAATTAGGGCTGCAAACGAACCGAATGAACACGAACAAGACCTTGTTCGTGTTCGTTTGTTAAGAAATATATGTGTTCGCGAACCGTTCACGAACACTTATTGAACGAGATTTTATGTTTGTGTTCGTTTGTTAAGGAAATGAACTTGTTCGTGTTCGTGTTCGTGTTCGTTTGTGTTTGTAATTTTAGGCAACGAATAAAAACGAACGTTGACGTACACAAATGAGCACCAACTAATGTTCATGAACACAAATGGAAACAAACGAACACAAACAATTGTTTCATGAACAGAATATATAATATACTAACACTTATTAGATATTTAATTTGTCGGAATTTTGAAGTATTTAAATAGATATAAAAACTAAAAATATTAATGAACTATCGAACACAAATAGACACGTTACCGAACGTTCACGAACATAAACGAACGAACACAACCTCTGTTCATGTTTGTTCATTTAACTAAACGAACGAAATTTCTTGTTCGTGTTCGTTTGTTTAATAAACGAACGAACATAAACGAACTCCCCGCCAAACGGTTCACGAACTATTCGTCGAACGTTTGGTTTGTTTGCAGTCCTAGATCTAATAAATCTAATACGCAAACATATACATCACATTCTCTCTCCTATATAGGAGCCGACCCACCTTTGGCCAAAGTGGGCGGTCGGACTACTTAAGAAAAAAAAATTTAGTGTATAATTTAAGAAAAAACCCGACCACACCCCTTAAAAATATGATTGAACACCTCATCCGCACCCTAGCAAATAATTCCTGGGTCCGCCACTCGCATATACCATAAACACATCACACCAGTCCTCCGGTGAGTTTGTTCCCAACATTAAATAACAGCAAGAAACATCCACATGTAGACACCCAAACAAACTCCTAGAATACAAACACCAATAATTGATCATTCTCCTCTGTACTCCTGCTGGCAACTTCCACTTCCCTTAAACCCTACACCAACTCATCAATCAAACATTTGCAGGTCTCATTTCATCCTCAAACAAACACAACATGTTGTTCAATCAACAATCCCCAGTCATCATCTTCCTCTGCACTCTTATTATAATATCCACAACATTCCAAATTGTAACTTCTTCTGATCAACCCACAACTATATATGAACTCCTACAAATCAATGGCCTGCCAATCGGGTTACTACCCGAAGGTGTGACCGACTTTGAATACGATGAATCGGGCCGGTTCGAGGTGCATTTGGATCAAGCTTGTAATGCTAAGTTTGAAGATGAGTTGCATTATGATCAGAATGTTTCTGGGAATATGAGTTATGGGCAGATCGCTGGGTTGTCGGGTATTTCGGCTCAGGATTTGTTTTTGTGGTTTCCGGTTAAGGAGATTCGGGTTGATGTACCCAGTTCTGGGTTGATTTACTTTGATGTTGGTGTTGTTTCGAAGCAGTTTTCGTTGTCAAGTTTTGAAATACCCAGGGAGTGTTTGGCTTCTGAGGATCAGATCGTTGTTGAGGTAATTTTATCTTGTTTGACTTTGTTGTTGGTTTGACTTTTTGTTCTGTTGTTGGGTTTGATAGATTGACTGTTGATGTGGAATGCAATGAATTGTTTTTGTTTCTTGTTCATGGGATTTTAGTGATTTTGTGAATTTGTTGTTACTTTGACTTTTTATTGTGTGAGTTTGACTTATTCTGTTATTGGATTTAATAGATTGACTGTTGGTGTGAAATGAAATGAAATGAATTGTATTTGTTTCTTATTCATGGGATTTTAGTGAATTTATTGTGTAATTTTTGTTGTTAGTTTGACTTTTTTTTTCATGTTCTTCATTTTGATTATTGAGGATTGAATTTGACTTGCAAGTTTGACTTTGGGATAAAGTTTTGATCTTTTGTGTTTTGGTGTGATGTGCAGAATCCATCCGGAAAGAAGGGAATCCGAACGAATGACCGTGAAGAACATTCGATGGCATTTTTGTAAATTTGAAGTTAAAGATACTCGAAGTGGCACAATTTCTCAATCAAGTTATCTACACTTGCTCTTCAAACCAGTCTTGAATGTTATATATGCAACATTTTTTAAAACTGATAGAAGAAGAAGAAGACATGACGTATAAACACTCGCCATGGAAGCAAGTGACAAACGATCCGCTGAGATTCAGTCCTACTTTATTTAGAATTCGTTAGAAATACGCAAGGAATGCACGTTCTTACACCGTCGATACAAGAACATGAAGGTTACAAATCAGGTGAATATATATTTATATATTATATTGTCAAATTCATTACAAATATGAACATAAAAGATTTGGTGGCATATCACTTCTCTTTTTGCAGTCATAAGTATCTTTAATAGAATAAATAAGAAATAAATAGCATTCTTATCTCCTTTAGTTGTTATATTATGCCTTTACATGTATAATCCAACAAGAATCGCAGTGGATTAATATTTTTGTTGCCTGAGTGAAAACTTCCCACGAAGTCACTTCCCACTCAAGCACGCTAAAGAGTAAGGTTATCTCATCCTTAGCCAATGCACCCTGAACGAGTTGATTGTATTTGAGACCGGACATTCCTTATAAGTCCGACATCGCTCATGTCCACGTGGTTTGCGTGGTTATTACAATAAAATGTATAAGTATTCAATGAATGCTTTTATGATTGGGTGGTAGGTTGTATGTAGAGTTTGAAAGTGGGTAGGTAGTAGTAAATCAAGTAGGACATTTTCAGGAAATACAATGTCAATAGTAGTTGGTTGGTAGGTTCATCTAACCTTTTTAACAGTTTGAACTTTATAGAATAAATGATTAGAAAATTGTTTTCTTAATAAGAACTTAAGTTAGTTTATATACATTGTGAGGCCATATAAGATGGTTAACTTTAGTTGCAATGTCTATAGGTATCTACATGTTTAAGTAGTAGATGTATATCTTTGAAGCTTTCTTCTTGTATCAATCATGACCTACTTTTGGGACCAAAATATGCTCATTGTTTAGGGAATAAGGGGAAAATGGCGACAAACTTTGTTCGGACCACATAGCAAGGATTGCTTCCAAGAACTTCTATTCATAAGTTTTATATAAATAATATATTTTTCATTGAATCGGGTGATCTAGAGGTTCGTCACCGGTGGTTGAGAATTTCATCAATGGTTATGGTGGTCCTGAATCCGTGGTGGTCAACAGCGTGCGATATCCAGTTTCTTGGTTTGTTGTTGAGAACCATAGTGCCTTTCGGTAACATTTCAATGTTCATAAAGTTTTAGGACCTTAAGTTCCATTGATTTAGGGAAAGAATTATGATTCTTTCACTGATCAACCAAACACGTTTTTGAATTAAATCAATTCTATTTTCAATGAGTTCTACAAACTAAATGAGGCCTAAGAACTTAAAGTAGAGTACAAGAGGTTCTCTACATACATCTTGACTGAAAATATGTGCAAAGTTTGACTAATGTGTGTATTTGATCAAAGAAAGACTAAAAGTATGTCAAAGATGTGTTTTTTAGAACTCCGGTGACCTTTGTGTGTGCGCTGTTAGACTTTAGTTTAGGTAGTAAAATGACCCGAACATCACAATGGTCCATGACATAAAGATTCGTTGAAAGAGAACATTAGACATACTTAACAAAAAAAAAAAAAAAAAAAAAAAAAATCTTTGACGTCTCGCACACTACTAATTAAAACATCTTTATACAACAAAATATTTTGGTTTTGATGCTTCAAACACATGTTTTGATACTCAGATACTCCCACATGTATAACAACTCACACGAGATCACTTTATATATAACACGCTTGTCGGCATATTCAACATTCATGAATAATTGGAGAAATATGATTTTGAAGGTGAAGATATGGGTCGTCCATGGAAACACCATTGTGTTTAATATTTACATTTCCATCATCATTTGGGCACAAGTGCACAAAGATGCACTTACCAACCAGCAGTGAACTACATTATGACCACAACCATATAAAAGTCATGAAAGATTGTTTAGATTTTGTCCCCAGAATTACAAAACTAGCCCTCAACTTGTGAAAATTGGATATTGGGTCCTTACTCTTTTCAACTTTCGATGTTTGCACCGTTTTTGGGTTAGACAACAAGAATATATAATATATTTTTGTTCAACATAAACCATTTATACTATTAAAATTTGGAATACATAATCTCTAAGGCTATAGGGTGTGGTCATGACTCTCATGACCACCATGATCCTCCACGTTAGTGTCATGTCACCCACCTCTAATTCACAATCCAAAATCACTACTCTAAGGGTGTGGTCATGACCCAAACCACTATCCTCTCATTTATTTTAATTTATCTTTGTCTAAAGAAAAAGGACATAATTACTTGAAAAATGGAAAGGAGGACCATGGTTGCCATGGTTTAATCCATGCAAACCAGGGTGGATTAGAGAAGGGGTGGTATAGCTTTCCATTCATGTTCCTAGGTGACGAATTATGTCCCAACCATGACATCCACACCCTTTAGCCTAAGTTCAAATAAGTAAAGTATTTTGTCTGTTTATTACAAGCATCAATTATCACAGCTTGTTTAAACAACCAAACATCACAATACAATCCTAATTAAGATACTAATAACAACAAATAAACTTTAAAGATAAGGTATCATGTACCAAAATATATTTGATTGTAACATTTTCTTAATTCATTTAGCTGAGTCATTAAAAAACTTAAAATTGTTTGTGGTGCGGTGATACTACTTTGGGGTCAAACTATAAGGTCATGTGTAGTGAAGGGTTATGTAGATGTGAGGTTATATGACACGTGGCAAATGTGTAAGAAATGGGGTTTATATAACTTGACTGTGTAGTCATTAGTTATGTAATAACTCATTCAATTATATATATATATATGTGTGTGTGTGTGTGTGTGTGTGAGAGAGAGAGAGAGAGAGAGAGAGAACCAATATGTAGCGTCATTATGCTCATCACGGAGGACCAATTTCAACAACCCATAGCGCCGGGGGGGGGGGGGTGTTCCCGGCGCTATGGGTAACGTAGCTCCCTTCATCACGCTCAGAGACCATGTTAGAGATCATATAATTAATAGAATACCCGACCAACCGAAGGATGAACTTACCCTCGACAACCCTCTCTAGTTCGGCCCATGTTTTAAAGGGAAAGCATATTACATTAGCTTAAGGAAAAATATTCCTCTGATAAACTCCTGTCCCACATAACACAAACATTTATAACCACACCTTGCAAACCAAACCCAAACCCAAACCCAAACACCCAATTGGGATTTTTAAATGGGTCAAATTGTGTCACTCTTATTAAGCTTGCTAATTTAAAATGGGTCCAAATGGGTCAACACATCAACTAACCATTGTCTACCGTCACCACTTACCGATCACCATTGACTCGAATGCAATACCTACCGCTCACTGTTGACACGACCATCACCACCCCTGCCACTGCACCACCTCCACCGTCACCATTGCAATCACCAAAACTAAATATAGTTGGAGAACCAATTTTGAAACCATAGGCCATTAGGTCTTAACACCATTTTTATATAACAAAATTGATCCCTTTTCAAAATAACCCGAACCCACTTTGACCCGTTTTGCTAGGCTTACATTTGAGTAAGTCTCACTTTTAAAAGTTTCCACAACTTAAACATCCACTATCTACAATATGGTAATTGCTATAAGCGTAAATTACATTTTTTTGTCATTTATGTTTGTATCGGATTTCAATAGATAACATTTAACTTCAATAATTACAATCACAATTCTTTATTTGCAAAACTCGTTATACCCTACATCCTTTAGCACTAACCATTTTAAAATATTAAGTTAAGTATATTCACATGAGGGTAGTTTAGTTTTTTTACCAATCAAATTAAAAATAGTTTAATAAAAAACTAATATATATACATATATATAGAAACGGGATCAAGAGAAAACGCTTAGTCATGTTTGATTGTGTTTCTTGATGTTGTCTTTATATTGTATTATAGGCTAGATCAAGTGTCGGTGTCATAGCGCACCTGTGACGAGTGAAACCGATAAAGATCGCACAACAACCATATTGGTACCTGTATTATTGGATATACTTTAAAGTGAAACCATTTAATTTATTTAATTTGATTTTTGTTTTTTTTCGATAACTCGCGTTCGTTATCTTTTTTTTTTTAAATTGAATACCAAATGTGTTTAATAATTTTTTTCTCGT
Organism: Helianthus annuus; assembly: GCF_002127325.2. Taxonomy (NCBI): domain Eukaryota; kingdom Viridiplantae; phylum Streptophyta; class Magnoliopsida; order Asterales; family Asteraceae; genus Helianthus; species Helianthus annuus. The sequence continues at coordinate 65,992,700 of NC_035438.2, read as the reverse complement.
TGTTTCTGTAAAAACTTCGTTGAAAAAAGAGTTTATTTTTCAAAATAGTATCACAGCAAATCAAGCGCTAATACATGTATTGTTATTATCGGAACCGACACTAGTATTCATTTTCATGGTTTTCAACGTAAAACCCATTTTTTGGATATATCATAACTTTAAAGTGAATGTTGGTACCGTACCATTACGTAACGAACTGAAACGGTTCCAACCGAATTCCCTTACGTAATGAACCAAACAGATACCGACCGAATTACCACCGTGTCGCGTGAGAAAATTCACCTAGTTAGTAACTTATAATAAAGTTACTATCTATAGTCAATAAAAATTGATAACTATATAATAATATAAAACTAGGGTATATGTCCGCACGTTGCGACGGTACGTTATGGCAGGCAATCAAGCAGTATTGGTATGGTTCATTACAGTCATGTATGATACGTACACTCAATCGATCGAAAATGATAAACGGACACTGATACTGACACATGTGTTGTTTGAATGGCATCAACCGATTCAGATCGTCACAATACCATTACTAATATTCATTTATTATCGCAGACAGAGTTGTATAAATGATAAGTTAACGAAAACGGAAACTATAAAAATGAATACAAGTTGTTATGGGTGGAATTCTGAGCCCATATCTGTGACAACCGTCACTTTTCCGTACATTCCGTACACTAATTAAACAGTAATTTGTGCTTAAATAATCGTGCATGATCTAGTTTACAAGACAAATGAATTTTTGATTACTGTTATGTACATACAATGGCATTTCATGATACAAGACTTTATTCGTTGCTACATGCAACACGAGAGAGTTCAGATGATACACAGAACAGAATTGGCACCATTACCAGACAAACTAAAAATGTTGACGAAGTTCAGTACATAGACAGACAATATTATGAGGCCCAGTATGAGCCAGAGATGACGCATTACACTAGTATAGTGTGTAGGGAAGTAAGGACCACAAAACTGCATGCTTAAGTGATAGACAAAGTGCCGGAAAGTGCCTAAAACACACTAAAAGTGCCAAATTCTGCAGAAAATAACCAAAATTCAGCTATTTTCAGCATTTAAGCATCTAATTATAATGCAGAAAAATGGTTTAATGGTCCAAAATACTTTCCTAAGTGTCGTGAACCGAATCTGTCATAAAAGACTACATAAAGCACACTAAACGGCGATATTTAGCACTTTAACGAACCGGTAACCAACCGAATAACCGGACACTACCCGAAACACCAAATTTTCATTAGAAGCATTGTTTTAGTGTTATGAAGCTAGTTATGGTCGCCAAACATGATAACATACCCTAAAACACTATAACACTTAAAACACTAACTAATAATCTTAATTTCTAACTAGATTACTTAACTAACAATTAGAATCCAACCAAGACACCCCCCCCCCCAAAACCGGTTGTAAAGTGGGCCCCAACCCCTTGATTTTCCTTTAATATTTTATTAGATATGCTCATGTGTAAGGGAACATAATTACCAAAGGTTAAAGGAATGTTGGAGAACTTTTTATAAAAACCTAAAGACTAAACACTACACTTCATTTCATCACCCTCAAACTCCATCATCTTCTTTCTTTCCTCCATTGTTCACGGCCAACACCCCCTATCTCTACACTCTCATTTCTAGTCCATTTCCATATAATCTAAGGTGCCTCTAAGGTGATTCAAGCATACTTAGGAAGGTTGGAAGCAAGGAGACTTGAAGGACATTCTTAGAGAGCTATTAACCACTCCTTTTCTTCATCATCTTGCATCTTGTTCTTCGCTAGCCATAGTGCTAGTAGTAAGTTCCATTGATCTTGTTTTTACTCACAATTTTAGTGGTTAAATTGTGAAGTAACTTGGTAAACTAAAGATCATAAAGAAACATAAGCATAAACATGAACATAAAGCTCTAAAACATGAAGATCAAGTTGTTCTAGTGTATGTATTGAGTTTGTTTGTTGATTTCTTGTGTGTATGGTGTAGATCACCATATGAAGCTTGCTAAGTGATGATTAAACACATGAACTAGCAAGTGTAAGGATAGATCTTGAGAAGTTTATAATGATCATCCTTTATGTAAATCATTAACTTGAAAATAAACTAGTTTTAGTGTATAATGATTTGTGATACATGTTATAAGTCTTGAAAATAAAGGATTTCAAAGATAATATTTTCAAGAGAACAAAGTTATTTACAAAATTTACAAGATCATGATTTTTAAAGAAACTAATCATATTTTTAGTGGTTAATCAAATGTAGAAATATATATTTAACAAGAAAAATTCAAAAAGAAATATTTTTAGAAAACCACTTTACAAGTTGTGAAGATCTAAATTCTTCAAGAATGATATTTTCAAATAAATAACCACACTTTTAAGGGTAACTAAACTTACTAAGTACACTAGTAAGTTACTACAAATTTTTTCAAAGTTTCAAGTTCATCACATAGTGTAAATTTCATATTTTTGACATATGGTAAGTGTTGAATGATTTGTTAATGATTGGTGATGATTTTACAAAGGAAAATGATATGCTTGAAAGCATGGAAACCTTCATTTTTAGGGGAAACTATGGCAAAATTTTCAAAAAAAAATACCAACACTTAGAAAATATTTTCTAAACAAGTGTTTACAAGTGTATTTTTAACTATGATTTTCCATATAAAGTATGGCATAGATTTTTGTAACAAAAATACAAGCATTGGAGGTTGGTTTTTACAAATAAAAATGGGTAAATATGTATTTCGAATATATATTTACATTAAAGACATTGTGTGTGATTATGTGAAATAGTTATATTATTTTAGGGAAAATAATATAACTTACAAATACCAAGAACTTACAACACCAAAATAATACCAAAAATTACATGGAATGAAATATGTAAGTTACACACTTGATATTGAGAAACCGAACAAGGAAACGCAACTTACAAGATATTCCGGAAAATACTCTTACAAATGTATTTTTGGTAAATACTATTTTGGATACAAGAGTTGAAAATATGATTTTTGAACATATTACCAAGTATATCATATTTTCGACAAAAAGAAAATATATTATTTTTGGAGATAAAAATATATATTTTCTTGACGATAAATTATTTTTGAACAAAACAACTCTACATCTATTTTCTAAGTGAAAATATATTATTTTGGAAACTACAAATACAAGAATACGAGAATACATCTATGAAATACTCCCATCCTTGGGAAGGAAACACGAAAACAAATAATTGAAGAGTATTATAACTCAGGATGATGTAAAGACATAAAAGAAACGTAACTCAAAACATGAATACTAAGGCAAGGCACGGCCCGCTCGTCTAATAGACCCTAGCACATTGTAGGTAGTCGTGTTTGCTGACGAGATTTGAGTTACGAGAACTGAAGACGCAAAACAGTGAGTTCATGCTCCCCCTTTTCTTTAACTGTTTTTGGTTTTATAACTCTCGGGGGTGAAATACATGTTACAAATACTTAAACGGTATGAAATGCCTATGAAATACTAGATCATGTGAGCATAGACTTAATACTAAAAATGCCATAAAGTCTTGGTGAAAACTAGTACCAAGCCATCAAAAACATTCATTATTTAGGGACGAGGGTTAGATCTAACGGGCACGGCCGAACCCCACTCATGGTCAAAACTAGTACCTAGTAGTGCTTTGGAGTCCCAGTCGAGGTTAATCGACACAGTCGAGGGAAATCGACACAGTTGAGGGTAATCGACACAGTCAAGGAGTCAGAACGAGTACTCCGACAAGGAGTCAGAACGAGTACTCCGACAAGGAATCAGAACGAGTATTCCGACAAGGAGTCATAACAAGTACTCCCCATGTCCTCACATGCCTTAAAGTTCTTGTAAAACATTCATGTTCATACACGTTTTTCATACCTGTTTACAAAAGAGTCTCTCAAAGATTTACAAGAATTACAGTACACAAACTAGACGCATGAACTCGCTCAACTTTTTGTTGATGTTTTCCAAAATTACATGTATTTCAGGTAACAGGATGGATCTTGGACGCAGGTGTCGTAACTAGAAGTTTAGATGTCATCCACTTTTGTTGATTTGTAACCTAGTCGAAGGTTGTGTTTTAAAAACTTGAATAAACAATGTATGTAATACATAAATTTTATGAATGGATGAACATCGTTTTGATCATGTAGTTGTTTATTACGGTTGAATGCAATGATATTAAACCAGTCACACATCATACGCTTCCGCAAAAGACAGGGTCTGACAGTTTGGTATCAGAGCTTCGATTGTAGTAAACTAGGATTCCTTCTCGAGTCTAGACTACAATCACTAGAGTTCTCACATGAAAACATTTTACAAAAAGGTTTTCATTGCATTCACGTAAGCGTCAAGATCCACGAGTCAAACACTTTTCAGAAAGAGACAAGGAAAGGACATTAGTAGGGAATACCCTCAAGATAAGGTGCCAATTAAGGTATAGTCTACACGAGTTAGACTTGCCAAAGATAAAATACACTCTTGGAGAGAATGAGTACCAAGTAGTGTTTTTGTCGTGAATTGACAACTAGAAAAATGACCCCCCAAAAACGAGAGTTATATGAAATATGATGCATCGAAATGCTTGTATATGCTAAGTAAGATATTTGTTTATCGATACATACATACGAATAAGTGTACGGAATAAATATTGACGTGAATACATATAAATAAGCGTACGTAATGATTAATGGCGTGAACAAGATACTTTCGACTCCGACTCCTATTACTATACTTGACTCGCATGATGAAGCTGTCGACCTCGCGTCCATTACAAAGCTCATGGCTGGAGTGACTACCAAACAATGATTCTGAGCTTACTTCCGTAGGAGATGGCTGCTCTTCCCTCTCGATCATGAAAGTGCCTGACTACGGTGATGATGACGAGGCAGAGGCGGCAACCTTGAACGAATTCTTAATCAACGGGACAAGATCCATGCGGCTTATGTGAAGCAAGATTGACGATATACTTGACCAGAAAAGGGAGATGAAGTATTCATCTTGAAGTTGCCCCTCCAACTATCAGGAATTCTCTTTATTCCTACTTCATTTAATCATCGTGCATATTCGCGCGTAACGATAACGAGTGTTAGCGCGTGGACCACTGCAATGGTCCTTTCCATGACAAAGGTATAAGGACAGTAGTGTCCCCTCCATGATAGATCATCTGCTTGGACGAGAGAAAACTGGGGTAATTATGCAAGACAATTTATTATTACGGGGGCCCACGTAATAACGACATGTAGTGCATGGAAATCCTGGTGGACTCTGCGGGTCGAGCTAACGATCACTATACAAAATAAACTCTAGGTGTTCACACCTTCATATGGTAGAACAATACCTAGACCAGTGCTTTAGCACTTATTAAAGTAGGAAACTTGTCTTGCCTACTTCGTGTACCAGACGCTTGAGAAATGATACTTACGCAAGAGAAGAGGAATAACATTCAGAAAGGTTCAATGATGTTACGCTCTACCACCTTATGAAACTTGTATGACCAGGGCGATGTAGCCTCAAATACATTATTACAATCAATAGGCCAAGTTACCAAGCCTATGTGAAGGCTCAGTTATTGTTTCCTAGCTCAAACATTGTTGATTGTATATACATGTGAAATTGGGCGATTACATGATGACTTATGGTGCTATGTACCTCATAGACAATTATGGAATGTTGTCTAACCTACTTCATACCATTTTGACAGAAGAAAATGCCGCCCAGACGAGACACAAACACCAGTACATTACCAAGGACAGAAGCCGAGCTTCAAGAACGAATCTCACAGGCAATTGCACAACATGAAGCCCTCCGCTCTGAACACAGTGGTGGCACTACCAGAAATAACCCTCCAACTGGCTGCACCTATAAGCAATTCCTTGACTGCAAGCCATTAAACTTTGACGGCACAGGAGGTGCTGTTGCGTTTGTTCGTTGGACAGAAAAGACTGACTCCGTTCTAAGGATGAGTAACTGTTCACCTCAGCAGTGAGTTACCTTTATCTTAGGGTTATTTTTAGATGGCACACTTGTCACACCCCCAAAATCCACCTGCGGAGTATCACCGCTTGGGAGCGTGACTGACCAGGATCAAGCCACCAATCATATAGAACAATATATATAGTAAAAGTAATTGCTATTAAACCAAACCAAATCCATATGAAAGGTGTTCCAAAACATAAGTAAGTTATCATTGTTTAGCGGAAGCGTATAAATAAAACCCATCATAATAAAGTATCAAATGTCATAAGTGTTTAACAAGACAATCACGATCCAAGCCCACAACGACCAGCTCCTCCCTGTGCAAGCTCCATGTATCTAACGACCTGCAAGGCATGTAACAGAGGATCAACAACTAGTTGAGCGAGTTCACAGAAAGTAAGTGCGTAATAGTAAGTTCGTTGGTAACATGTGGCTCTACTGGGCCGATAGTACGTTCTATTGGTGGGGGCTTCCCATGTTGTATAACCACTAGACTATTCGTAACCATAAGTGTTCTACATATCCCGAGAACAGTAATACGTACAAGTTTACGTAGGTTTTACGTAAGTATCCTTCACAACCGAGGATAGGGGTACGCGGGGGTTTATGTAGGTTTTACGTAAGTGCCTGACACAACCGAGGCAGTAGTGAGTATAAGTTCACGTAGGTTTTACGTGAGTGTCCTTCGCAACCTGAGGACAGTGAGTAGCATAAGTATACGTAGGTTTTACGTATGTGTCCTGCACAACCGAGGACGATGGTATGGTAGTCTAGTAACAGTTTTGTAGGTACGATTCTATTCAAGCTCATCCCTTCAATCCCAATTCCCATGCCCAGGGAATCCCATTCCTTAGTAAGAGTGTGAACTCACCTTGGTTTGCTCGGTATGCTAAGTATGTGTTCACAAGTAATCACTCAAGTCCTATAGGGTGCATGTTTACACAATCAGTTCAAGATCGTAACAGTTTGCATGCAATTCTATATCACATATTGCTTGGCAGATAACATCATGCACCACATAAACAGGTAGTCACATTCATAACATTCCTGCTTCACACTTTCACAGTTAACTGAGTTAATAATCTTAACTGAATTATCATATGTGTCAGAGTTGCATCGGCTATCAATTTAACAAAACTCAGACATCAGGTGTCACACCCCAACCGATGGCGGAATCATCGGGGCGCGGCACTGAGCGAAACAGATTGTTCAGAAGTTTCCACAACAACTATCATACAATTCAGTTATATAACACGTCCCATACCGTGTCCCAAACAATAACAAGTTATCATAGAAATCAACTAAACAATATGGGAACTGTTCCGACAACTCAAATTCTTAATTATTACAGACTGAATTAAATATTGTTTTGAGACTTCTAAACGGCTAACTGTAGATCTTACTGACTACAGGTGCCAGTACAAGATCTACAGATAATTATGGCCCTGGAGCAGGTATGTGGACACTGTCCTAAGGTCACAGGCTCCTAGAAGCTTATTATTGCCCCGCTTCCCTAGCACGCTAGTAGCTTAAACACCTGTCACATACGTTAAAATAAAAGTCAATACATATAATGTAAAGGTGAGTACACAAGTTTGATATAGCATATAAAGTTCGAAAGTTTACGCATAACCAAGCACGTACACAAGGGCAAACGATGCATGTAAATTATCAACATGGGACCATCGATACCAACGACTTCGAGTTGACTGTCCGAGACAGTTCGCAATACATGATTACCACTGTAATCCATGCAAGTAATTGTCCTTAGCAACCCCCGTGTGAACGGGTGCTGAGTCCAAACTATAGTACTACGTTGCTAAAGCAGGCAGATAGCACTCCACGTGTAAACATAATAAACAGCAATCATTTAGTCAAGTAATACATGCAAGTAGGTTAGCGTTCAAACAGTTTGTGTTGTTTGTGAATTTGATAGATTACGTATGTAACACCCAAAAGTGCTGAAAGCAAAAAGGGATCGAGTATACTCACAGTGGTTGGTTGTGGATTGAAAGGAGCACTGAGAATAGGTTAGCCTGAATAGTTCGATAACACAACGATGAGTAACGCGTAAAAAGTAAACAATGTACTTGGATCGAGTAGACCATTCGATCGGACGGCAGTTCGATCGAGTGGGCTGTTCGATTGGTTTGAAAGTCCGTTCGAACATCCATTCGATCGGCCTGCTGGCTCGATCGGCTGGTTCCTTCAAGTGGATTGTTTCTTCCTTTAATGTGAAGGATGTGTTTGTGTATGATGGTTTGTATTTCCTTTCAAGTTGGCCGATCGAACGGGCTGTTCGATCGGTTAGCCCAACCGATCGGCTAGCACTTCATTGTTTTCAAATATGTCACTCGATCGGTTGGCATGTTCGATCGGATGACATTCCAATGTTTCGAAAAGTCTAAGTGTTTTGAAGTGTAGTATCTCATGATTCGAGTAGTAATGATTACAATCGAGTGGCTCGATCGAACAGTACCTCGTCAATACTATACCTTTGTGAGTTGGTGGCCCTAAGTGCTAGTCGATCGGTTAGCCTAGTCGATCGGCTGGCATAGTCGTTCGGTTGGGCTGTTCGATCGAACAGCCTAGCCGTTCGGCCAGCTTCTCGATTCGGTTAACCTATCACTTAACACTTGGTTATTCCCGTTAATTGTTGATGTTTTAGAGACATTTTGACTACGAGTTGAACCACGAAGCTGAAGTCCCTACTTAGTCTACTGACTCGAGCAGGAATCACCCAAGCTCGGCCAGAGGCGGTTTGGAACTTAAGTTTAACGTTTAACCCGAAATCGGTATATCTCTCGGTAGAACCCGAATCTTGAACCATGTGTTTGTTTAGATTGGTTTATAAATCGGTTCAAGCTTCGTTTTCACCTTTTTGAGTGTAAAAGAGTTGAAAGATAGATAAAAACCCATCTTCCAATCCTTTTCCACCGTGAAATGTTAAGATCTTTGGAAGATTTTAGGTTATTTATGTGGAAATCGGTTAGATCTAAGTTATTCATGGTGGAATGATGCCAAAACTTAGTGTTCTTGAAGAACACATGATGACATCACCCAAGAACACCTAGATCTTGGTGATTTCATGGATGAAATCCAAGTTTTGAAAGATAGAAAGATGTAGAATCGATTAATGAACAAAAACGTACAAGGATTAGAGCGAAATACTTACCGGTTTGAGAGAAATCTGAGATTTAGTGAGAAGAAGAGGCTGGTCGGTCAGAGCTTTCCAAAAGTGGAAAGTTTGACAAGGACAGCCCTATTTATAGGCTTCCAAAAGAGGAAAGGGTCAGCTGATCGAACAGCATCCCTGATCGAGCGGCTGTCCGATCGAACAGCCTGTTCGATCGGCTAGCCTGTTCGATCAGGTTGCCCTGTTCGATCGGCTAGCCTGTTCGATCAGGTTGCCCTGTTCGATCGGCTTGCCTGGTTTTGAGTGTTTTGCGACGATTTTTGATATTTCAAGTTCGATGAACGATGATTTGAGAATGATAGAATTCCTAATCAAATTACTTTCAGTCCCAACTACTATATCTAACATACAAGCATCCCTACGACCATTTCGGGTTCGATTTCCATTGAGTTTGATTCACCTTTGAGTCTTGATTGATTTGATTGATTCACCACACACTTTAACATAAAAGTAACATGCACAAGTAACACGTAAGGCACACACACACGTATAAAAGCATTAAAATTATCCACACTTGAGTTTGATGATTGATTTGATTAGCTTGATTATTGATTGACTAGCTTTATTGCATTGTTACTTCCTATCATTCACAGTCGGTCGTTGATTCACAGTTCGATTATCGGCCGATTAGTTTGATTATACAACACTTACTCCAAATAGTAGGAAATCAAAATGAAACTAAAATGAAATTAATCTTTATTGATCTTTAATTCCAATAACAGTCAACCCTTGACTTTGACTTTGACTTTTGGGAAACACGGGGTGTTACAGTCTCCCCTCCTTTAGGGAATTTCGTCCCGAAATTAGGCCGAGAACCGTACATCGCCGTGTAATTTTACCAATTTGATGCTTCAGATCTATCTGAACAACTGCGGGTACTTGGCCTTCATGTCACTTTCGAGTTCCCAAGTGAACTCCGCGCCTCGTTTGCCTTCCCATCGTACTTTTACAATAGGAATGCGAGAGCGTCTGAGTTGCTTGGTCTGTCGGTCCATGATCTCGACAGGCTTTTCCACGAAGTGTAGCGTCTCATTGACCTGAAGATCGTCGAGTGGTATTATTGCGTCGTGGTCGGCTACGCATTTTCGAAGGTTTGAAATATGGAAAGTCGGGTGGACATTGCTGAGTTCCTCCGGTAATTCGAGTTTGTAGGCAACCTTACCGATCCTTTCCAGAATCTTAAAAGGTCCAACAAATCGAGGCGCAAGTTTCCCTCTTTTGCCGAATCGGACTACTCCCTTCCAAGGTGATACCTTTAGGAGTACGTAGTCGCCAACTGCAAATTCGCGGGGCTTGCGTCGTTTATCGGCGTACATCTTTTGTCTGTCCCGGGCCTTCACCAAGTTTTCCCTTATCTGGTGGATCTTGTCAGTCGTTTCTTGCAGAATCTCGGGCCCAGTCAATTGTGAATGACCGACCTCGTGCCATACAATAGGCGAGCGACATCTCCTACCATACAAGGCTTCGAAAGGTGCCATTTCGATGCTGGAGTGATAGCTATTATTGTACGAAAATTCGACCAACGGTAGGTGTTTGCTCCAACTACCACCAAAATCGATAACACACGCACGGAGCATGTCTTCAATAGTACGAATCGTTCTTTCAGTCTGCCCGTCGGTTTGCGGGTGGAATGCGGTACTCAAATTCAGCGTCGTACCAAGAGCTGCTTGAAAAGTTTCCCACAATCTCGATGTAAACCGAGCATCGCGATCAGAAATGATGTCTCGAGGCGTACCATGATTCTTAATGATCTCGTCGGTGTAGATTTGGGCTAGCTTGGCCACCTTATAGTCTTCTCGTATTGGCAGAAAGTGGGCTGATTTGGTTAGACGGTCGACTATAACCCAAATACTGTCGTGACCTGATGGCGTGGTCGGAAGCTTAGTTATGAAATCCATAGCTATGCTTTCCCACTTCCATACGGGTATCGGCGGTTGTTCGAGTAAGCCTGAAGGTCTTTGGTGTTCAGCCTTGACTCTTGCACAAGTTAAACAGCTACCAACATATAGAGCAATATCCCTTTTCATCCCAGGCCACCAGTACTTGTAGCGAAGGTCCTGGTACATTTTGTCCGCACCGGGATGAATGGAATATCGGGATTTGTGGGCTTCGTTCATGATGATCTTTCGCAAATCTGTCCTCCTCGGAACCCAGATTCGGTCCAGATAATAGAATATCCCATTGGCTTTGCTCACGAGCTGAGTTCCATCGTGATAGATTCGTTCTTTCTTCAACGTACGCTCGTTGAAGCAAGCATGTTGTGCTTCGCGGATGAGAGCTTCGAGGTTATACTGAGCCTGGAGGTTTCGAACTCCTATCACGTAATTCTTTCTGCTGAGGGCGTCTGCAACTACATTCGCCTTGCCTGGGTGATAACGGATCTCACAGTCGTAATCGTTGAGAAGTTCTACCCATCGGCGTTGACGCATATTGAGTTCTCTCTGGTTAAAGATATGTTGTAGGCTCTTGTGATCGGTGAAGATCGTACACCTTGTACCATACAGGTAGTGTCGCCAAATCTTTAAGGCAAAGACAACTGCGCCTAGCTCGAGGTCATGGGTTGTATAGTTCTTCTCGTGGATTTTGAGCTGTCGAGATGCGTAAGCTATAACCTTGTCTCGTTGCATGAGAACACAGCCAAGTCCAAGGTTTGAAGCATCACAATAGACAACGAAGTCATCGCTTCCATCCGGCAGTGTAAGGACTGGTGCATGGCACAGCATGTGTTTGAGGGTTTGGAAAGCAGTCTCCTGCGCGGTTCCCCACACAAAAGGCTTGTCTTTATGAGTAAGGGAGGTAAGCGGTACAGCAATCTTTGAGAATCCTTCGATGAATCGCCGGTAGTAACCGGCTAATCCGAGAAAAGAGCGATCTTCTGACGGATTCTTTGGCGTAACCCATCCCTTGACTGCCTCAATCTTTGCAGGATCAACGTGTATACCCCGACTATTCACAATGTGACCTAGAAATTGAACTTCCTCCAACCAGAACTCACACTTGGAGAACTTGGCGTAGAGTTGGTTTCCCTGAAGCAACTCGAGAACCAATCGCAAATGCTGCGCATGTTCGGCCCTCGATCTGGAATAGATCAGGACATCGTCGATAAATACAATGACGAAACGGTCTAAGAACGGTTTACACACGCGATTCATCAGATCCATAAAGACCGCGGGTGCGTTGGTCAAACCAAAAGGCATGACAACAAACTCGTAGTGGCCGTATCGGGTTCGAAAAGCGGTTTTGGGTATGTCTTCCTCTTGAATCCGCAACTGATGGTAGCCTGAACGTAGATCAATCTTGGAAAAACACTGAGCACCTTGTAGTTGGTCAAACAGATCATCGATTCTTGGTAAGGGGTATCGGTTCTTGATGGTCAGCTTGTTCAATTCCCGGTAATCGATGCACATTCGGAACGACCCGTCCTTCTTTTTGACGAAAAGGACTGGTGCGCCCCATGGAGAAGTGCTCGGGCGAATGAAGCCTTTTTCAAGTAACTCTTGGAGTTGGTTTGAGAGTTCTCGCATCTCAGATGGAGCGAGTCGATACGGAGCTTTGGCCACTGGGTTGGCTCCTGGAATAAGGTCGATTCGAAAGTCGATATCGCGACTTGGAGGTAATCCAGGAAGATCATCAGGGAACACCTGAGGAAATTCTCGGACAACGGGAACATCCTTGACTTCAACTTTCCTTTTCTTGTCCGTCTCAGCTACAACAATGTTGGCCAAGAAGGCTCGATATTCCTTGCGGAGATATTTGCGAGCTTGAAGACATGACATGAGCTTGAGATCTTTTGCAGTAGTTTCACCATAAACACATAGAATATCACCACTAGCTAGCACAAAACGAATCATCTTATCGGAACACACAACTTCAGCATGGTTTTCACGAAGAAAGTCCATGCCTACTATGACATCAAAACTTCCGAGCTGCATTGGAATGAGATTAATCGGGAATATATGATTGTTGAGCTCGAGAGTACAATCACGGAGCACAGAATTGACAGCAATGGTTCTTCCGGTAGCGACTTCCACTTCGAAGGGTGACGAAAGATAAGAGCGCTTACGTCTAAGAAGCTTCTCAAATTCAAATGACACAAAGCAGTTATCGGCTCCAGTATCAAACAAACATGATGCATGTATACCATTCACAAGGAACGTACCATTGACCACGTTGTTGTCAGCTTGAGCCTGGCGTGCGTTGATGTTGAAAGTTCTGGCGTGAGCGGCTTGTTGTTGAGGCTGCTGTTGTTGTTGCTGGGGTTGTTGAGCTTCTTGTTTCACCACTCTGTTCGGGCACCGGTTTGCGAAGTGGTTAGGGTCACCACATGCAAAGCAGGTCCGAACATTGTTTGCCGGGGCCTGTGCAGCTTGAGGAGCTTGAGGAGCAGGTAGCAGGGCTTGGTTAACAGCGGCTTGAGCTTGCGTTTGACGAGGACCATAGCGGCAATTCGCAGTGAAATGCCCGTAAACGTTGCAGTGGGCACAGTAACGGCAGGCCACACCCACCGGGTGATGATAAGAGCATGTAGCACAGAGTGGGTGGGGGCCGGTGTACGCACGCTTAGCCGGCGGCGCATTGATCACTGGCGCAGTGCGCTGTGGTTGTTGCTGTTGTGGCGGTACTGACTGAAGAGGAGCAGCATTGGTTGCGGCGGCGCAACTCTTGTTTTTCTTTCTTCTTCTCGAGGACTTGGAGGCTTGAGCAGTAGGGTTGTCGGTTGATGCGGCAGTAACTTGATGCAACGATTTGGATGGCTTATCCCAGACACCAGCCTTAACTCGCTTGTCGTTAATCTCGGCAGCGAGTAGGTAGGTTTCCTCGATTGATGCGGGTTTGGCGGCGAACACAAAATCTGCAACACAATCCGGAAGAGCACGGATGTATTTCTTGATGGTCATCTCGGGAGTCTTGACCTGGTCTGGACAGATAATGCTCAGTTGTTTGAAACGGGCGGTGAGACCAGCGTTGTCGCCCTCCTTCTGCTTGATGGTCCAGAACTCATCCTCCAACTTTTGGCGTTCGTGGGGAGGACAGAACTCGTCCAGCATGATAGCCTTCAGTTCCTCCCACGTCAGTTCGTAGGCAGCGTCGTTCCCGCGCTTATTCCTTTCGGTTGTCCACCAGTCCAATGCCCGCGACTGGAAGACACCGGTAGCATTGAGAGTTCGAAGATGTTCCGGGCATCCGCTTTGACGAAGGGTAACTTCCACAGAGTCAAACCAGTGAAATAAGCCTGTAGGGCCCTCTTCACCGGTGAACTCCTTTGGTCCACATGCCTTAAATTGCTTGAAGCTGAACGGAGCTTTGCTGGATTCAGTGAGGGTTCGGGATTCTTCCGACGACTTGCTTGTGTTTTCGTACACCTCACTGACAGCTTTCGCTACAGACTTTGAGATGAGCTTGGCGAGACGTCGGTCTCTCTTTTCCTGACGGGAAAGGTTTTGGCGAGTTCTTGATGATGACGACATGGTCTGCAATAGACATCGTCATAGGGCTCAACACAACGAATTCGAATCTCGCACGTCTTAGTTTACTAAAGCTTAGAATCACGTCGCATCTCACGTCACGTACACATATAAACACATAAGCACATCATCATAGAGGCACATAAGCACAGAAGCAATTAGGGCACATAAGCATTTAAGCAAATAGAGCACTTAATTCCCTAAACACGTACGAAATTTTTATCACAGAGGCAGTCAGAAAACAGAAACCTATAGCCACAAGTCGAGTGTCGTTCGTTTTGCATATTGGATAGCATCACATTGTATCGTCTAACCTAGTCGTATAGCGTAGCATAGCACACTGGTTTTGTTTAGATCACATCAACAGGGATTTGAATCGAGATAGGATAGCAACAAAAGTCACGCAGATTGATAACAAATGGAGCAATCAACGAATCTTTAAAACACGTAAACAGGTAAATCATATAAAATCAACGAAGCAACACTCAAAATCGGAAAATGGATTGTCTGCGGCCACTAGACTTTGACTAACCATGGCAATTTAACTATTCACAGTTGACTTGTCGTCACTTTCGACTCTAGGGGACATGTTTCTGCCTCGATTCTTGGGCATTATGCATGCGCATTCTAGGCCATACTCGTGAGTTCAGGTCGTTGGAGTCCGTCAATTGCCTTGGCGAGATAAAATGAAGTTGGAATAACTGCCAAGGTTAGGGTTTCACCCCTAGCTCAGCAATTTCTTCCTTGTTTCAAGAAAATTTAGAGGAAAGTTTTCATCAAATTACGGGTTTCAGCCCTAATTTGGGATAATTCTCCCCCGTTTGTTGATAGAAATTTGCACAAAGTAACTGGCAAAAATTTGTAATTTAGGCAGGAATTCGCGGGTTTCACTCCTAATCCCGTCCAAACTACAAAATTTGGCTCGGAGTTCGGATGTAATGATAGAATAGAAGGAACAACATAAAATAAGCACATAAACTTGGTCTCTTGGTTCCTAACTATAGTCTAGGTCTCTAAGACAGCGATCCGGACTAGATCGTGTCTAACCTAATTCCCTATAGTTATGGCTCTGATACCAATCTGTCACACCCCAACCGATGGCGGAATCATCGGGGCGCGGCACTGAGCGAAACAGATTGTTCAGAAGTTTCCACAACAACTATCATACAATTCAGTTATATAACACGTCCCATACCGTGTCCCAAACAATAACAAGTTATCATAGAAATCAACTAAACAATATGGGAACTGTTCCGACAACTCAAATTCTTAATTATTACAGACTGAATTAAATATTGTTTTGAGACTTCTAAACGGCTAACTGTAGATCTTACTGACTACAGGTGCCAGTACAAGATCTACAGATAATTATGGCCCTGGAGCAGGTATGTGGACACTGTCCTAAGGTCACAGGCTCCTAGAAGCTTATTATTGCCTCGCTTCCCTAGCACGCTAGTAGCTTAAACACCTGTCACATACGTTAAAATAAAAGTCAATACATATAATGTAAAGGTGAGTACACAAGTTTGATATAGCATATAAAGTTCGAAAGTTTACGCATAACCAAGCACGTACACAAGGGCAAACGATGCATGTAAATTATCAACATGGGACCATCGATACCAACGACTTCGAGTTGACTGTCCGAGACAGTTCGCAATACATGATTACCACTGTAATCCATGCAAGTAATTGTCCTTAGCAACCCCCGTGTGAACGGGTGCTGAGTCCAAACTATAGTACTACGTTGCTAAAGCAGGCAGATAGCACTCCACGTGTAAACATAATAAACAGCAATCATTTAGTCAAGTAATACATGCAAGTAGGTTAGCGTTCAAACAGTTTGTGTTGTTTGTGAATTTGATAGATTACGTATGTAACACCCAAAAGTGCTGAAAGCAAAAAGGGATCGAGTATACTCACAGTGGTTGGTTGTGGATTGAAAGGAGCACTGAGAATAGGTTAGCCTGAATAGTTCGATAACACAACGATGAGTAACGCGTAAAAAGTAAACAATGTACTTGGATCGAGTAGACCATTCGATCGGACGGCAGTTCGATCGAGTGGGCTGTTCGATTGGTTTGAAAGTCCGTTCGAACATCCATTCGATCGGCCTGCTGGCTCGATCGGCTGGTTCCTTCAAGTGGATTGTTTCTTCCTTTAATGTGAAGGATGTGTTTGTGTATGATGGTTTGTATTTCCTTTCAAGTTGGCCGATCGAACGGGCTGTTCGATCGGTTAGCCCAACCGATCGGCTAGCACTTCATTGTTTTCAAATATGTCACTCGATCGGTTGGCATGTTCGATCGGATGACATTCCAATGTTTCGAAAAGTCTAAGTGTTTTGAAGTGTAGTATCTCATGATTCGAGTAGTAATGATTACAATCGAGTGGCTCGATCGAACAGTACCTCGTCAATACTATACCTTTGTGAGTTGGTGGCCCTAAGTGCTAGTCGATCGGTTAGCCTAGTCGATCGGCTGGCATAGTCGTTCGGTTGGGCTGTTCGATCGAACAGCCTAGCCGTTCGGCCAGCTTCTCGATTCGGTTAACCTATCACTTAACACTTGGTTATTCCCGTTAATTGTTGATGTTTTAGAGACATTTTGACTACGAGTTGAACCACGAAGCTGAAGTCCCTACTTAGTCTACTGACTCGAGCAGGAATCACCCAAGCTCGGCCAGAGGCGGTTTGGAACTTAAGTTTAACGTTTAACCCGAAATCGGTATATCTCTCGGTAGAACCCGAATCTTGAACCATGTGTTTGTTTAGATTGGTTTATAAATCGGTTCAAGCTTCGTTTTCACCTTTTTGAGTGTAAAAGAGTTGAAAGATAGATAAAAACCCATCTTCCAATCCTTTTCCACCGTGAAATGTTAAGATCTTTGGAAGATTTTAGGTTATTTATGTGGAAATCGGTTAGATCTAAGTTATTCATGGTGGAATGATGCCAAAACTTAGTGTTCTTGAAGAACACATGATGACATCACCCAAGAACACCTAGATCTTGGTGATTTCATGGATGAAATCCAAGTTTTGAAAGATAGAAAGATGTAGAATCGATTAATGAACAAAAACGTACAAGGATTAGAGCGAAATACTTACCGGTTTGAGAGAAATCTGAGATTTAGTGAGAAGAAGAGGCTGGTCGGTCAGAGCTTTCCAAAAGTGGAAAGTTTGACAAGGACAGCCCTATTTATAGGCTTCCAAAAGAGGAAAGGGTCAGCTGATCGAACAGCATCCCTGATCGAGCGGCTGTCCGATCGAACAGCCTGTTCGATCGGCTAGCCTGTTCGATCAGGTTGCCCTGTTCGATCGGCTAGCCTGTTCGATCAGGTTGCCCTGTTCGATCGGCTTGCCTGGTTTTGAGTGTTTTGCGACGATTTTTGATATTTCAAGTTCGATGAACGATGATTTGAGAATGATAGAATTCCTAATCAAATTACTTTCAGTCCCAACTACTATATCTAACATACAAGCATCCCTACGACCATTTCGGGTTCGATTTCCATTGAGTTTGATTCACCTTTGAGTCTTGATTGATTTGATTGATTCACCACACACTTTAACATAAAAGTAACATGCACAAGTAACACGTAAGGCACACACACACGTATAAAAGCATTAAAATTATCCACACTTGAGTTTGATGATTGATTTGATTAGCTTGATTATTGATTGACTAGCTTTATTGCATTGTTACTTCCTATCATTCACAGTCGGTCGTTGATTCACAGTTCGATTATCGGCCGATTAGTTTGATTATACAACACTTACTCCAAATAGTAGGAAATCAAAATGAAACTAAAATGAAATTAATCTTTATTGATCTTTAATTCCAATAACAGTCAACCCTTGACTTTGACTTTGACTTTTGGGAAACACGGGGTGTTACATCAGGTGCAGGCATACATAATTCGGACCACCAAGCATCACAAACGAAAGGTCTGACAAGGGGCATCCCTCAAAAACTCAGACATCCACCTTGTCTAACATAAACCTCGGACATCCCATGATCCCTTACAAAGTCGGACCCCTATAACTACAAGTAAAAGTCGGAACTAGTGACTTGATTACAAAAAAACTCGGACAGGGGGGGGGGGGTGGGCTTCACAAAAGTCGGACAAAGGCTAATGAAATTCGGACCAAGGGGATTGGGCCTTAAAGTACGGATCCCCCTCACTAGGCAAAAGGTCGGACCAAGGGATTGGCAAGAAACTCGGACCATATAATGTATACAAAACTCGGACCATATGATGTATTCAAGAACTCGGACCATATAGTGTATACAAGACTCGGACCATATGATGTATTCAAGAACTCGGACCATGTAATGCTCACAAAAGAATTCGGACTCCAAGTCATAAGTTTGAAAGCTCGGACAAGAATTCTATCTTAAAACTCGGACTTTATTATCATTTCAAGAGTTCGGATCTTATAAAGCAATAACAAAAGTCGGACTATTCATAACATGTATAATGTTCGGACCATATGCATACTTGATACCAAAACCCTAGCTACGCACATAAACATGAAATAAGCAGCATAACAGTTACGTTCTTACGAACAAAGAACCCTAATTTCATTCATATTGACGGCAGAATTATAATCAATCGACCGATGCTTAACAACAACAGTCATCACAAGAATAATCTATCAAGCATGCAACTAATCATCATCATAATCACAATTATCCATAATCAAATCAAAATCACAGAATATTATATGAGGAACTAGGGTTTTCATGAACACATAATCAAGAATCAAGAATTGATAACAATCAAGAAATCAATAAACAATAAGCATTTACCTTGTGTTGATTCTAGAGAAAATGTGGAATCGAAAGTGATGAATAGCTTGCCAATGATGATGTGATAATTGCCAGAGAAAACCAAAGAAGTGAAAGTACGTGCTTGGATTTTTTTTTTTTTGTGAGAATGATTAGTGAACAAGGGATTAGGGTTAAGTATCACTAGGATTTCACTAATAACTCTATCCACCCTTAATTATTATATTTTACAATAGTGCACCATCTCACAACAATTTCACAGTTTCACCACCAAGTTTATGCATTTAACAAATTTATCACAATTAACACATAACCATGCATAATCACACAATGCACTTTATTGTATCAAAACGTTACAGTTCCATAGCCAATTATTTGTACAATTAAACAACTAGACAATACATGAACGTGCAATAAATGCGAAATAGAAATCTTGGAAATTCGAGTTGTCACAACACTCTCCTGGTGGAACCTTCAGGTTCAGACCCTTGGTGCAGATGCTGCTTACGCACTGAGCTGGGACGAGCTCAAGGAAATGATGGAAAAGAAATACTGTTCTAGGGCTGAAATCCAGAAGCTTGAGGTGGAGTTCTGGAATTTGAAAACGGATGGACCGAAGATTCCTGAATATGTCCAGCGATTTCACGACTCGTCTAGAGTCGTCCCCTACTTAGTCTAGCCAGAATTCAAGAGGATTGAGCGATTCATTTGGGGACTTGCACCTCAGATCAGGAGCATGGTTACTTCCTCAAAGCCCTCGACCATCGAAGAAGCTATCGATTTGAGTGTCACTCTTACTGAAGAAGCTCTACGCATGGAGAAATTTTTGGAATCTGAGGATAACAAGAAAGAGACTCATGTGGAGTCATCAGGCAACAAGAAGAGGAAGTCTCCAAACTTAAAGATAAGCACCCAAGTCAACTATGGGAGCTCTAAAGAAACAAAAGAAAGAAAGTGAATCCGTCGTATGGCAGGAAAACTGTTGGAGCCACTAATAAGGCCGGTGATAAAGGTTACTCGGGGACTAAGCCGAGGTGCGGGGAATGCAATTCTCACCATAAAGGTCGATGTCTGAGGCCTAAGTGCGGAAAGTGTGGAAAAGAAGGGCACAACAAGGATGCCTGTTGGGCGAAAGACCCATATGGAAGAGATAAGAGAGTACCAGGTTGCTACAGATGTGGTGAAGCAGGGCACTTTAGGAAAGATTGCCCTAGGAAGAAACAAGCAAGGAAGGGTTTCCATGATCGAAACTCGTGAAACACGCCAGGATCCAGATGCGGTTACAGGTACGTTCCCTATTAACCAACCTTACGCATCTAATTTTGATTAACACTGGCATCAACTTTAATTTTGTATGCTTAGAAATTAAGAAACTGCTTGGTCTAGTTTCGAGTAAAATAGACGTCCCGTATTCTTTAGAAATGGGCATATGGAAGGCTAGTTTAAGTAGACGAAGCAATCAAGGATTGTATTTAGGGACTCAGAAGGCCGGAACTTTCTGTTACCGTTGACTTAAGAAGTCATAATATGATAATCAGCATGGATTGGATATCCAAGTATAGAGCCTGAGAACGTCTCCGTTATGAAAAAAGTTCCAGAAGCCTTTTCTAAAGACTTGCCAGGAACGCCCCGCCGCAGCGTCAAGAGGAGTTTAGGATAAACCTCGTGCCAGGAGCAGCACCGGTGCCGAATGACGTCTTACCGACTAGCTTCGTCCGCGAAGCATGAACCTCCGATATAACTGCAAGAGCTGCTAGACAGAGGAAATTAAGAACATGACATCCTTAGTTAAGGACACAAGGAGAAAGTTGACAGTTTCCATTTTGCATATATTCCAGAGAATTGGATATCAAGGATTGGTATCCTTTGCCAAGGATTGATGCCATGAACCAACCAATCGTCAGATCCTAGTTACCACTCAAGGATCAACTTGAGGACAGGATGTCCTCAACTGTGAATACACGAAGGAAATATCCCTAAAACGACCTTTAGGACTCGCTTCGAGTATTACGAGTTCCTTGTCATACCATTGGGCTTAACACATGCATCGACAATATTCATGGACCTCATGAATCGAAGTGTAAGCCATACCTGGATAAATCATGATTTTACTTATTGACTACGTTCATATAGGCCCAACGACCAAGGGAGGTCGTAAGCAACAGCTGCAGTTACCTTGCAACTCCTAGAGAAAGAACAGTATGTGCTATGATAACGAAAAGCGGATTTCGAATTCGCAAAGTGAGAATTTTAAGATACATGGCGGATAAAAACGAGATTTATGTCAACCTTGCAACCAAGAGCTAAGGAGCTAGAGTTGCAATTATGTGACGCTTCTCGACAAAGTCTCGATTTTACGTCAATGCAACGAGACCACAACATTACATACGTGCCACGTTGATTAAGAGATCATGAGAAGAAACCTTGATCTAGGCACAGTAGTTGCGCGCCCGAAATTTGACGTCATTACCTGAAAGAAAACGCTACACGATCTTTACTAACCACAAAGGTTGCAGCACCCCGTTGATCGTAAGAACTCGAATATTAACAAAGATGGACTAAGCTACTAAACGATGCAGACTGTATGAACACGATACGTGCTTGTGTGATAAACTTCGATAAAAAGTTGAACACTCACTTGCCTTTAGTAGAGTTTTCCTACAACAGAATTTATCACACCGCCGTTTAAACCGCTATGTGTGAAGCCTTAGATGGAACGTAATAAGTCAGTCCCCGTCGTGTTGAATAGAGACCAAAGATAAATAATCTACTGGCCCGAGTTGGTTCAGGAAAGACTAGAGGCAAACCGTTTAGATATGTGAACATATCAAGACAGCCCGCAGAATACAGAAAGATTGCGTCGATGAGCAGCGGAAATCGTAGGAATTTGAAATGAGAAGTATGACTATAATGGGAGCCTCGCCGAGAGAAGGCATAGCGTGATTTAGAAAACGAAAAGGTTGGGTCCCCGGTGTAGGGATCAGAACCATTGCTCACAAGATGAAACTTCTAAGAAAGATCTGTGGTGATCGCGACACATTCATAAGTCTAGTCTTTTGAGGAGTCTGACTCAAGGAACAGTCGTTGTTCCCACAAATAAGATTCACGTCAATGACAAACGACAAGAATTACTATAGAACCTGTTAAGGTTTCGGACCAAGAGTCCACAATACTATAGAACCTGTTAAGGTTACGGACCAAGAGTCCACAAGACGCAGAAAATACATAATTGATTTACTTGAGTACGATAGAATTCATAACATGACCCAGAGTACATGGGAAAATGAAGACAAATCATGAACCTAAGTGACCGCATTCGATTCACAACTCCCGTGCGACCAATGGCATCGCTTGAATTTCGGGACGAAATTCTTTTAACGGGGGGAGACTGTGACAACCGTCACTTTTCCGTATATTCCGTACACTAATTGAACAGTAATTTGTGCTTAAATAATCGTGCATGATCTAGTTTACAAGACAAATGAATTTTTTATTACTGTTATGTACATACAATGGCATTTCATGATACAAGACTTTATTCGTTGCTACATGCAACACGGGAGAGTTCAGATGATACACAGAACAAAATTGGCACCATTACCAGACAAACTAAAAATGTTGACGAAGTTCAGTACATAGACAGACAATATTATGAGGCCCAGTATGAGCCAGAGATGACGCATTACACTAGTATAGTGTGTAGGGAAGTAAGGACCACAAAACTGCATGCTTAAGTGATAGACAAAGTGCCGGAAAGTGCCTAAAACACACTAAAAGTGCCGAATTCTGCAGAAAATAACCAAAATTCAGCTATTTTCAGCATTTAAGCATCTAATTATAATGCAGAAAAATGGTTTAATGGTCCAAAATACTTTCCTAAGTGTCGGGAACCGAAACTGTCATAAAAGACTACATAAAGCACACTAAACGGCGATATTTAGCACTTTAACGAACCGGTAACCAACCGAACAACCGGACACTACCCGAAACACCAAATTTTCATTAGAAGCATTGTTTTAGTGTTATGAAGCTAGTTATGGTCACCAAACATGATAACATACCCTAAAACACCATAACACTTAAAACACTAACTAATAATCTTAATTTCTAACTAGATTACTTAACTACCAATTAGAATCCAACCAAGACACCCCCCCCCCCCCCAAACCGGTTGTAAAGAGGGCCCCAACCCCTTGATTTTCCTTTAATATTTTATTAGATATGCTCATGTGTAAGGGAACATAATTACCAAAGGTTAAAGGAATGTTGGAGAACTTTTTATAAAAACCTAAAGACTAAACACTACACTTCATTTCATCACCCTCAAACTCCATCATCTTCTTTCTTTCCTCCATTGTTCACGGTCAACACCCCCTATCTCTACACTCTCATTTCTAGTCCATTTCCATATAATCTAAGGTGCCTCTAAGGTGATTCAAGCATACTTAGGAAGGTTGGAAGCAAGGAGACTTGAAGGACCTTCTTAGAGAGCTATTAACCACTCCTTTTCTTCATCATCTTGCATCTTGTTCTTCCCTAGCCATAGTGCTAGTAGTAAGTTCCATTGATCTTGTTTTTACTCACAATTTGAGTGGTTAAAGTGTGAAGTAACTTGGTAAACTAAAGATCATAAAGAAACATAAGCATAAACATGAACATAAAGCTCTAAAACATGAAGATCAAGTTGTTCTAGTGTATGTATTGAGTTTGTTTGTTGATTTCTTGTGTGTATGGTGTAGATCACCATATGAAGCTTGCTAAGTGATGATTAAACACATGAACTAGCAAGTGTAAGGACAGATCTTGAGAAGTTTATAATGATCATCCTTTATGTAAATCATGAACTTGAAAATAAACTAGTTTTAGTGTATAATGATTTGTGATACATGTTATAAGTCTTGAAAATAAAGGATTTCAAAGATAATATTTTCAAGAGAACAAAGTTATTTACAAGATTTACAAGATCATGATTTTTTAAGAAACTAATCATATTTTTAGTGGTTAATCAAGTGTAGAAATATATATTTAACAAGAAAAATTCAAGAAGAAATATTTTTAGAAAACCACTTTACAAGTTGCGAAGATCTAAATTCTTCAAGAATGATATTTTCAAATAAATAACCACACTTTTAAGGGTAACTAAACTTACTAAGTACACTAGTAAGTTACTACAAATTTTTTCAAAGTTTCAAGTTCATCACATAGTGTAAATTTCATATTTTTGACATATGGTAAGTGTTGAATGATTTGTTGATGATTGGTGATGATTTTACAAAGGAAAATGATATGCTTGAAAGCATGGAAACCTTCATTTTTAGGGGAAACTATGGCAAAATTTTCAAAAAAAAATACCAACACTTAGAAAATATTTTCTAAACAAGTGTTTACAAGTGTATTTTTAACTATGATTTTCCATATAAACTATGGCATAGATTTTTGTAACAAAAATACAAGTATTGGAGGTTGGTTTTTACAAATAAAATGGGTAAATATGTATTTCGAATATATATTTACATTAAAGACATTGTGTGTGATTATGTGAAATAGTTATATTATTTTAGGGAAAATAATATAACTTACAAATACCAAGAACTTACAACACCAAAATAATACCAAAAATTACATGGAATGAAATATGTAAGTTACACACTTGATATTGAGAAACCGAACAAGGAAACGCAACTTATAAGTTATTCCGGAAAATACTCTTACAAATGTATTTTTGGTAAATACTATTTTGGATACAAGAGTTGAAAATATGATTTTTGAACATATTACCAAGTATATCATATTTTCGACAAAAAGAAAATATATTATTTTTGGAGATAAAAATATATATTTTCTTGACGATACATTATTTTTGGACAAAACAAGTCTACATCTATTTTCTAAGTGAAAATATATTATTTTGGAAACTACAAATACAAGAATACGAGAATACATGTATGAAATACTCCCATCATTGGGAAGGAAACACGAAAACAAATAATTGAAGAGTATTATAACTCAGGATGATGTAAAGACATAAAAGAAACGTAACTCAAAACATGAATACTAAGGCAAGACACGGCCTGCTCGTCTAATAGACCCTAGCACATTGTAGGTAGTCGTGTTTGCTGACGAGATTTGAGTTACGAGAACTGAAGACGCAAAACAGTGAGTTCATGCTCCCCCTTTTCTTTAACTGTTTTTGGTTTTATAACTCTCGGGGGGTGAAATACATGTTACAAATACTTAAACGGTATGAAATGCCTATGAAATACTAGATCATGTGAGCATAGACTTAATACTAAAAATGCCATAAAGTCTTGGTGAAAACTAGTACCAAGCCATCAAAAACATTCATTATTTAGGGACGAGGGTTAGATCTAATGGGTACGGCCGAACCCCACTCATGGTCAAAACTAGTACCTAGTAGTGCTTCGGAGTCCCAGTCGAGGTTAATCGACACAGTCGAGGGAAATCGACACAGTCAAGGAGTCAGAACGAGTACTCCGACAAGGATTCAGAACGAGTACTCCGACAAGGAGTCAGAACGAGTACTCCGACAAGGAATCAGAACGAGTATTCCGATAAGGAGTCATAACAAGTACTCCCCATGTCCTCTCATGCCTTAAAGTTCTTGTAAAACATTCATGTTCATACACGTTTTTCATACCTGTTTACAAAATAGTCTCTCAAAGATTTACAAGAATTACAGTACACAAACTAGACGCATGAACTCGCTCAACTTTTTGTTGATGTTTTCCAAAATTACATGTATTTCAGGTAACAGGATGGATCTTGGACGCAGGTGTCGTAACTAGAAGTTTAGATGTCATCCACTTTTGTTGATTTATAACCTAGTCGAAGGTTGTGTTTTAAAAACTTGAATAAACAATGTATGTAATACATAAATTTTATGAATGGATGAACATCGTTTTGATCATGTAGTTGTTTATTACGGTTGAATGCAATGATATTAAACCAGTCACACATCATACGCTTCCGCAAAAGACAGGGTGTGACAATATCCTAACAATATATCTTGATTTTGTATTGGCTATCTGTGATCAGGATACCGAACTGGGATATTGGTAACCTCCTGTGGCAGTATCTTGGTTATTACTAATGATTTGCTTGTAGGCTGTAGCTGCAGGTTGTTAACGTTCATAAGGACGAAGTCTCCCGAAGACTCGCTCAATCTTGTTGGAAGAAAGACGTTGAAGCCGAGAGAAGTGGTCTACAACGGTCGTTAAAGAATATTCCAAAGTATCCAGGAATTGTAGGATAGTTTGGTTACTTGTATAACTATAAATAAGTGGTGCCGGATCGAAGGAACACACTCACTTTCGAGCTCTCATACTCGTACACTCTCATTTCTAGCTGCAAATACACTCTAACACTCAAAAATCACAATCATTATAACACATAGATCCGATCCGAGCATTATCCTGCAACTGTATCTTGGTTGTTCAAGCAATAAAAAGAACAAGGCAGCTGACGATTATCAGCTCCCGAGGTTTTGTGCCGACGATCTAGATTGATCAAGGGCTTTCCTCGTACATCTCGTGTCAACCTTTACTTTTATCGCTCACTGTTTGATTATTGATATAATCTGATATCCTCGGGCTATATCCTGAAACTGTTTTCATATACAATCAACTTAAGATATTTTTGCAAACATCAATAGCAAACTACCTCACAAACTAAATTTGATCAATTAATTGATTCGGTAATTTTTGACCAAAAAACAGGTACCGGTACCAATGTTCAGTACATTACGACAGCGATACAATGTCAGTTTAAAGCACTATTCATGGAGCTTCTAAATTAATATATAAATAGCAAGATTTCCCCGCGTGATGCGGCAAGAATTTGACCAGTATCAGTTGGTTTCAGGACGGCATCCATATGATACACGACACTTGGTTTAAAGTCATGTTTTTTCAACAAAGTTTATACATGAACGCCGAGAAAAATATATTAAACAAAGCCGCGTATTCATCTTTAAAATAAAAACATAATGAATGCAAGTTATTAGAGAAAAAACAAATTAAATAAAAACAAACACGGTTAGAATCGTACATTATTTATGGTATAATGGGTGAAACTGGAAGATAATAAAATTAAATATAATATCTTAAAAACTTACGTCACTATTCATTAGGTTCTAAATTTACATATTTTGTTCGTGATGCGTGGGAATTCTCTTGCTGCTGGTTTGGTTCGTAAAAGTATCGATATTGTACCGACTTTCGGTTTAAAGCCAATGATATGCACAAATAAATTTGTTTTACATTGAAAAACATGAAAAACGAATAACGGTACTGGTTCCGATAATAACAATACCGGTATCGATGTCGATAGAGAATCATAAAAAAAGAATAATGGTATGGATTCGATAATAACAAACAATAGCATAACCGATGCTGGTATCGGTTCGGTTCACCACTAAACTACGTTAAATAATTATTTTCTTCAACAAAATTTATACAAACACGTCGATAAAAAAATATATTAAACATAATCGCGTATTTAGCAAGCAAAAATAATGACCACGAGTTATAGGAAAAAGATCACATTAAATAAGAATTAAATTGATTAAAAATGTATATAATTTAATATATAAGAGGTGAAATCAGAAATAAAAAAAAGTGAATATAATAACATAAAAATTTTCTTTTACTATTCATCACAAGTACAAATTAATATGTATAAAAAAATTTTGTTTTACTATTCATCGCAAGTTCAAATTAATACGTCTAATAATTGATGTTTTGATGTATCTAAACTTTATAATTCTGCTTCTAAATCAACATTTTTGTCTATTATCAAACTTGAACCACACTTATCTTATAAGGAAAAACATATTCCTTCACAGATTAACACTACTAAGTTACAAACCTTTGATTCATGTAACATCTAACTACAACATTCACAATAGCTTTTCTATCTCCATCCTATCTGAATTGAATGGAATGGATGAATGAAATGGACGAGGGAATGCAATGAATCATTACCATTTCATATTTTGGTTGGTTACCATGTGTGAATGAAATGAATTATTACTGTGTATTGTTTGGTAGACAAGAAAAATGAAGGAATAAAATGAGTAGTGAGTGATGGTGGTGGTCGGTAGTATTGATTGTGGGTGATTATAGATGGCGGTGATGGAAGGTGGTAGCGGCGGCCGTCGGTGGTGGCGGAGGTGGTGGTGGGTGGCGGCGGCGGCGGTTGGTGGTGGCAGTGGCAGTGGTGGTGGAGTCGATGGTGGTGGTGGGTGGCAGCGATGAGTAGCGTTGGCAGCGGCGATGGTGGTTGTCGGGGTGGGGACGGAGGTGGTGTCGGGTTGCAGGTGACGGCGTCGGTGGTGAGTGATGGTGGTGACGAAGGTGGTAGGATATGGTGTTGTTGATAAATGGTGCAAGAGAAGTTGGAATGAAAAAGAAAACATGGGTTATTCCATTCCATTTTCCAATCAATCACTTTTTTTTCATTGTCTCGTAATGATCCATTCCACTCCAACTCTCATCCTTACATACCAAACACTAAAAAAAAAAACTATACATACCAAACACTAAAAAAAAACTATTAACATGTCATTCTTCATCCAATATCCATCGCAGTTCAATTATAAAATACCCCTTTGTTCTATTTACATTACCTTTTTCTCTTAATTCTCACAAACATTTTGAAAAAATACATATAAATAAATGAATAATAAGTCTCAATTTTTAAAAATAAATACATCACTTATAATATAGTGGTACGGTGATTTAGGGTTCTGCAGTAGAGACTCAAATTCAATCTTCATTTGTGTTATATTGATGGATAATACAATGATAAATAGAGTCTAACCTTATAGCAGAGGTGTCAGGCTCTATCTTTAGATCATCCGGCTTTTCGTCCCACCTTGTGTTGCGCCAAAGAGTTCTGCTCTTGTGGTGGCACAATGACTGTCAAGTGGCAGCCAACGATATGGTTTTCCGGGGAACGCCAAGCCAAACTTTAAAGTCAGTATGAGCACGATTAAGACAACATAATTTAGCCGAAGCGGGACAACATGGCCCTAAAAAAAAAAAAAAAAAAAAAGTTAACACACTGTGACATCCTTCACACCCGTCACACTTCCACTTTCATTAAAAAATAGTTCGTCGTCCCACCACCGGAATCACGCCGGAGAAGGCATCTCCGTCACCAGCATAAAGTCAACTCCACCTGAATAAACAATTCGCAACAAAACACTTAAAAAATGGCTTCAATCTCCCTTTCACTTTCACCAAACCCTAACCACCTATACAACGACACCGTTTTCTCCCCTCAGAGCCACTTTCTCCGTCGTGTCGCCACCGTTTCCACTTTCTCCGGCCGCCATTTGAATAATAAAACTTCGTTATCAACGTCACCGGAAAAGTATCGGAGAGAGAAAGTAGCCGCCGTACGGATGTCGTCGACGGTTTCTGATTCACACTCGTACGACGTCGTTGTAGTTGGCGCCGGAATAATCGGATTGAGTATCGCACGGCAGCTTCTCAACGGATCGGATTTGTCCGTTGCCGTCGTTGACGCCGCCGTTCCTTGCTCCGGCGCTACCGGTGCAGGTGCATCGGTTGTTTTGTTATTATTGAGTTAATTTATTGAATTAATATATATAGTTTTAAGCTCTGTTGATATTGTATATATGTTTTGTTGCTTTTGTTAGGGCTAGTCAGTCATTACTGTTTAATAATTTGGGATATATATTGGTTGACCTTTAGTTTAGTCAACTCATTAAGCTTGTGTGAGGTACTTGTTCATAAGTTTACTCTTAAGTGGAAATTAGTTACAAGCTTGATGCTCCTTTTTTTTAAAAAAAAAAAATTATGCTTACATTATTTCGTATATGATATCGTGTCATTGAACTGTTGTTAAATTTCAGATTTAAATAACGAGTAATGTGCGCGCGTGTTGAATAAGTCAATAGCAATGTACCAATGTTATAACCGCTGTATTTTTATAAAATGTGAATCGTTTTAGATTTTTCATTGGTCATAGGACAGGGATATATATGGATGGTACATAAGGTTCCAGGAAGTGAGAAATGGGAGTTAGCAACGAGAAGCCGTCAACTATGGGAGAAATTTGCGGAGGATGTGAAGCATCAGGGAATGGATCCACAAGAGGTTCTTGGCTGGAAGAAGACAGGTACAAATATATTTGAAAATATTTCAAATGATATACACTACAGGTTAAGATCAGTAATATTAACATATTGTGGATAATATAAACAGGAAGCTTGTTGGTTGGTAAAACATTGCAGGAAATGGCAGCACTGAAAGAGAAGGTAGAGCAGCTATCGAAAGCCGGGCTCAAGGCAGAGCTCTTGTCCAGCACCGAACTGCAGGAAGTAGAACCTGCACTTGTGATTGGTGAGGAAGGCGGGGCTGCATTTTTACCAGATGATTACCAACTGGATGCTCGGCGTTCTGTTGCGTACATTGAAAAGGTACCAAAGTACCAAACATTGATCCCAGATGCATATTGCAATATATTTACTAAATTAATGGTTGAGGATATCGTGCAGGAGAACAGGAAGTATGCAACTGAAGGAAGATACAGGGAGTATTATAATCAGCCATTGACTGGTTTGTTAAGGTAAAATGGTAAATACTTTGCTAAAGTTAAGTTGCAGAAATTATATTATTATTAAATGGATAAATCTTTTATAGGTCTGATAGTGGTAAGGTTGAAGCTGTTCAAACGTCGAAAAATTTATTGTATAGCAACAAGGCAATAGTAATTGCCACTGGATGCTGGACAGGCTCTTTAATGCAAGAGCTGATTAGGAATCTCGATATTGAATTTGATGTCCCTGTAAAGCCCCGAAAGGTTAAATAACCTCAAATTCTGAAGACATTAAATATAATTTTTCAATTTCTAGCAAATGTCACTATTTTTCAAAGTTTTTTAATATATTTGATGGGTCATATAGAATTTATTTCCGTATTGAAAGTTAAGAGATACATTTATGTGGTTTTTGCTAACAGGGTCACCTACTGGTGATAGAGAATTTTAATTCCTTCAAACTGAATCACGGTTTAATGGAGGTAGGCTACGTCGGTCATCAGGATGCTACTCGACAACCCAGTGCCGAAACCGAAACTTTATCTGTTTCAATGACGGCCACCATGGATACATCAGGAAATCTTGTTCTTGGTTAGTATTCTATATTTGAAGTTCTCTCTTTTTACCTTTCAATAGTCAGCTTTAATAAAGTTCGATATCATTTCCTGTTGTAAGAATGTTAACTTTTGTTTATAATTTATTGGTCACAGGAAGCAGCCGGCAGTTTGTTGGATTTAACACAGAGATATCCGAGCATATAATCAATCAGATATGGGAACGTGCCGGGGAGTTTTTTCCTTCTTTAAGAAAACTTTTGTTAACAGATTTGGAGAAGACTAGAGAAGTCAGAGTAGGGCTAAGACCCTTCAGTAAGTTATGCACTGTAATTTGGCTGAGAATTAAATTCACGATAACTTAAGGTTTTATTTTAATATATGGAATTGATTTGATGATTTAATATGCTTCGTCGGTTTCAGTGCCTGGTGGAAAGCCTATGATTGGTCTTGTTCCTGGATTGTCGAATGTATTCCTTGCTGCTGGCCATGAGGGAGAAGGATTGAGTTTGGTATATTTTTCGTACTCTTATAATCACTTTTAATTAGCATGTAAAGTGGCCACAACTTCAAATTTCGCTTAACCGGTTTAGCTGAACAAAAAATCGAACCACACTTTGAAAACCGATAACCCATTTCACTGGAACTAATTGGTTATTGTTTTCTAGTAAGTAATAACCAAGGTCTTCAGTTATGGTTCAGTTCAGGGCAATATCTGAACTGAGAAAGAATGTAACATTTGATATGTAATTTCTTTGTGGTTTTCAACAGGCCCTTGGAACTGCTGAAATGGTTGCTGATATGGTTTTGGGCAATCCAACCAAAGTTGATAATGCACCCTATGCATTGCATACTCATAGTTCTTGAAAACAGGTGATGCTTCGGACATCTTAACCTATGATTCTTGTCAACTTTTTCTCGAGTTTTGATTTTTTTTTTCATTTTAGTTGTAGTGTTTTTTGCGTATTACCTAACAGCTGCTCGAGTGCTTTAAATTATGCTGACAATGAGCCTGCCGACTCTGAGAAGCCATCCGGGTATTTGAAAAATACAATAAGCTTTTGGAGCTTAGAAGCAGAAATAGAGCATCCTGTAACATCAGTTTAACACGCGTCTACGCGTATGTGTGTGATTGCTTCATTGAATAAATGCTTGTGCTTTTTCATCTGTTGTACCTGCCAAATTGTATCAAATTAAAATAATGTCTTGTAAAATAATCTTGAAAGCTAATGAAAAACAGCTAGGTCCAAAATTTCTTCATGTTTGTCCTGTTTTCGAGGCTTTCATCTAGGCTAGTCTTAATGTGCATTTTATAAACTGGCCTTCTTGAGTGTTACACAGCAAAATTATCAGGTTTTGATCATCATTTTGTATTGCGATGTCATATTCTAGGGTTTTGTACTTGTGACGCACTAGCGTTTATAGTAGTAGTAGTATTTGATATTTGGTTCTTTGATCTTAACTTTTGGTCCTTGACTCCTTGGTAGGACTGAACATGCTTATTTCCGGTCATTGGACATGACTCTACGATGACTAACTAAACCTAATATATTTGAACACACCCCCGTCTTCAATACATAATGGAATGCACCTTTGCACCTCATATGTTCACCGTGCTACTATTCTTTATCTCATTATAAGCAATCACTTATAAACGCTCTTGTAGCTCCTGAACGCATTACTTTTCAAAACATAACTTGTAATCGATTGTTCCACTTGCATTACTTTTACCTAACGCGGTTCATGTGTTTGAACTCTGGGCACACCCTCTTTAACGATCTACCTAGCCCACACCAACTCTACTCACACATCTTCTATGCCGAACAATAGGGCTGTAAACTCGTGTTCGTTCGTTAAGGAAATAAATGTGTTCACGAATGGTTCATGAACACTTTCCGAACGAGATTTTACGTTCGTGTTCATTCATTAAGGAAATAAGCGCGTTTGCGAACGGTTCACGAACACATAAATTTGGCGAACGCGACGAAGGATAAAGGTAGATGGCCCAGAGAGTAGCACTGGAAATTGAATTCCTTATTGTGGAACGAAGGTCGATCGTATTCGCCGATGTAAATAATGAGAAAGGAAAGGGAAATAGTCCATAAACAAGGTGAAAGAGGGTTTCCTAGTTTAATTGTTAGGGTAATAAAATAAATAAAACTTTAATAATATAAAAAGTATAGATAAAATATATGAAAGTACAAAAATCTTTAATTAAAATACAAATATACAAACATAAACGAATGTTCACGAACACCTTGTCAAACGTTCACGAACACAATCGAACGAACGAGACATCTGTTCATGTTCGTTCA
Organism: Helianthus annuus; assembly: GCF_002127325.2. Lineage (NCBI taxonomy): Eukaryota > Viridiplantae > Streptophyta > Magnoliopsida > Asterales > Asteraceae > Helianthus > Helianthus annuus. Next base: position 65,958,785 of record NC_035438.2, on the reverse strand, counting down.
TTTAACTAACTGAATAAAATTTCTTGTTCATGTCCGTTCGTTTACTAAACGAACGAACATAAACGAACTTTCTGCCAAACGATTCACGAACTATTCGCTGAACATTCAGTTCGTTTACAACCCTACCGAACAATGTTGGGAACCCTCAGATTGGGCACTCTTTGGAATATGTTTTAAGTGTTTTTTCCGATGTATCATAATAAATTGCATCCTTGTGGTATATTAAAGTATCTGATTTCCCTTTTTATCTATCTTGTCTTGAAGTGCCACACCTATCATATTTAGGCCATGGGGTATGGTGCTTGGGTTGGGGTGTGGGTTGGCTGAAAACGCCCAAGCCACTACCCCGAGGGCTTGGGTTGGGGGCGTGGCCCCATTGGCGTGGGTTTGAAGCCGGGCGTGGGGCGGGCTAGTAGGGCTAGTAAGGTGACATGGCGGGCTCTCAATGGCCAAAGCAAACTCATGCCCCCAACCCAAGCCCCACCATACCCCATGGGCGTGGGTTTGAGTGGTGGGGGCTCCCATTCCACGTGTCAACAAATGCCCCAACCCAAACCCAACCCAAGCCCCACCATACCCCATGATGTTAGGGATGTTTCCATTCCATACTGCATCACCTTACGAGTATCACTATTTTATCATCCAATACTAATGATAACATGGTTTTTGTACTTAGATTTATACTTTTACATCAATTGATCATTTCCAAAAATTTAACCCTAAAAACTAATGACCATCAACTCCAGTATAATTACGTTCTTTTTTACTAATCATTTCATCAGTATCTATACATATAATAAAAGAAACCAACTATGAGACACATGACACATTCTGAGGGCCTCTCACTTTAGTTTTCCTGCCCATGGATGAGTAGGAATCGATAATAACAAATTTAATATTATTAGGGTAATATATCATAACTGATAAAACTATTTTATTGATTATAAAAATATGAGTTAATAGCCAAAATGGTCCCTGAGGTTTGCTCACTTTTACCACTTAAGTCCAAAATCCAAAATTTTTAAATCTGGGTCCCTGAGGTTTGCATTTTGTTGCCATTTTAGTCCAAATTTCAAAAACCCCCTTTTTGACTGTTGCAACCAGCCTATTTTGTCCTTTTGCGCAGGGGTATTTTGATCATTTTTATGAGTTATTATAACAAACCCAGATCATCTATCTCAAAGTAGATCCAGAACCCAGATCAACTCTCTCTCTTCTCTCTCTATAGCACCACCACCATCGCCACCTCCTCCCCCTTCTTACCATCGCCATCGCCACCATCAACACCCACTCCACAAGCACCTCCTCTCTCTCTCTCTAAACACACCTGACTCTCTCTCTCTCTCTCTTCTCTCTCTCTCTCTATAGCTTTTACCCTCGCTTTCTCTCTCTAAACCTTGCCGGGGGCGATGATGATACAACAACTCTCTGCACCTCCTCTCTCTCTCTCTCTCTAAACACATCTGACTCTCTCTCTATAGCTTTTACCCTCTCTTTCTCTCTCTAAACCTCGCCGGAGGTGATGATGATACAACAGCAACGATCAGAGGTTTTTGACTTGATATGAGAGGTACAACAACAACGATCAGAGGCGATGATGATTTTTTCGTTGTCTGAGTGAATTGAGTGAAGCTTGAGACTTACCGTATCTTGGCGGGGTAATATCCGGCTGTTGAAGCAGCCGTGATGTTTGCAGCCATGGCGGTTGGTTCCTCTTTGTTTTATTTTTATCAAGGGTTTTGACTTGATATTTTCGGGGTTAATTAGTATTGTTGATTCGTCATAGTTGCAGGTGTTGATGTTCAGTTGTTTGAGAAGATGATGATGCTTCAGTTGTTTGATGATCTGCTTTGAGAGAGATGATCTAGGTTCTTGATCTGGGTTTGTTATAATAACTCATAAAACTAACCAAAATACCCCTGCACAAAAGGAAAAAATAGGCTGGTTGCAACAGTCAAAAAGGTAGTTTTTGAAATTTGGACTAAAATGGCAACAAAATGCAAACCTTAGGGACCCAGATTTAAAAATTTTCGATTTTGGACTAAAGTGGCAAAAGTGAGCAAACCTCAGGAACCATTTTGGCTATTAACTCTAAAAATATTATAATAATAGAATAAAAAATTGATAATAAATTAACTATTGATGTTTCAACGTAATCTTATTTAAAAGGATTATAATAATAGAATAAAAAATTGATAATAAATTAACTATTGATGTTTCAACGTAATCTTATATAAAATAACTAGGTTAGTTCCCCGTGTGTTACACGGGTTGAACAATTTAATAGTGGTGAATTCAGGATTTTTTTACCGGGTTTCTTTTGTTAGATTTTCACTAATTCTTACTATTTTTTTTTTCCAAATTGTATAAGGTTTCCACTAATTTTTTCATTTTTTTCCAAATCAAGGGGGTTCCTGGGAACCCCCAAAAACCCCCTAGATCCGCCACTGCAATTTAAACTATATATTAAATATTTCTTGTAAATGCAAATCAAAGACGGACACATTTATATATATTTGATAAATAATGAAACTAATATTAATAGTAAAAAAATCTCATACATGTGTATACTCATTTATGTAATCGATATACATTTGATGTTATCCTATATTTTTTTGTATTCGATTAACATTTTTCTATTTAGTATTATCTACAATTAATAGAAGATTTATATGAAAGAAAAGCGGGAAAACTCAAAAATATGTGTCTTCAATGAATGGCACATGTCACACATTGATTTATAATAATATAATGTAGTCATGAATTTTAATAAAATCCAAAAAATTATGTGATTAATGGCAAAGTGTGTTTTAGCCTGATCCTAGAATTTAAAACTTAAAAGACCAGCTGCAAAAAAGCGTGAAACCCTTTTCAAATTTCAATAAGAGGGTTATAATTATCAGATAAATATTTTTCTATTTAATATTATGTTTTAGTACAATTTGCAACACTCGTACCAATTTCTTCACCAGTGTTGAAATCAAACAGGCAAATCCACATGTCTTCCCCTCCAGCAATGTTGATTCCAATGGTGCCCCGAGAGTGTTCGGAATTGAGTTTATTGGCCGTTCAAAAAAATAAAATAAAATAAATAAAAATAAAAATAAAAGAGATTAAGTATATGTATAGGATAAATATATGATGTGATTAATAAGGGTTGAAAACATACTGATTTGCATCCCAGAATTTAACAGACGATCCATCTGCAGTGGTTACAGGTGATTTGTTTCAAGAGTATGAGCCATTTTCCCACTTCTCACGTCTCATATCCTGCCATAATAATAATAAATATCACATAATAATTTTTTCAAAAAAAATATATATAATATGAACAAATTCAAGTACCAAATGAATGAATGATTGAAGAACATATTAGGTAACATAAATGTATGCAACCACAAAAAGAATAAAATATCTAGGAGTGTTTAGATGTGAATTTAGAAAGAAAACAAAAACACCCTGCCTATAAAAATAGTGTTTGGTTGTGTTTCTGCTATTTGAAATTTTAACAATTCACATATTCAACAGAGTTATAATGGCAATTTTGAACTGTTTGACGTTTTTAAAGAAACTCGTTATCTACAATTATTTAAACATTTTTCTATTTTATATTATCTTCAAATTAGAAGATACATTATTAGAAGATAAATATGAAATAAAGGCGGGAAAACAAAAAATAGGCGCCTCCAATAAATGACACGTGTCACAAATCGGTTTACTTTATTATATGTATAGACTAGGTTAGTTCCCCGTGTGTTACACGGGTTGAACAATTTAAACTATATTGTATAGATATTTCCTATATATGCAAAACAAAAACAGAGACATTTACATACCATATTGACATAAATGAGTTAATATAAATGTAACCCATCAACTCGTACATATTAATTAATGTCGTAGAGTTCGATAAGACGGCTCTAATATCGGTTGAATGAGGTCAATCAGAGTCTATTTGATACCCTTTGTACGACTTCTTATTGTTTGAATCTTTGTATTTGATTCTAAACCTATTATTAATATTATTGATAATAATTTTAGTTATATATATCAATAATATTATATATATATATATATATCAATAATATATTTAGTCTAACATATTAATATTATTATGAATTTCGAAACTTGTTTAGCTAGGATTTAAGATTCTATTGAAGTTTTAGTTTAACAATAGCTTATTGAATTAATAATAAGAATTTGTATTAGATTAGATTAAATATTATTATTAGTATTATTAATAGTTTTAATCAATTAAATGAGAGAATGACAAGTGTCCCAAAACAAATTTCTTTTATTATATAAGTATAGATATTATAATAATAGAATAAAAAATAAAAAATTGATAATAAATTAACTTCAAACTTCGATCTACCATGTTATAATATTTTTAAAATTTAAAAAATTGATAAGAAATTGAATTATCATTATGTAAGATCTACCATGTTATAATATTTTTAAAATTTTAAAATTTAATAAGAAATTGATTATCATTATACAACTATCTATCTAATTAAATTTCTAAAACTTTGCGAGTTCGTTCGTTTCATCTTTTTTAACACCTATTTTTCCCTAAAGCCTAACTATGATGCTATGAAAATCATAATCAAATCCCAATTGATTAATCCTTCTTGTGGTTTAAGGTTTGTTTATCTTTGTCAATCATGTTTTTGATTTCATCTATTCCATGATTCCATCACAATCCCTCTATTTTTTGTGATCAATTGGTTAATATGATTTTATTATGAAAATCATAATCAAATCCCAATTGATTAATCCTTCTTGTGGTTTAAGGTTTGTTTATCTTTGTCAATCATGTTTTTGGTTTCATCTATTCCATCACAATCCCTCTATTTTTTTTTTTTGTTCAGTTGGTTAATATGATTTTATATTAGGGTTTTGAGGTTTGCATTGAGTTATGTTCTACATCGAATATTATCTGTGATCTAATATCTGTTTTCTGCTCTAATCATTAGACGTATTTTGGTAAGATGAATTCAACCAATTATATGCCATATCAACGAAATTAGTTAGATAGTATTTGTTTGACTCTAACAAGTTACTATTATTTTAGGTTCTTATCCAAATGTACTCTATGTTCGTTGTAGACAATCATTTATGCTAGAGCTTAAGAGGTATGCATGAAATTAATGTTTGGAATCAAATATACTATTATACTAAATAATGTATCTGTATCTCAATAGCAGGAAGTCAGGAACAACTATACGAAATTTATCAAGTCAAAACAATTTCTCTTATTCTTTTATATATTTTTTATAAATAACAACTATGATGAGGTTTCATTCTTTCAATGTATCCACCATTGCCAAGCATCTAATTGTGAACCTTATATACAAGGGCAGGTTCAAGTGTTAAAAGGGAAAATGTTATGGGATTTGAAGGGTGTAAATAACTGAATTTGGATCATATATGTGGAAAAGCATAGCAGAAGCAAGAGATGGAGGAAAAGAAATGTTAAGACAACACTTACTTTTTAAACCTAATTTGGAATTTCATTTCTTGATTTGTCACTTTTCTGGGTATATACTTATGCAATCCCCACTTTGATTTTTATTCTTGCAGAATCTATATTTATTATAGGTTAGTAGTTTTGTGGTGTTTATCAGCAGTTAAATTGAAATGATTAATGTTTCATTGTATTATTTTAGGTTATATTTATAGGATTATTTGGAAAGATGATTGATTTTAGGCAAATAATGCATAGTATTACTGTACCGTTCCTCTTAAAAGTAAACTTCAAATAAAACTTTATATTGCACGTTTAAGTTTAGTTTCAATTTAGACAATTAAACCTTTAAAGTATCTTTGTTGGTTAAACCTCGTGTACACGTGAGTTTTAACCTAGTTAAATCAATAAAAAATAATAACAATATTAAAAAAGAATAGTTTTTTTTATTTGATTTATTTTACCAATAATAGTGTATAATTTACACATGATTTTGCTTGGGATCAAGTATGAGTTGTCGATCAGAACATATATGGATAGAACCTATAAAGGGGGCTCGAAAACAAGTAATTTCTGCTGGGCTATTATCCTTTTTTTAGGTTCATTAGGATTCTTGTTGGTTGGAACCTCGAGTTATCTTGGTAGAAATTTGATATCTTTATTTCCGTCTCAGGAAATCGTTTTTTTTCCACAAGGAATTGTGATGTCTTTCTATGGGATCGCGAGTCTTTTTATTAGCTCCTATTTGTGGTGCACAATTTCGTGGAATGTAGGTAGTGGTTATGATCGATTTGATATAAAAGACGGAATAGTGTGTATCTTTCGTTGGGGATTTCCTGGAAAAAATCGTCGGGTCTGCTTCATCAAGATTTCTATTAAAAAAAGAGTTAAATGTCATTTTAGTCCCTGTGGTTTTGGCCATTTTGCCAGTTTAGTCCAAAGGTTTCATTTTTAACCTGTGGGTCCAAAAAGGTTTCACCGTTGCCATTTTAGTCCACTGGGTTAACTCCACCCATTTTTTCTGTTAACAAGAAGACCAATTTGGTCATTTTATATGGTTGAATTGCTCTTTTAGTTAACAGAATTACATACAAAATTACCGAATTGGCCTTCTCGTTAACAGAAAAAATAGATGAAGTTAAGCCAGTGGACTAAAATGGCAACTGTGAAACCTTTTTGTACCCACATGTTAAAAATAAAACATTTAGACTAAACTCGTAAAATGAACAAAACTACGTAATAAAATGGAATTTAACTCTAAAAAAAATACAAACCAATCAAAAGCAGCCCAAAACCAGCAAACCTGTAATGGGCCTCACAAACCCCGCCCATGGACTATGGTGAAACCCTAAAATTCTCCTTCAAATAGCTCTCCTCACTTGTCTTCATCATCTGTCTTCTTCATCCTCTCGATCTGGTATGCAAAATTCGACATCTCTTGTTGTTAAAGAAATTCGTAAGTTTTCATTCATGATATTATACAATTGAATCGAAAGCAAGGCAGCTTCTTGATTGGATCTTGAACTTTCGACGATCCAGTCATTTAAATTTACTCAAACTTGCGATATTAAATCTCAATCAGTATCACTCGCCTGGTTCTGATTACTGATGTTTCAGGCCCTTTTATTACTGATATATTCCTTATTGTTATTCGTATATAAATTGTATGAAGGAGCAAACGCACTCTGTCCCAAAATTCCTACTGGAAATATTTTGAGGCAATTTCTTCGTTTGCGATATTTAATTAGTGCTTCCAGCTTTTTAACTTTTTGTATGATGTGTTATGATCATACAATTTACATTGCTGGATCATATATTTTTAACCATATTTTATGAATGGCTGATACATAATATAGTATTAAAGAATAGATTGGGTAAATCAAAGTAATTTTTCTGATTCCATCATGGTTATTAGTTATGACAACGGTATATCATGAAATAAACGGTCACCATCTAAAATCAATTGAAAATAAGACATTTAACAGTAATACCATTCAATAGACATTTAACAGTAAGCAAAGTTAAATAAGGATCATCGTTAAAGATTAGCCTCAACTACATTGTTGCATACTACGTTGTCTTGTACCAAAACATGGGTTACCCCCTGATCATTAATCCAACATTCCCAAAAGTTGATCAACCCAAGTAACCCACTTTAATTGTTATAGTCCAAACTGATCATCGAGGACAAAAAACCCAAAAATGACCAGGGCTAAACTTAGCAACATCAATAGTTATAGTTTAGGCTATCAGATATGCATCATATATGTACAGGAAAAGCGGCCGGAAACCTTCACAGGCAACGAGCGAAATAAAGCTCCACTCGAAACCCCCTCCTGGTCCTCATCAGGACCCTGTACTGGATCCTAATGTGACGTCTTGTCACCTAGACCCTGAATCCCATTAGATTTGCAAGAAAAAGAAAGCACATTTCAGGTATTGATCACGAACAAGACACGAATCGAATGACCAAATGAGTAGGCTTGTAAACGAACCGAACGTTCATGAACTTGTTCGGCGGGAAGTTCGTTTAATTAAATGAACGAACATGAACACACCTTATGTTCGTTCATTTATGTTCGTGAACGTTCATTTATGTTCGTTTAGATTTTAATAAATACATGAATAGTTATATTTATATAAATATTAGGTTTCTAACTACTTATATAAATATAACTAATTAGTATATCTATGAACCCTTATTTAGATGCGTTTTCAGATGAAATGTAATATATTAGACTTGTTTCTTCAATCATGTTAATTTATGTTTATTCAAATATGTTCAGTTAATTTTTTTATATGTTCATTTATGTTCGTGAACTGTTCATTTAGGCTTTAAACGAACGAACATAAACGGACACAAACATGCCCGATTTCTTAATGAACGAACACGAATAAAAAATGTGTTTGATTATATGTTCATGTTCGTGTTCGTGTTCGGTGATCGTTAAATGAACACGGACATGCCTATGTTCGTGTGTAACGCCCCGCCTCTTCGTACTTTCCATAATTAGAAAGCGTTGCTTGTATTTCTATTTTTGGAAACTTTATATTTTTTTTTGGAAACTTGTAGTTGTATCATATTTCCAACTTGTAATCCGAGACACCGATCATAATAAAAGTCATATTTATATCAATTATGTTTCATTTATACTTGTTATATTCAATTTATACTTGTAATCGCATGCAACAAACCCTAATTCGAAACTATGTGACGATACGTGCAAATAACCGACTTTCAACGCGTTTACTTGATTAACCAACAATTAATGATTCCAATACTTGTTATACATCATAATACATCATATTATACTTGTAACCACTTTCGACATATTAACTATACTTGCAATTATGTGTTAAAGATCGTAAATCGCCTATACTTGCATATTCAGACGGGAGACCCCAAACCATTTGTAGGACCAGTCTTAAATCAGAAACCGTATGACCCACATCATTAAGTTGTTCCTCAATTTCCTTGAGTTTCTGAAAAATACTCATTCAGAGAGGTACATGAAGCCAAAGTAGTAGTGCTGAAAACATGTTCAAGAGTAGCTGCGCGGGACTGTTTGTTATTAAGAAAGATGGCTTGAATCGGGTTCCATGCATCTTGCGCTGTAGAATCCGTTACTAAAAACCTGACCAAAAGGTCATTAGACAACGTGCCATAGATCCATTGAAGGACTATGGCATCGATTTTGAGCCAGGAGTCGTAACTCTCATGGGTTTTCTCAAGAGGTGCAGTATCGTCGATGTGCCGTAACACATCGTAGCCGGGTGCGTGAAGTTTGAAGAGCTTCATCCTTGATGAAGACATAACTTTAACATCGTCTAAGATCCGAACTTTGTTTTGTATGTTAGTAACCGAGTAAACAGGGTGAAGAGGTTTGTCAGTTGTAACTGAGGAAGAAGTAGGTTTATGTTAGATTAGAAAATACTTTGATTAGTTTTAGTTCGTTTGTAATAGTTCAGGGACTATAGTGTTAATTCTGTAACAATTGTAATACCGTTATAAATGGTTAAGTCTGGTAATAACAAACTAGTTTGGTTTTGGGTCTTATCTCTCTTTACTGTTTCTCTCTCTAAAATTGAGCTCCAACATTGGTATCAGAGCATCGATCTTGGTGTTTCTGTATCAGTTCAACACAAATTCGTTTCCATTCCACACGATTGATCATTTGTTTGATCAATTTCATCCATTCGTTTCAATTCAATCGAATTAGATCATTGTTCGGTCAATTCGTTCAATACAATACAATATGGCAACAAAAACACGAAATCAAGAACTTGAAGAACTTGTTAAAGAACATGAAAAGATGATCCAACAATTCACAACAACAATTGATGATCTCAAGATATCGAACTCGGCAATTCAGTCAACTTTGAAAAATTTGACAGAAAAATTGTTAAACAAAGAAGGAACAGACGATGATCTGATCATTGCACCTGCAAAATCTGATCGATCACACATGAACACTAGATTCTGTAAGTTGGAATTCCCCAAATTTGATGGTTTGGATGTTGATGGGTGGATATATACGGCTGGACATTTCTTCATGGTGGATGAAACACCAGAGGATTCGAAGATGAGTATTGCAGTGATTCATTTGGAAGGAAAGGCTTTACAGTGGCATCAAGTCCATCTTAAGGCCAGAGGAATTACGATTAAAGACATATCTTGGGATGAGTATAAGAAATATGTTGTGCACAGATTTGCAGATTCAATTGTAGAAAATGCTTTTGAAGATCTTGTTTCACTTAAACAAACATGAGATTTACAAGACTATTGTGATGCTTTTGATGCCTTATTACACAAGGTATCTAACATCAATGAATCACAAGCAGTTTGTTTGTTCATACATGGTCTAGCACATTCAATTGCTGGTCCTGTACGAATGTTTAAACCAGCAACTTTAAAGAAGGCTTATTCTTTGGCTAGAATTCAAAATTCTACAAATATTAAGGCTAAAGGGTATTCTAATTCGGTAACAAAAACTTTGTCTCCATTGAATGGTCCTGTAAGTGTTTCCAAAATTCCTTTATTACCCTCTCCGAATACAAACTCAGTTGGGTCAACAAGTACTAATAGAGGGGTGAACAAAACTATGAGAAGTAAGGAAATAGATGCAAAAAGGGCAAGGGTTTTGGTGTCCTGAGAAGTTTACTCCTACTCATGTGTGTAAGAACAAACAATATTTCACAATTGAAGTTCACGGGGAAGAGGATGAGATAAAAGAATCTGAGTTTATTTTACTGTCCAATCCAATCAAGTGACTTCTGATCCTCTAATCTCCCTACATGCTATATCAGGTATCCCTTCTTTCTCAACAACGAGGGTGATTGGTACTATAGGTACTAGACAGTTTCAAATCTTGCTAGACTCAGGGTCAACACATAATTTCATTAATGAAGAATTGGCAGCCAAGTTGAAGTGTTCTACAAAAACTGTGAATTCTATGCAAATAACAATAGCAGATGGTAATAAGTTGGACTGTATGCAGTTGTGTGAAAAATTTCAGTGGGTCATGCAGGGTAGTTGGTTTAAGGCTGATATGTTCCTAATTCCTTTGTGTAGTTATGATATGGTTCTTGGGGTACAGTGGTTAAGAGAACTTAATGATATTAGTTGGAACTTTAAAGAGTTAACTATGAAGGTTAAAGTGGCAGTTTATCTTTTGAGTTGAAAGGTTTGGACAACAATAATACAGTTACTTTTTGTACAGCTGAAAAGTTCAATGATCTGATGTCTAACAAGTCTGCTATAGCTTCTTATAAATTGTTTAGTATTCAAGATCAGGATAATGATAAGAGTCAATCGGAACCTACATTTCAAGATACACTACAACATGCTGCATTACAAACTTTGTTAACACAGTTTGAAGACATTTTCTGAGAACCTACTCAGTTTCCACCTTCAAGGAAATGTGATCATAAAATTGTTCTTACCAATGAAGATACTACCATCAATCAGAAACCTTATGGATATCCTGCTGGGCAAAAAGATGTTATAGAGAAGATGACTCAGGAAATGTTAGACTCGGGAGTAACCAGAGATAGTCAAAGTTCATTTGCATCTCCTGTGGTCTTGGTTAAGAAAAAGGATGGCTCATGGAGGATATGCATTGATTATAGGAAATTGAACAATGCAACTGTTAAGAACATGTATCCTATTCCTTTAATTGAAGAACTTTTGGATGATTGCATGGGGCTACTATCTTTTCAAAGCTGGATTTAAGGGCGGGCTATCATTAAATTAGAATGTATGATAAAGATGTACATAGGATAACTTTTAGAACCCATCAAGGGTTATTTGAATTCTTAGCAATGCCATTTGGCCTTACTAACGCACCTGCTACTTTTCAAGCCTTAATGAATTCAGTTTTTAAGGATCTCATCAGGAAGTGTGTTATGGTATTCTTTGATGATATCCTAGTGTTCAGTTCTGATATAGGCCAGCATGTGGAAGATTTATCACAAGTATTTCTCCTGTTTAGACAGCATTCATTGGTGGCAAAAAGGTCTAACTGTTCTTTTGCTGGTTCAAAGATTGAATATTTAAGGCATATTATATCCAAGGAGGGAGTTTCAAATGATCCTATAAAAATAATTGCCATCAAAGATTGGCCTACTCCTGAAACAATCAAACAGTTAAGGGGTTTCCTTGGGTTGGCAGGATATTACAGACGATTTATTCAGGGGTTTGGTTTAATTGCTAAGCCTCTAACTAATTTGTTGAGAAAAGATGCTTTTAAGTGGAATGATGAAGCTACTCAAGCCTTTAATAATCTTAAGAATGCTTTGATTCACTCCCCTGTATTGGCCCTACCAAACTTTAATGATCCCTTCATTCTAGAAACTGATGCATCCTCTAGAGGCATCGGGGCAGTGTTAATGCAAAAAGGACACCCATTGGCTTATATGAGTAAGGCTTTGTCAGCCAGACAACAAAGTTTATCTGTTTATGAAAAAGAGCTGTTAGCAATTCTAATGGCAGTGAAGAATTGGCATCATTATTTGATCATTAACAAGTTCATCATTAGAACTGATCAAAAGAGTTTGAAACATTTGTTGGAACAAAAGGCTGTTACTCCTTTGCAACATACTTGGCTGTCAAAACTCATGGGTTATAACTATGAGATAGAGTACAAAAAAGGTTGTGAAAACATGGTAGCTGATGCATTGTCAAGGAAGCAAGGAATGTGTTTGTTACAGATGGGGTTAAGCTCTTTTGAACCTTTGTTATGGGAAAAAACTAAAGCTTCATGGGAATTTGATCTTAATTTGTAAGCTATAATGAAGAAACTGTCTGAGGGTAAAATGGTCAAAAGATTTATCTGGGATGGTCAGAAGTTGTTTAAGAAAAACATGATTGTGATTGGCTTTAATCAACAATTAAGGTAGGAAATCATTACACTTTATCACAGTTCAACTATTGGAGGACACTCTGGATTCATTCTTACTTATAAAAGGATCAAACAATACTTTACTTGGTCAAGATGTTCTAAGAATGTGAGAAATTTTATCAAGCAATGCAATGTGTGTTTAAAAGCTAAGTATGAGCCAATATCACCCCTGCATCCCTTACCTGTCCCACAAGCTATTTTCAGTGATTTGACCATGGATTTCATTTCTGGTTTACCTAAAGTGAATGGAAAAGAATCGATTTGGGTAATTGTAGCCATGTTTACTAAATATGCTCATTTTTTCCTTTGATACATCCTTACTTGGCTCCTCAATTGGCTCAACTGTTCCTGGACAATATTTTCAAGTTGCATGGTTGTCCACAAACCATAGTATCTGACAGGGATACGTTATTCATGAGCAATTTTTGGCAGGATTTTTTAAAACTTCAAGGCATTGTGTCTGCCATGTCTACTTCTTATCACCCACAAACTAATGGGCAAACAGAAGTGTTAAACATGTATTTGGAGACTTATTTGAGGTGTATGGTTATGGAAGTTCCTAAAGACTCGCCAAAGTTCTTATCTTTGGCTTAATGGTGGTATAACACCTCCTTTCATTCTTCTATTGGTATGTCCCCTTTCCAAGCTTTGTATGGGATGATACCACCTTTACATATTCCATTCATACCTAATGATACTACTATGGCTTCTTTGGAACAATTGTTTTTGGAAAGAGAAAATGTGCTGCAAGTATTGAAGTTCAATTTGTCAAGGGCAAGAAATAGAATGAAACAACAGGCAGATTTGCATAGATCAGATAGAAACTTTGATATAGGACAATTGGTATTTGTGAAATTGCATCCTTATGTTCAGTCTACTTTAAGGTCCAACATGTACACTAACTAAGTCCCAAGTTTTACGGACCATTCCTGATTATCCAGAAGGTGGGCAAGGTCGCTTATAAGTTGGATTGTCCCAAGTTTTACAGACCATTCCTGATTATCCAGAAGGCGGGCAAGGTCGCTTATAAGTTGGATCTACCACCAGATGCCCAAATTCACCATACTTTTCATGTGTCTTTACTGAAAGTTGCTACTGGTCCACTTGTTGCTCCTACACCATTGCCTGAGGCATCACGTTTTAGCCTACAACCTCAAGCTATATTGGACAGAAAGATGGTTAAGAGGAATTCTAAGGTGGCTATCAAGATTTTGCTCCATTGGGCTGGTTTGCCGGCTTCTGATGCTTCATGGGAGTTCTTGGAGGATTTTTGCTTGAGATTTCCAGATTTTGATACTTGAGGACAAGTATGTTGTTGAGGGGGAAGTATTGTTAGATTAGAAAATACTTTGATTAGTTTTAGTTAGTTTTATAATAGTTCAGGGACTAAAGTGTCAATTCTGTAATAGTTCAGGGACTATAGTGTTAATTCTGTAACAGTTGTAATACCGTTATAAACGGTTAAGTCTGGTAAAAACAAACTATCTTGGTTTAGGGTCTTCTCCCTCTCTACTGTTTCTCTCTCTAAAATTGAGCTCCAACAGTTTATCAGTCATGATGTAATCAGACAAGAAAAACGACGGTAGGATGAGGGCGGCAATCGGCGGCGATTATGAATTTATGGCTCTGATACCATAAAAGTGATTGTGGTATTATTGCTTGTTTATCTCAATACAATTACATCACAATATATACAGACTTTCCTAACTATCTCTAAAATACAAGAGATAGTTACGATCTCATCTGCTAATACCAACTAGAACTACAAAAAAAAAGGAATTGGAGCAATGGAGCTGGACGAATACCATTTAGGGGCTGTTTGGTAGCCTCTTAATGACCATTCAGATGCTACCTCTTAATGGTTTAAAACCTCTGAATGAATAAGAGGTAACCTCAAGTCTGAATGGTTAAGAGATAACCCCTGAATGGTAAATCATCACATGTCACATTCTTCTACCTTCTCATTGGTAAAATTCTTAATGGTTCCATTAAGAGGTAGCCTCTTAATGACCATTCAGAGGCTACCAAACAACCCCTTATCATTGTTCTGCTTGATTCTAGAATGCTGAAGCAAATTCATTAAAGTTCTCAAACATCCCTTTTTTCCAATCCCACCTCCATGAAGGCAGGGCTGTCCAAACTGCTCGACGATCGAGGATCGCTCGACGATCGCTCGAAAAATGCTCGTTCGATTCCCGCTCAGTTTGTAAATGAGCCACTCGGATCTGTTCGATTCAAATTCAATCCAAGCATGAGCAACGGTCCGCTCGCTCGTCGATCGCTCGAATTATTTTTATTAATATATATATATATATATATATTATAGATTTTAATTAACAAACCATAAAAATTGTTATGTAATGTGTAGAACTTAATGGTTTTGTTTAATGTTTGTGTTTATAGGTTACATACATGTTGATTTGAAGTTGAATTTTGTGGATGGAGATGATCAAGCTTAAAGAAGAAGTTTATGGCTTTTGAGCTAAATGACAATTTGTATTTCGCACTTTATTTTGTGCTTCTTGATATTGTTAAGAACATTTTTAGAATCATGATTTTAGTTTTGTATTTCTTTTGTTAGTAAGGTGTTGGACATGTTTTAATTAAGTTAGGATTTGTTTTGTTAAACGCAACCTTATAATTCAATCGAGCGAAACCGAGCGAAAACGATCTGCTCGATTTTAGTTAGGATTTGAGCGAAACTGAGCGAAAACGATCCGCTCGATTCAAATTCAATCCGAGCATGAGCATCACTTTTATGCTCGGTTTTGCAAATTCGATCCGATCGAATCGGATCGGTTGTAATTCAATCCAAGCATGAGCAGACCCTCGATCGGATCGGATCGGCTCATGAACACCCCTACATGAAGCTTTGCCTTTACCTCCTACCAACTCAAAACAGTCTGCAACCTTGCACTTCTGATGTTTAACAAGTCTGAAAAGGAGAAGGCCTACTGGAGACCATTATTGGTCCGGAAACTGATTTCAGAACCTGACTCGAGATCAGCCTTGATATTAAACCTTACTTTGTTTCTGACTCTTAGTGACCCAAATTTCTGTAGGAACTAGGTTCACCATTTATAAAATATAATTACAAAATATATAATAACTGATCGGTGCATTATAGTTACACTTTATTTTATACTAATTATAATATAAATATAATAATAATTATGTTATGATAATAGTTATTGTTAGTTTAATATTTTGTAGGATTTTGTATATATTTAGTTAAATAATGTAATTAGGATATCTAAATAATAAAAAGGTTACGTTGAGTATCAAAGTAATTAAATGGAAAATATGCATACAATAACTATGTGAGCAAAAATTGAATTAAAAGAATACTAAACAAAAGTTGTTGATGTTTTTCACTTTCGTAGGGTTGTTGAAGAGAATCAGTGCAATTAACAAAGTGGGCAGTGGCATTTATGTTGGGCCAAGGGAGGCTTTTGACGGCAATTTTGGGGGATTACATATTCATACGCAGCCGTCAAGATCGAGAGAGGGGATAACTGTGCATTCTTATCGCATCTTCCAAGCCATTTGACGATATCTAACCTATTCGGGATGACAACTGAAGCGGCAAAGATCACATGGCTAAATCTTTCGGTGACTTCTGCCCGGATGAACGTTTGCCTGGTTTGATGTATTTATTTGTTTTCTGATTCGTATAAACTGGTATATCTTGACCACTTGTGTTGGATTATTGGTAAACGTTTCTTGTGTTTGAATTACTTGTCATTTATTAAGCGTATTGGTAACTTCCTTGCGTTGTTAGTGGGTTGGTAAATTGGTGGGTAATTGATACAATCAAACGGGTTATTAGGTTGCATAGTGAATCTTAAAAACTATCCCTATTAACTAATCAAATTCATTAATTCTGAGGCCATGTCTATGTGGTGTTTTGAATCAGAAAACGGATTTTTATATTAAAACGGGTATTCGGGATTCCGGGTGGAGGTTACTTATTCTTAATATTGATAACACTTTTCGTGACAAATTGTGTTTTCTTTTAAATCTACAAACAAACCCCTAATTTAGATAATTTAGTTTTAATTAAATTCTTTAACACTAACCACAAATTCCCCGTGGATACGATACCCTACTTACGCTATCTACGTAGTTTAATTAGGTTTTTGCATGACCCTTACGACAGTCATCAATAACGAGACTCTCGTTATTCGTAGGAAATATTATAGTACAATACCGGTTGAAATAACTAAATAAAAAGAATATAAAATATAATTATATATACCAATCTGGATTCAAGCCGCATCTCTGGTGGGTCCTTCACGCGCACTTGATAGCATCCTAGACTCGAGTATTCATCATCCTGAGTTTTGAAAAATACTCCTTGACTGCAACAAAGAGCACACTAAAACGTTGATGATTTTGGTTGAGGCACGTGTTCAACACGCTTCCCTTAAAACAGATTTCGTGCCTCTACTAAAGACGACGCATCTGTCTCCTAGGGTAAAACAACCGAAGCAGTCTGTACTGCTGGAAATGGCCATGCGCCCGAGGTTACACCGAATAGAATTATAGTGTTTGAACTTGTGGAAAAATAATGATACGAAGGTGATGGAATCGAGGAGTGAAAATTCATCTCTCTATAATTCCCAACATATGGATGTTTAAGTCTTCACCACTTCTCCAAGAATTCTTCATACATATTATTTTTCTCTTGTAGTTTTCTCATCTTTCCAATGAGCCACATAGCCTACCATTTTTTACAAGAGTTGTATTTAGTGAAGAGTTTCTTGGTGATTTTATTAGAGACATAAAACTCTAATAAAAGTTTCACTTAATTAGTGATTTAATTAGAGACATAAAACTCTAATAAAAGCTAATCAAGTGACATAAAACTCTACTCAAGAGTTTCACATATGGAGTTTAATTAGTAATTATAATTTCATTCAATTAAAATTAACTAAATATCCATTCACTAATTTTCCCAACAATCCCCCACATGAATGGAGATTGTTCAAAGCACTTAAAATTTCCAATGTAACCTCGACAGTTGAGTTTTGCATACGAAAGGTAGGTGTTACCCTTTGAACCTTCGCTCATGAAATGCACTTAGCCCACTAGCTCTGAGTAGATCTCGATGTCTTTGAACTCGTCTGCCGTTTGTGTAGACGACAATACACTTCACACAAGACTCTCCCTAGCCGGGTCATCTCCTCATAGTCGTGTCCAATAATGGTCGTGGAACACTTTCCTGGTTCTGCGAGAGGTCTAGGAATTGTGCCCCCAATTCCATTCGAAGCGACCCCACTTCTCTCTAACATAGGTGATTCTCCTTAGATCATTAAAAGCATTGTGGTTATCGTGATTTATCCAAATCATTTACCACATATTATGCTTAGCCTCACTCTTTGTCACTGAATATCATAGGAATAGACTAGGACGTATTTAAACACCCTTTTATACTTTGGGAGTATGTATAACCATATATGCATATCATTTATGCCCCCACAGTGACCACCTTTAGGCATATGAGTAAGTTGTCCTATTGAACTTAGATCTTGGGATCTCCAGTCAACTAAGTTAGGTGTCCTTCACATACCCTTTTCCATGGGCTCTAGTCTCATTCCACAACTTGATCTCTAATAAATCCTCAGGTTGTTGGATCCATAACATTAACAAATAACTTTGCGTATTTGAGATCAGTTGTCATGATGTGCTCTTAACTCGTAAGTTAATTTTGCCTATTGTCAACTTCTAAGACTATAACCTTAGTGGCCATCTGAATCTGGTTATAATATATGTCTTTGTAAGATACGCTTATCATTTAAGGCAAACACATCTCCATTATGCACTGCGATCTTTGTGTCCTCCACATAGTCGTCTGTTTGCAATGTTAGATTGGATTACAAAATCCTTATTGCCAAACTTTTATGATACAAATGCAAGACACCCCCACATTTAAGTGTTATAGGATATCATCCAGATGGGGTAATGAAAACAATTTCTACATACCCTTATAGGGTTGTTTCGAAATGGATCCTTCCCCACATTTCTTGCATTTGATCAACATTTCCGTAACTTCAATTATGATGACATTTATACACATATGATTGAACAAGATCAACCTCATTGTGTGAATTCAACTCATATTGCATTCCGAGTTGACCAAAGCAACACATGCAATTGTCATAAGTTTGTCACCAACTTAGAATAATTCTACTTTAACATCTAGAATAAGCTTAGACAATGAGTTCTCCTCATTAGCTTTTCGAACAAACTCTTAAAAAGTTACATGTCTTTTCCTTTTAATGAATGAAAATTTTCCCTCAACTTTGTCTATACACAAATTCTTTTTGTGTTCATACACATTTGAATGTTTAGAGTTAATTAGTCTCCATCAAGACCCATAATTAACCAAGTACTAGTCTAGCATGCTTTAGACTACAATACTTTAGCATGTGAACAGAAGATGCATCATTCTGATTCTTCACAGCCCTAAGGATATCATAATATCACTTTGCAACATTCATCCATTGTTAAGACAAAATAATGAGACTTATTCATAATCCTAAAACATCAATATTTAGGAAGGTCTTAGAAATTATTGTATATAGTACATAGCTAAATTTCATCATTCATTTAAGGAACATAACTTGATTACCTTTGATCTCCAACAATCTACCATTGACTCATAAGTACTTAAACATAAGTCTTAATCCAAGTCACTTGGTGAACACATTCATCACCAACAAGATGAATGTTTATTGTCTACAATCACTATTATGTGTGAGATAGAGTCAACTACATCGACACTCAACAACATGGCATTCATAATTTTGCCATAAGTAATTTGCACACATCTATTGTTATTCATTAGGAGATATGTATATTTAGGATGCTCTCCCAAATGAAGGTAAAATCTCTATATAGATCTAATAATAATCAAGTGGTAGACGCATCTACTTATAAATCTCGCAAGATTTATTAAAGGTATACAATAACATATAGTACTTTTACTTTCATATGTTAGAATTCACACTTGTGAATTTTTCAATGACTTCTAATGAAGTATGCGATATGAATGTCGTTAGTGTATTTCATCTCAATACACTCACTACGTTCTTTCATTACTCATTCATGATGTGGTTATACATTTGATGTTTCGTCTTTGACTTTTAGTCAATGTAACAACTCTCAAGTTGTTTATGTCCAAGTATTTTCATGTACTATCCGTTTAAAACCATATTCTTTTAAACAATGTATAACCGACGTTATGATTATTTTCCACAAAAATAATTTATACGTCACAACCATTAGTGATTTATTTCTTTGTAAAAATTGCATGTGTTATCCGAAGATATTGAACACAAAACAATAAAATACATTGGAAAATAAATCATAAGTGCCAATCACTTTTGAAATTTAAACGGAAGCATAGACAATATGTAGACATCAAATAGCAAAGTGCTTTTATCTTCAATACTTTATAATCTGACCGAAATCTTCTCAACAATATCGTCCCATGGCATGTCTTGAGGTACTCCCTCAATAAGACTCCATGCACTTGTAAGTACAAGTTCCCCATTTCATCTTGAAACTTTAAATTTGGACAATTATTCTCAAAACAACACCAAGTTGTTACAAATACTACATTTAAGTAGTAAACTTGAACAATTAAATTTGTTCACAACAACACCAAGTTGTTTTTCACCAAATAACATCCACCAGACTGTTACTTTGTTCACCATATGCTACTTCTAGTAAGAGTAGCGAACCATTTGAATTATCAATTTTATGCAAAACTTTGTTTTAAAAATAATTTCAAAACAGTTTCTTAGTTTTGCAATATACAATATTAATAATATCAATTAGGGTTATGAAAACATAGATCAAACCCAAAATATCAAATGGTTTTATATTGTTTAGTCTTACTACACATGTACTAAACATTTTCTAACACGCATGTTAAGAAAAAATGTTATAACAAGCACATTATAGAATCGAACGTTTACATAAAACGTTTTCCAAAGATATAGTTTATAAAATAAACCATTTTTAATGCACTTATAGGCAATTAAATGTTTACATAAAACATTTCTGTTCATTATGAACAATCTCTAACCTCGTATTCGTGATACACATTTTCTAATACACGTGTCAGAAAATTTAAGTTATTTTATATAAAACATGACAAATCACAAAATAAAGTTGGTGATAAAATCACACACAACTACACCATCACTTTATGGTGATTTAATTCTTGTATTCTTACTCTTGTATTTTTTTTTCAATCTCATCAAGTTAGGCACATAGCCTACTTTTAATACAAGAGACATGTGGTGGAGATAAGTCTCACTTAATTAAAGATTTTATTAAAGACATAAACTCTAATAAAAACTAATAAATTGACATGAAACTCTCTTTAAGAGTTTATCTTCCATATGAAGAGTCTAGTAAATGATTTTAATTTCATTAAATTCATATAAATACCACACCATCACTTTATGGTGATTTAATTCCTTGAAGCCAATCAAACATCAACTTCAATGTATGACATTTTATTTCTAAATCATACAAAGCATTAAAAATAATGCTACAACAAATTGCTTATGTAAAATGTCAACATAAAACATTTCAAAGCATTTGTAATTTAACCATTTTTAATAATCATGTTAAAATGAAAGAAATTCTAACGCGCACGTTAGAAATATTAACATTTCCACAAAATGTTAAATCGACTTGCTAAAAACACATATATGGTTCAAATAAATAAGTCATTTCTAATACACAAACTGAACAATTAAAAAATTGCTTCCAAACTAACGCGTTTCATGAACGTTTCTAACACACATGTTAGAAGACAAATGATTACAAAAATCATTATAAGACTTATTTGTTCATATCAATCCATGGGTGGATGAATAGTCTACTTTAAATAGAGACTTAATTAGAGACATAAAACTCTAATCAAGTAACATAAAACTCTTATTTAAAGACATCAAAGACTCTACTTAAGAGAATTTAACGTTTACAAAAAAAAAAAAAAAAAAAAACCGTATGGTTTACACCAATAATTCCGGTCTAACACACATGTTAGAATGTTAGAAAATTTAACGTTTACAAAAAACGTATGGTTTACACTAATAAACCCGATTTAACACAAAAGTTAGAAAAATTAACGATTCCCAAAATCGTTTAAAAAACCAAACGGTTGAAGTAAAACTATTCGTTTTGTACCACGGTATAAGATTTAAGATTGTATCTCAATCTCAAGAGATCCAAACACAACAAGTTGTACCACATACATATTTCCCAAAAGAAAATATTTATAAGATCATAGTCTTTAAAAATATTTTTTTTATTATAAATCCTTTTGTGAACCCAAAATCCTTATAAATAAGGTTTTAAGATTGTAGCAACAATTTCACGAAATCTGTTTTAAGTTTGTAGGAATTAGGTTCACCATTTATAAAATATAATTACAAAATATATAATAACGAGACTCTCGTTATTCGTAGGAAATATTATAGTACAATACCGGTTGCAATAACTAAATAAAAAGAATATAAAATATAATTATATATACGAATCTGGATTCAAGCCGCATCTCTGGTGGGTCCTTCACGCGCACTTGATAGCATCCTAGACTCGAGTATTCATCATCCTGAGTTTGAAAAAATACTCTTTGACTGTTGTCACACCCCCAAAATCCACCATGCGGAGTATCACCGCTTAGACGCGTGACATGACCAGGATCGAGCCACCAATCATATTGAACAATGTAATTAAGTAAATAAAACCAACCATAATACAATTGGTGACCAAAAGAAAGTAACCGACTTTAAGTTAGCAGCGGAAGCATAAAACGTAAGTCCAAAACATAAGTTCCATAGGTCATAAGTTTAAAGTTCAAAACGTAAGTTTAATAGGTTCAAAAGGATGTAACAACGAGTCAACCATAAAGCTGAGTGAGTTCACGATTGGTTGTATTGTTTTAAGTTGTTTCCAAAAACATAGTTTTTGTTTAGTTGGCTTACTTTCCGAGGGGGTTACCCCATAGTTGAAAATATGTTTAACCAATTTCTCTTTTCCCAAACCATATTTTGTGGGGGCTTCCCCATGTGAACCACTAGACCGTTATGATATTGACTACTAACGAAAATAAGTTGTGCCCTATGTCAATGTCTATCATCATTGATAATTTGCCATAGTCCATTAGTACACGCCTGTCCGAACGGCACGGTGTGAGGTTTGTTAAACCTAATAGCGCTAATAACTAATGACCCGCTCACCATCGGCCTCGGCGATTAAGTCGATATGAAATGAGGGACTTAATGATAGAGTTTTGTCTAGTAAGTTTTAAGGTTGTTGTCCTACCCAAGGAGGACGAACGTACGTATTCTACCCAAGGAGAATACGTAGGATTAATATTGGCATCCTACCTATGGAGGATGGCGGTACATATCCTACCCAAGGAGGATATGTAGGTTCCGTTTTAGTTTCTTAACCCATTCCCAAACCACCGGGAATCCCATGCCTTGTAGAAAGTGTGAACTCACATGGGTTTGCTCGGTTAGGTTAATTACTCAAATAATCAGGAAATCAAGCACGTCCAAATAAGGTATAGATATCAATCAGTTTCTTGTGCATGCATAACACGTATCCTACGTACGGTTTATTTACTCATTACTTCTATCACATACCACACAATTCAAATGTCAAGTTATATTGTTAAGTTACATTATTTTATCCTAAAATAATATAACCATCTCACAAAATAAATAAGTATCCACACAAGTGTTCTAGTGTAAGATATATATTCTAAATATATATTTACCCATTTTTATATACAAAAACCGACCTCCGACACTTTGTATTTTGTTACAAAATTATGGCGAAGTTTATATTCGAAACACAAGTTATAAAATATACTTGTAAAGCTTGTTTAGAAAAATATTTTCTAAGCGTTGGAATTTTTAGAAAATTTCACCAGAGTTTCCTTTGTAAATGGAGGTGTCCATGCTAATAAGCATATCATTTTCCTTTCCAAACATCATTCAACAATCAACAATCATTCACTAAACAATATTACATTCATCAAGTGTAAAAACAATGCCCTCTACGTAGTAACATGAACTTGAGTTTTCGTAAAAACGCGTAGTAACTTGGTAAGGTATTTAGTGGTCTTAGTTACCTCCCGAAGTGTATTTACTTTTGTGAAAATCTCTTTCTCGGGATTTCTAGATGTTTACAACTTGTAGGTACTTTTTACAAAAATATATAATTTACCACATCTTCTTGTTCCAAATATATTTCTACACTTATTTTGTTACTAAAAATAGTATAGGTTTACTAAAAATCATGATCTTTCAAGAATCACCTTTTCAAACTTGGTTCCTTTAGGAAAATCATTCACAAGTCTTGGATCTACAAGATTACTAGTTCACTTTGTTTGTTATTTTACAAGAAATCATTTTATATTCAAGTTCATGTCTAAATGTGAAGGTGATCTTTTTCACCTCTTAACTTGTTAACTCATGTTTTTAATCATGATTTAACAAGTTCCATGTGATGCTCAACATCATATTTCTAGTAATCATCAAGCAAGCATCAACGTATACCAAACAACATCATACTAGCAATATTTCATTATGTTTCATCTTTTTATGTAAACTCTATGTAAAGCTTTATGTTTAAATCTTTTTAGTTCATGTTCTTAGTGTCTTTGATATTCACCATACTTCAACTTTTAACTACACAAAATAGAAGTAAACTAAGGTAGATCAAAGACTTACAAGGGAAGAATCTCTAGTGAGAAGATGGTGAAAATGGTGTGAGAAAGCAAGAAATGAAGCTCCTTGATGATCCACAAGCTTCAAACTTCACAAGGCACCTTCTAACACTTGAATGGAGCTTGGAAATGGATGAAGATGATGGTGATAGAGTGGTGGTGGTGGCGGTTCTAGTGAGGGCCGAGAGAGGGAGAAAGAGATGAGGGAAAGATAGTGCGATCTTGTGGATGTGAAAGAATGATATGAAAATCTAAGGTGCCATACTTATATCTCTTCCTTTCAATATTTTGGAAAGCAAATCAAGCAACATATCAAATAAAATCTCTAGTGAGATTTGTTGGTGATTTGGGTAGGTCCCTTGTGACCGAAAATAGATACGGGGGGGGGGGGGGGGGTTAATAGTAACATTTGATGGTTAGTAGGTAAAATGGTAGTTCAATTTCAAGTGTAAAGTTACATGTGTTTAGTTAGTAGATATCTAGTGGGTGTTATGGTGTTCGGGGATCATAACTAGCCAAGAAATAATTAAACAATGTTTCTTGCAATATTTTGGTGTCCCGGGTAATGTCCGGTTGTTCGGTTAGATACCGTCCCGTTAAAGTGTTAAGTTATACCGTAAAGTGTCTTTTATATATCTTTTTGTAACACTTTTAATTCCCGGCACTTAGGAAAGCATACAGGACTATTTAGTCAATTTTCTGCACAAGACTAGTATGTTAACAAGCACATGTAAGTATGACGCAGAGATCAGAAAGCAGTTAAGTAATTCAACATAGTCACCAAGCACTCTAATTAACATTAATAAATCGTACGGATACATGAAATCCTGAGGGTTGTCACATTCTCTCCCTGTTAAGAAAATTTCGTCCCGAAATTTAGCACGTGGTTACTGAGAAAGCTAGTTAAGTTGCGTGGTTTCCTGGTTTTCCTGGGGTGTCACATCATCCCCTTGTTGGTTTGGAATTTCGTCCCGAAATTCTGCAGTAGCTTCAGCCTCAGTAGTGGTTGCACTTTTCTTAAACAGTTGGGGATTCTTGTGTTTCATTTGGTCTTCTCATTCCCTGGTATACTCTGGGCCACGACGGGAGTTCCAACGAATTCGAACAAGAGGTATTCTGGTACGCTTGAGAACCTTAACATCTCGATCAGTAATCTCTACTGGTTCCTCGACGAATCGCAGCTGGTCGTCGATAGTGAGCTCCTTTACGGGAACTATGAGGGTCTCATCTGACAGGCACTTCTTCAGATTCGACACATGGAATACGTTGTGAACTCCGCTGAGTTCTGCCGGTAGATTCAACTTGTAAGCGACTTTTCCAATTTTCTCAATGATTTCGAACGGTCCGACATAGCGCGAATTGAGTTTACCTTGTTTGCCAAAACGAACTACACCTTTCCAAGGTGAGACTTTAAGTAGCACTCGATCTCCAACCTGGAACTCGAGTGGTTTCCTTCGCTTATCAGCATAGCTTTTCTGACGGTCACGAGCTGTCGCCATTCGTTGTCGTATCTGAGTAATCCTTTCGGTTGTATCTACTACAAGTTCTGGGCCAGTGATTTGACTGTCGCCAACCTCTGCCCAACAAAGAGGTGATCGGCACTTTCGTCCGTACAATGCTTCGAATGGAGCGGCCTGGATACTGGTGTGGTAACTGTTGTTATACGAAAACTCCACTAACGGGAGGTGTTTTTTCCCAGACATTTCCAAAGTCGATTACGCATGCCCTAAGCATGTCTTCAAGGGTTTGGATGGTGCGTTCAGATTGCCCATCTCTTTGTGGATGATATGCCGTGCTCATGTCTAATCGTGAGCCAAAGGACTTGTGCAGGGCTTGCCACAATTCAGACGTAAAACGTGAGTCATGATCAGAAATGATGGAGGTTGGCACTCCATGCCTTGATACTACTTCCTTTAGGTAGATGTCTGCTAGGGTAGAAAACTTATCCGTTTCCTTGATAGCCAGAAAATGTGCAGACTTGGTCAATCGATCCACTATTACCCAAATTGTGTCATTTCCGCGCTGGGATCTAGGCATGCCAGTAACAAAATCCATGGAAATTTGCTCCCATTTCCATGTCGGGATCTCTGGTTGTTGAAGTAGGCCTGATGGTTTCTGATATTCAGTCTTGACTCTAGCACAAGTCAAGCATTTACTGACGTAGGTTGCTATGTCGGCTTTCATACCAGGCCACCAGTATGTATCCTTTAGGTCGTGGTACATCTTATCTGAACCCGGATGTACTGAGTAACGAGAATTGTGCGCTTTATCCATCACAAGTTCGCGTAAGTTTCCGTAAAGTGGGACCCAGATGCGCCCTGTCACATAGTAGGCGCCGTCTTCCTTTTGTTCTAGCCGCTGCCTCGATCCTCGTAAGGACTCAGCCCTGATGTTCTCTACTTTCAACGCTTCAACTTGAGCATCTCGTATTTGAGCGGGAAGGCTAGAGTGAATGGTAAGCTGTAACGCACGTACACGCTTGGGTATAGTATCCTTTCTACTGAGGGCGTCAGCCACAACATTGGCCTTGCCCGGATGATATTTGATGGCGCATTCGTAATCGTTCAAGAGCTCGACCCATCGGCGTTGTCGCATGTTTAACTCCTTTTGCTTGAAGATATGCTCGAGACTCCTGTGATCGGTGTAAATGGTGCACTTGGTACCGTACAGGTAATGTCTCCATATCTTAAGTGCAAAAACAACTGCTCCCAATTCCAAGTCGTGCGTAGTTTAGTTCCTTTCGTGAACTTTAAGTTGGCGCGATGCGTAGGCAATGCCTTGTCACGTTGCATCAACACGCAACCAAGTCCTTGGATGGAAGCGTCACAATAAACCACAAAATCGTCTGTGCCTTCAGGCAATGAGAGGATAGGCGCGCTACAAAGTCTGTCTTTTAACTGCTGAAATGCGGACTCCTGTGCATCACCCCAACAATAGGTAACACCCTTCCGAGTCAGTGAAGTGAGAGGTTGCGCAATCTTTGAGAGATCCTTGATATACCTTCTGTAATATCCTGCCAAACCCAAGAATTGGCGGATTTCTGTTGGTGTACGGGGTGCAGGCCAGTTCTTGATTGAGTCAACCTTGGATGGATCAACATGAATCCCATCCTTGTTTACCACGTGGCCTAGAAAGTGGACTTCGCGAAGCCAGAAGTTACATTTCAAAAACTTAGCATACAACTGCTCTTTTCGAAGAAGTTCCAGAATAAGCCTCAGGTGTTGCTCGTGTTCCTCCTGACTCTTAGAATAGACCAGGATGTCGTTGATGAAGACTATGACTAATTTATCCAGGTAAGGTTTGCACACTCGGTTCATGAGATCCATGAGAACTGCAGGTGCATTCGTCAATCCAAAAGGCATAACTAGAAACTCGTAATGCCCATACCGAGCCCTGAAGGCCGTCTTAGAGATATCCTCGTCTCGGACACTCAGTTGATGGTATCCTGACCTTAGCTCAATCTTGGAATAGAAACTCGACCCTTGCAACTGGTCGAATAAGTCATCAATGCGTGGAAGAGGATAATGATTCTTCACGGTCACCTTGTTGAGTTCGCGGTAGTCAATACACATTCGGAAGGTACCCTCTTTCTTCTTCACGAATAACACTGGAGCTCCCCAAGGCGAAGAGCTAGGACATATGAAACCCTTTTCCAAGAGTCCTTGCAGTTGTGTGGACAGTTCTTCAAGTTCTGATGGAGCTAGACGATAGGGTCCTCGAGCTATGAGCGCTGCTCCAGGAGCTAGCTCGATTTGAAATCCAACTCGACGATGAGGCGGAATACCAGGTAATTCCTCAGGAAATACTTCAGGAAAGTCACGCACAATAGGAATGTCTTCTATCTTCTTTTCCTTCGAGGCTGTATCAGATAAGAGGGCTAGGATAGCAGTGTGGCCCTTGCGCAAACACTTCTGGACCTTAAGGAAAGAGATGATGCCCACGATAGCACCACTCTTGTCGCCACGAATCACGAGGGGTTCTTTACCAGAATGAGGGATGCGGGTAATCTTCTTGTTGCAAAGAATTTTCGCTTGTTGATGAGATAACCAATCCATCCCAATAATAATGTCAAAACTACCCAGAACGATAGGAATAAGATCGATAGAGAAGGTCTGACCAGCTAGGACGGGGCTACAGTCCTTAACTATGTGTGTGGCTTCAATACTTTTACCGTTTGCTAGCTCTACCGTGTGTTTGGTGTTCAAAAGTGTTGGAGTGCGCTTAAGCATTTGGTTAACTTTTAAGGACACATAACTAGTATCGGCACCCGAATCAACTAAAATAGAAACAAAGAAATTGTCTGGTAGGAACTTACCCGCCACAACGTTGGGGTTGTTTCTTTCTTCCTCTTTTCCATTCAGGAACTCATGCTCACCAGTCCTGCGGTTATCCTTATTGTCTCCGTTATTGTTCCCGTTGCCATGTTTGCCGCTGTTGTCACGATTTTGTCTCATATGCGGACAGTTCCTCTTGAAGTGGTTTTCAGCACCACATCAAAAACACCCCTTCTTGCTACCCTGCTGCTGCTGGTTCCGGTTTGCAGGATATGGGCTCCTGCAGTTTCTAGCCATATGTCCCATCTTCTTGCACCGCTGGCAACACGATCCCGCACATGCCCCGCTGTGGTGCCGTTGGCACTTGCGGCATCTCGGTTTATTCCCTAGGTATCCCCCCTGATTTTGGTAGTTCAGCCCCTGCTGTACTAGTTTCCTGTGCGGGTCCTGTCGTATAGAGTTAGGACCCACCTTGGTGATCACCCCAAATATGCTTGTTGCCATTAAGAGTGTTTGCATTGGAAACGTTACGCTTGGGCAACTTGCCCTCTTCCACCGCCTGATCGGTGAGCTGGTGCGCCAAACGAACGACTTGCTGGATTGTGGAAAGGTTGGCCGCAATTACAGACCCTTGTTCCGGGACTAAGCCTCTGAGGTATAGATTGATTCGTCTAGATATGGGCTGGGACAAGTTAGGACATAAGGCAGCCAAGTCGTTGGACCTCTTTGTGTACACCTCAATCACTGATCCTTCCATCTTCAACCCATAATACTCTATTTCAAGTTTCAGAATGTTGTCCAGGTGGCAGAATTCTTCCTTAATCAAATCCTTGAAGTCGCTCCAGAGGGTGGCATTCGCATCTGCCAGCCCGACCATCTGAACTTGTGCGTTCCACCAAGAACACGCTTTCCCTTGCAGCATGCTAGTAGCGTACTCTACTCGTTTGCTGGCAGGGCTTTCACTCTCTTCGAATGTATATTCGATTCTCCGGATCCAGTGTAAAAGGCCAATTGCCCCTCCAGTGCCGTCGAAATTGGGAGGTTTGCATTCCAAGAACGCCCTGAAGGTGCCCATGCGTGCTTGAGGGTGTATGGGTTGACTCCCTGTTTGGGTTGCTAAGGCTTCAGCGATCCGTTCGTTAATCAAAGCCGTCAGCTGACCGTGAGTCAAGTTGAGACGCCCACTCATGATCTTCACATCGAGGAAAACACAGGTAAGAAAGGTGTCGCAAAGTGCGTAAGTGTGGAGTGACAGAAGAGAGCAAACACACAGGGTTTCAAGCAATAGTTGTTGCGCTAATTATGCATACCATGATCAAATATACTACTTAAACTAACATGCAGGCCATACAAACATAACCCATATTACCTATAATGTTGAGTCTTGCACGTGGAGCGAAGCGTCGTTGTGGATCGTTGAGCACTGTACAGGTTATAGTCTGGTTTTATCAAAAAGCTTTTCCCCCTTTCTAAAACCAAGTTCACTATAACCAATGGCTCTGATACCAATCTGTCACACACCCAAAATCCACCATGCGGAGCATCACCGCTTGGAGGCATGACATGAGCAGGATCGAGCCACCAATCATATTGAACAACGTAATTAAGTAAATAAAACCAACCACAATACAATTGGTGACCAAAAGAAAGTAACCGACTTTAAGTTAGCAGCGGAAGCATAAAACGTAAGTCCAAAACATAAGTTCCATAGGTCATAAGTTTAAAGTTCAAAACGTAAGTTTAATAGGTTCATAAGGATTAAATATTAAGTACGGGACATAACAATCCATATCCCACAACGACCTCCTCCTCGTGCAAGCTCCATAAGCATCTAGCGACCTGCAAGGCATGTAACAACAAGTCAACCATAAAGTTGAGTGAGTTCACGATTGGTTGTATTGTTTTAAGTTGTTTCCGAAAACATAGTTTTTGTTTAGTTGGCTTACTTGCCGTGGGGGTTACCCCATAGTTGAAAATATGTTTAACCAATTTCTCTTTTCCCAAACCATCTTTAGTGGGGGCTTCCCCATGTGAACCACTAGACCGTTATGATATCGACTACTAACGAAAATAAGTTGTGCCCTATGTCAATGTCTATCATCATTGACAGTTTGCCATAGTCCATTAGTACACGCCCGTCCGAACGGCACGGTGTGAGGTTTGTTAAACCTAATAGCGCTATTAACTAATGACCCGCTCGCCATCGGCCTCGGCGATTAAGTCGATATGAAATGAGGGACTTAATGATAGAGTTTTGTCTAGTAAGTTTTAAGGTTGTTGTCCTACCCAAGGAGGACGAACGTACGTATTCTACCCAGGAGAATATGCAGGATTAATATTGGCATCATACCTATGGAGGATGGCGGTACATATCCTACCAAGGAGGATATGTAGGTTCAGTTTTAGTTTCTTAACCCATTCCCAAACCACCGGGAATCCCATGCCTTGTAGAAAGTGTGAACTCACCTTGGTTTGCTCGGTTAGGTTAATTACTCAAATAATCAGGAAATCAAGCACGTCCTAATAAGGTATAGATAACAATCAGTTTCTCGTGCATACATAACACGTATCCTACGTACGGTTTATTTACTCATTACTTCTATCACATACCACACAATTCAAATGTCAAGTTATATTGTTAAGTTACATTATTTTATCCTAAAATAATATAACCATCTCACAAAATAAACAAGTATCCACACAAGTGTTCTAGTATAAGATATATATTCTAAATATATATTTACCCATTTTTATTTACAAAAACCGACCTCCGACACTTTGTATTTTGTTACAAAAATTATGGCAAAGTTTATATTCGAAACACAAGTTATAAAATATACTTGTAACGCTTGTTTAGAAAAATATTTTCTAAGCGTTGGAATTTTTAGAAAATTTCGCTAGAGTTTCCTTTGTAAATGGAGGTGTCCATGCTAATAAGCATACCATTTTCTTTTCCAAACATCATTCAACAATCAACAATCATTCACTAAACAATTTTACATTCATCAAGTGTAAAAACAATGCGCTCTACGTAGTAACATGAACTTGAGTTTTCGTAAAAACGCGTAGTAACTT
The DNA here is from genome assembly GCF_002127325.2 of Helianthus annuus. Classification (NCBI taxonomy): domain Eukaryota; kingdom Viridiplantae; phylum Streptophyta; class Magnoliopsida; order Asterales; family Asteraceae; genus Helianthus; species Helianthus annuus. Next base: position 65,926,805 of record NC_035438.2, on the reverse strand, counting down.
GGTAAGGTATTTAGTGGTCTTAGTTACCTCCCGAAGTGTATTTACTTTTGTGAAAATCTCTTTCTCGGGATTTCTAGATGTTTACAACTTGTAGGTACTTTTTACAAAAATATTTTATTTACCACATCTTCTTGTTCCAAAAATATTTCTACACTTATTTTGTTACTAAAAATAGTGTAGGTTTACTAAAAATCATGATCTTTCAAGAATCACCTTTTCAAACTTGGTTCCTTTAGGAAAATCATTCACAAGTCTTGGATCTACAAGATTACTAGTTCACTTTGTTTGTTATTTTACAAGAAATCATTTTATGTTCAAGTTCATGTCTAAATGTGAAGGTGATCTTTTTATGTAAACCTTCAATCACCACTTAACTTGTTAACTCATGTTTTTAATCATGATTTAACAAGTTCCATGTGATGCTCAACATCATATTTTTAGTAATCATCAAGCAAGCATCAACGTATACCAAACAACATCATACTAGCAATATTTCATTATGTTTCATCTTTTTATGTAAACTCTATGTAAAGCTTTATGTTTAAATCTTTTTAGTTCATGTTCTTAGTGTTCTTGATATTCACCATACTTCAACTTTTAACTACACAAAATAGAAGTAAACTAAGGTAGATCAAAGACTTACAACTAGCTCAAAGGCTAGGGAAGAATCTCTAGTGAGAAGATGGTGAAAATGGTGTGAGAAAGCAAGAAATGAAGCTCCTTGATGATCCATAAGCTTCAAACTTCACAAGGCACCTTCTAACACTTGAATGGAGCTTGGAAATGAATGAAGATGATGGTGATAGAGTGGTGGTGGTGGCGGTTCTAGTGAGGTCTGAGAGAGGGAGAGAGAAATGAGGGAAAGATGGTGTGATCTTGTGGATGTGAAAGAATGATATGAAAATCTAAGGTGCCATATTTATATCTCTTCCTTCCAATATTTTGGAAAGCAAATCAAGCAACATATCAAATAAAATCTAAGGAAAATCTAGTGAGATTTTTTGGTGATTTGGATGGGTCCCTTGTGACCGAAAATAGGTATGGAGGGGGGGGGGGGTTTAATTTTAACATTTGATGGTTAGTAGGTAAAATGGTAGTTCAATTTCAAGTGTAAAGTTACATGTGTTTAGTTAGTAGATATCTAGTGGGTGTTATGGTGTTCGGGGATCATAACTAGCCAAGAAATAATTAAACAATGTTTCTTGCAATATTTTGGTGTCCCGGGTAATGTCTGGTTGTTCGGTTAGATACCGTCCCGTTAAAGTGTTAAGTTATACCGTAAAGTGTCTTTTATATATCTTTTTGTAACACTTTTAATTCCCGGCACTTAGGAAAGCATACATGACTATTTAGTCAATTTTCTGCACAAGATTAGTATGTTAACAAGCACATGTAAGTATGACGCAGAGATCAGAAAGCAGTTAAGTAATTGAATTAGTCATCAAGCACTCTAATTAACATTAATAAATCATACGGATACATGAAATCATGAGGGTTGTCACAACTGCAACAAAGAGCACACTAAAACGTTGACGATTTTGGTTGAGGCACGTGTTCAACACGCTTCCCTTAAAACAGATTTCGTGCCTCTACTAAAGACGACGCGTCTGTCTCCCAGGGTACAACAGCCGAAGCAGTCTGTACTGTCAGAAATGGCCACGCGCCCGAGGTTACACCGAATAGAATTATAGTGTTTGAACTTGTGGAAAAATAATGATACGAAGGTGATGGAATCGAGGAGAGAAAATTCATCTCTCTATAATTCCCAACATATGGATGTTCAAGTCTTCATCACTTCTCCAAGAATTCTTCATACATATTATTTTTCTCTTGTAATTTTCTCATCATTCCAATGAGTCACATAGCCTACCATTTTTTACAAGAGTTGTATTTAGTGAAGAGTTTCTTGGTGATTTTATTAGAGACATAAAACTCTAATAAAAGTTTCACTTAATTAGTGATTTAATTAGAGACATAAAACTCTAATAAAAGCTAATCAAGTGACATAAAACTCTACTCAAGAGTTTCACATATGGAGTTTAATTAGTAATTATAATTTCATTCAATTAAAATTAACGAAATATCCATTCACTAATTTTCCCAACAATTTCCTAGTAATCAATGTTGAAATACGTGTTAGAGATTAGTTAAAAGTGTGTTTTATTGGAATCTACAACTCTAAAACTAAGGTACCGTTCGTTTTATGGATGGTAATGGAGGTGGAATTGGAATTCGCGCGAGAATTGAAATTTGATTTGTAATTTAGTTATGTTTGTTTCACAAAATGGAATATAATCTAGATGGAATTGGAATATATATTTCGTTTCTTATGTTATTGTTCAATTACAATGCTTTCATTTGTTGAAACGAACTAATTAAGAAATGGAATCTACATTCCAATTCCCTTCCGAATTCCCTCATTCTGTGAAACGAACACTACCTAAAACTTTTTCTCTAGTACATATGCATCCATTTTAAGCAAGTTCAGGCTACAAGAAGTTGATCATGTCTTAAGCTCTCTCACACATACACTCTCTCTCTTTCTCTCTCACTCTTTCTATATATATATATATATATATATTCAACTATTATCGGTTCGAACTTTAATTCTAAAGTTTATACAAATATTATAACGAGACTTGTCAGAGAGAGAGAGAGAGAGAGAGAGGGAGAGAGTGAGGGGTGGGCTTCAGAACTTAAAAATTACAAAACATTTTTCAGACTTCAAAAGAAACAAACTCTTCTAATTTGGTTACATCACAAAATACTATTCCATTTCATTACGTGAAATATGAACACTACCTAAATGTCAACCCACTTTCTCAACTCAAGTCTCAACTAACACAAATCTACTGAACGTAACCAAATTGCATTAGCATCTATAAATCTCCTTTCTATGAAAGAGATGACTTATAGTAGACATCAAACGTCGTCCCGCTAAATATGACATAATACTAAGGATCTCCATTTTAGCACGAATTAAGTAAATTACGGAGATAATAAGGGCTAAACACGAAGAGGCAACACTGATTACAAACAAGCCACCAAGTCTATCAAGGCTCAAGGTTTTAGGCTTTGTTGAAGAATCTTCAAGTAACATGTGAAATTCAGTGTCAAACCACTTCTTCTCCAAAATTTTCAGGGTTCCATCTTCTCTTATTCTAGCGATTTCCCTTGATATATCATTTACCAGCGGCGAACCTTTTGAAAATATCTGAATGACGAAGATGTTAGTGATAAGTGTATACATGGAAAAAATATAATTGAGAGATTATATGATTTACTTACAAATGCAAATCCAGAAGTTACAGGTTCAGAAGAGACCATGGCGTACTCGCCATTTGAGTACTTGCCAAGAAACATCTTGATATATGGAACTTCATCAACAATGGTATCTGCACCACCATGTTTTCCACCTTTCGTCAAAGCATCAACATAGTCCGCATATGAGTAGTATGGCCTTTGCTTATAATCTGTAAGATTCGTATTGCTGACCGTCACTCCTCCATAACCATGAAACCCCACAGTCCCCCCTTTTGAAGCTAATTCAAATTGCTTGACTGTCAACAACGAAGTCAGTGTTGCCGTGTAACTTGAAATCAGGATAAGCACCACGAATAACCAAACAAACATCACAAATCTTGACAGGTTGCTCACCAACTTCTCTCTACAGTGTGGAAAACAACACAAATAATGAGATCTTAGAATAAATTATTTGTTTCAAGATAGTAAATATTAAAGAGAAAGGAAGACAACTTTGAGCAGAAAATATGGTTAATAGGATGAACCAAAAGATCGTTCCAATTCCTTGAGATGAAGCGCTTTTAGATTCTTGATCCATAGCTTCAATAGCCCAAATAACCAAGCCCGTGAAAATTACAACATGTAACACCTCGAAAAAATTTCGTCCAATAATGTCTTGACACGTGTCATAAGGTTCCGTTATGTGAAAACATACTTTAGAGGGACTAAAAGTGACAAACAGTGAAAACTATGGAACGTAAGGGTCCAAAGTGTCAACAATGGATAAATAGACTCTATGATAACCCTACATAATGTTTATAACCTTTAACGGATGGTTCATGGATCATACGACGCGGAAATTGCACTAAAGTGAAGTATTGTAAACTATAGGGGCCAAAAGTGTCAACATGTTCAATTTATACCTCTGAGTGAACTTTTGGCAGACCCGAAGCTTTGTATAGCTAAAATATACTCACTAGAATATGTGGTAAAAATTTCATGAAGTTTCGTCAACGTATGAGAAAGTTATGGCCAAAACCGTACTTAAGGGACTAGAAGCGTCAACGTCGAATTCAGGACTTTTCGGTTGAGCGCAAAATTATCCGAGGGCATTACCATGTTGGTAAAAGTCCTAAGGTTCATAAAAACCAAGATTGGGGGTTTACGGGTCGAGAAAAGTAGCCGAAACATCACGTTCAAGCTCAGGGACCAATTCTGTCAATACACGAAAGTTGTTTGGCTGAACCAGAGGCCAGGCGACCCGCCTGGGATTGCCCAAGCGGGCCGCGTGGGTTGCCCAGCGACAGAAATCGTGTTTGGGTCATATTTGAGTCCGATTTTGAGTTGCTAACAGCTGGACTTGCCTCCTCTTGCACCAATAACATTACATGCAAGCCTACATCAACAGTAAACCTCAAATATTCAGCTTTAAATCCGAATTTGGCTCATTCTTGATCATTTACACTAGTAACCAAGAACACCAAGACTTGCAAGAGCTCTCAAAGCTTTTCTGGAGCATTTCTGAAGATCAAGGCCGACTCCTAGTGATCATATAACATCTATAGGACTATTGTAAGCCTTCAATTCGTTATTTAATCCATTCATGTTGTGTTAATTAGTAAAAGTCAAACTGGGTGTTCATAACCTTTGACTTTCTGATTAAACGAATTTCTTTCAGAAATTTCTCGAATTGAAACTTGTTATAGATTGGTATTTATGTGGGAAACAAACCCTCTAAAGGGTACTAACTGATTCCCACTACATGCATGCTTAATGTCGAGTCAAACCAAATTTTAAAAAGTCAACAGAAGTGATTTTTGCGAAAAATGACATGATTAATGATATAGATGACATGCAACCTGATTGATCATTGAAAATAACTTGTAACATATATATAAATGTGTTTTAATCATCATCAACTCGACACTCTATAGTATAGCCACGAATCGGAACCGAAAGTCTTGTAAAACGATTATTTCGTAGACTATCGATTCGGATTCATACATGCATGTACAAGATCTGTATTGGATAGCATTTTTGACTATTTTTATTTTAGTTAAACTTTCTGGAATTTTCCTTGATTGAGTCTATGTTTAGCCTATTCGAATGCTTGTTTCCGGTTTATGCATAAAGTTGACTATTTTGCCCTTTTTGATTTAAAACGGGATTTTTGGAAAAGTGAAAGGATGGAAATCTTTATTTTTATTATATAAACTTGCACCGAAAGTTTCGGATCAGTTGGTGGTCCAGATTGTGAGTTATGGCCATTAGCGTAAACTATGTTATAAATTTACATAAACGGTCCTTTTTGCGTAGAACCCGTTTTTGGCCACGTTTTGGTACAAAACTTTTTACCAACTGATTATATATAATATTCTGGGAATTTTGATGATTTTTAAGTAATTTTTGGCTGAACGGATCCTAGATCACCTAGCCATTTCGGTTTATGTCGGTTTTGACCGTTTTCGCCATAAAATGAGTTTTACACATCCTTTTGACCCGAAACCTTTTTCCTACTGATTTTGTATGATGAATAAATTATTATAAGACTTCTGGAAATATAAAAATCTCAGATTTACTGTGAAAACCCGAAAACGCCCTTAAATCGTATTTTTAGCGTTTTAAGCGCATAGTAAGCGTTGTACTTGTTTTATACCTACAAGACTTATACCTACTGATGTAAATCACATATTTTCATATAATAACAGTAAGTATGATATTTTGAACTCAGATTTCCAGTTTTGGCATTTTTAGCCCTTGTGAAATTACTAAATTACCCCTACAGTGCATAGTTTGGTTTAAATGATATATTTGACATATGGGTCATACCCTACTGATATAATATGTTATATTAAGTATATTTACTGTATGAACCAGACCCGAAACTCAGATTTCTAATTTTATCCTTTTATTATCTTTTAAATGACCAAAATGCCCTTCTAAGGCATAAATTGAGTTTAAAATTATCCCGGGCAATATAGAACATAACTTACTGATATAATATCATATTCTAAGCATATTAATTCAGGGAACTTGCATTTGAATCTTTTGGCTACCCGTATCGCCCTTTTCGCGTTCGGTACGGTTTACGTAACTAGTTTGCGTAAATTGACCGAAACAGGTCAAACGATATCGTTTTTGCTTCAAAATCCAGAATGTATTTAGTATACCCGTATTATACAAGTATTCAAACTTGTCGGGTCTAAATCACATTCTATCCGGTCTTTCGCTTAATCGTGCGTAAACCGTATCACTCCTAAAACTAACCGGTCAAAGCTTAAGCTTAAATAAAAGGCCGTTAGGAATCTAATAGGTTAATTATAAACCTTTGTTCCAGATTAGGAAGCCCGGTAAAAGCTACCACCACTTATCGTTTGTGACTTATACTTGCTCAGGTAAATACATTTTGACTTATTTTCCCTATACGGGCTTGGGGTACGGTATTTAAAATACCGCTTGATCGGGCGCACAAGTCCTGCTCCCTACGGGTGTTCAGTCTTGAATAGCTTGTGTGATTTCGTTTAAACAGTTTTGTCTTACTTAAAGGCTTTGGGGGGTTGTTGACCATGTCCCGGATATCCTTGGCATTATCTTACGAGATGGCCACGACCAGAGCACGGGGTGTAGGCGTACACCCGTCGTGTATAACTCTTTGATGTGGTGTGTCAATTAAATCTCTAGCCCGGACAGTAGATCCCGGGCCACCAGAGATATAAGTGCATGTAATTCGTTCACAAGTTCATATTAAATGATTATCCCAAGTTAATAAAAATATTTATGCCTTGTGCATTTAAATAAATTTTAAATCATTTTCAAAATGAGTCGGTCGATTTGTATTTACCAGTGTAAACTGACGTATTTTTCCCAAAAGATTAAGTGCAGGTACTATACGGAAATAGGCTGGCTGTTTCCTAGAGAGCGTCCACAATAGTCTCGCAAACTCGGACGACATTTATCTGTTGAACTATTTATTTCTATTTTTATTTGATCCGCCTGTGGATCCATTTCAACTACTGTGATATTTATTATTACACTTTATTTAAAAGTTGAAATGTTTCTATTCTGCTTCCGCTGTGCATTACTATATTGTGTTGATTGTCTATGACGATGCCAACTACGTCACTGTACCCCACACCGGGCCCACCGGTGACACGTGGAAATTGGGGGTGTGACAGGTTGGTATCAGAGCCAACGCTGAGTGAATTAAACACTATCCTAATGTGTTTAATCTCAGTTACACAATTGCACATTCCTCGATTTTCGAGTCTAGACAAAGAACTTAGGAAATGTTCAACATTTCGTTTAATTATTTTTATTTATTAATGCATTGTCTTATATATTTTGTTGCGCAACTTGTTTGACTTTTGACAGGATCAGGATGCCGCCAAGGATGAGAGGTCGTGGAGGATTTCCTACATCGCACGATCATGAGGCTGGTCCCTCGCATAGGCGGGCCCCATCTGCTACACACCACTCAGCCGCCAACGACCTTTGGAGGTCTATTGCCGAGCCGGCTAGGCATTCGGTTTCCGCGAGCACTTCTCCGTCATTACCCCACTCGTTTGGGCCCCATTCGGAGAACGGGCCCCATGATTCGCTTGGATCATACATACCGTTGCACCAGTCACCACACCAGCACCCAGCGCCAGCCTACCAGGGTTTGTATAACCCTAATGCTTATGTGGAGGAGCCAGTGGGCCATAACCCACTTGGACAGGAGGACCACTTTTCTGGTGGTCACGAGATGGACGTGGACGAGGAGACGGACCCGTCGCTCCCTCCATCAGGCACACCAAACCACCCGATTGAGATATCGGATGGGTCGCCATACACAGGATCACCATTTAATGGTGTGGACAGCTTCCAGGAGAGGTTCAAGCAGCATGATTGGTACTTCACCCCTAGCCACAACTCTCCTATGCTTCAATCACTCCATGGTACTCCGATGCTTCAATCGCTCCATGGTTCGCCGGTGCACTCACAGCACCACTCGCAGCAGCAGCAGCTCCAGCAGCAGCCGCCTCTACCGCAGGACCTATCTGAGGCCCTGTGGCGTGACGTGATCACTCCGTCACCACCGCCGCCGCCAGTTTTACCTCCTCCGCCCCAGAGGCCTAGGAGGAATGCGCGCATGTCTACGCGCGGAGGGATTCGCATAGGCACCCCTCCACGTGTTAGTAGCAGCCGCTACACGTCGCTACCAGGGGAGTCTGAGACAGGGGAGTCTCAGCATCCCGTATCGGAGGTTACTTCTGTTCCGATCCCGCCTCTGCCGCCGCAGAATTTTGGAGAGCCGATTCCGGCTTATGCTAGTGCCGCTCAGTTCAACCCGTTCGAGCAGGTATTCCCTCAGGGTTATGATTACACGGGAGACCCTTATTGGCAAGCTGTGAACTACAGCTCACTCCCACATAGTGGTCCACTTGGAGACCCTTGGGCTGCCGGCCCATCTACTTTTGGTTACCCTCCGGGTTACCAGCAGCCACCACAGCCGCAGTCTTACCAGCCGCCGCAGCCGCAGCACTACCAGCCACCACCACCGGCGCCTATGATGTCGCCGCCGCAGGTTCAGGAGATCCTGCAGGGGATTGATAGCATGCGACGCGAGTTTCAGCACAATATGCGAGAGGATCGCCGACGCACCAGTGGTATGTTTAAGAAGGTATTCGATTTGCTCAAGGGTAAGAGCAAGAAGGATCGTTGAATCCTTCGATTATTATTTCATGTACTCATGTCCCTGCGTGGACATTTATTCCAGTACTCTACCCCTGCGTGGGTATATCTATCTTTCTCTACCCCTGTGTGGGTATGTTATCCTGTTAACCCCTGCGTGGGTTTGTTTTATTTTATTTTGTTATTGTTATACTTGTTTAGCCCCTGCGCGGGCATGTTATTCATGCTAGTTATGTTATTTCAAAGTCCCGTTTAGGGCAATTATGTACTGGTATTTTATTGGAAATTTAAATGGTTAATTTGAATTTATCATTTTATTTATATGCATGAGTAATATTAAAATAATGGAAAATATCAATTTTTATTTGATTTGCCATTTTATAAGAATCTTAGTAAGGTATAACCTAGCTTGAATGCCTTATTGACAGGCCTGGCCCTGATGGTAAAACCTGGTTGAAAGGATTCAACTCCCTGTTAACATCTGAGAACATGTTAACATTCCTGGCCAAGCGTGATCTGTAAAATCACACAAGCCACCCTTTTTAATAAATTATCTACAGATTTTATCTGTATACAAGTCTATTAATGACTTGATACCTACGGGTTATGACTATGTCATATAGTGGCAGTTGTGGTTTATGACTCCCTGCCTAGTAAAGAAATATCTACAGATTATATCTGTACACAAGTCTATTAATGGCTTGATACCTACGGGTTATAACTATGTTATATAATGACAGTTGTGGTTTATGACTCTCTGTCTAGTAAAGGATTATTTGTTTAATTATACAATTTATAGTCCTATAAAAATCTAAATTTATAATTTAGTGATTGTCCTTGTGACTAGGCCTATGGTGCCAATATATATATTTTCATTCCTTGATTGCTAATAAGAGCCTGAATGAAACTTACTAAATTAACTGCTAAGGTTTTTGATACCATGGTTAATAAATCGTCTAGAACGATAATACTGTTAGGTTCTAAATAAGACCTTGTCCTTTATTGTAGCTTAAAGCTACGATGGCCAAATCGGAAGAAACCAACAGTCATTCTGGGGAACGCTCAGATAATGCAAAGATTCACGTTACCGGTGCAGAATTGCAAGCACTGATTGATAATGCTGTCGCCAAGGCTATGGATAGGCAGTTCAAAGAATCTAGTGGTACTCAGAGTAGAACCCGCTCAGTGACGCATGTCAAGGCTAAGACTCATTCTGGGGCTCATAGTAAGCCGCCGTCTAAAAAGAGTGAGCCAAAGAAAGTTGAGGATGATAATCATTCCTCCAACCACAGCAGCGTCCCGAAGCAGGAGATTGAGCTGAAACGTGACACGTACAGCAGGTCCTGTACGTACAAATATTTTGTATCCTGCAAGCCCAGAGATTTCACTGGGGAAAAGGGAGCCGTCGATTGTATGACGTGGATCGACGAGATGGACACTGTAGTTGATATCAGCGGGTGTGCTGATAGGGACGTCGTTAAGTACGTGTCCCAGTCATTCAAAGGAGATGCGTTAGCATGGTGGAGGTCACTCCTACAAGCTGCCGGTAAGGCCACACTGTACGGTTTGTCATGGGAACAGTTTGTGGCCCTGATTAAAGAAAACTTCTGTCCGCAGCACGAGGTCGAGCGAATTGAATCGGATTTCGTATCCTTAGTCATGAAGAACCTCGATTGTCAAACGTATCTTACTACGTTCAACACGCTGTCTCGTTTAGTGCCTTACTTGGTGACCCCGGAGCCACGTAGGATTGCTCGATTCATTGGGGGTCTGGCACCGGAGATTAAAGCCAGCGTCAAAGCTTCAAGACCTACTACATTTCGATCCGTAGCGGATCTATCCCTCTCCCTCACTCAAGACGTGGTTAGATTGAGAGCCATGAAGAGCTCTGAGGAGAACAAACGAAAACGTGAGGATGACACCTCACGAAGATCTGAAAAGCGACATAGAGGGAACAACGACCACAGGAAAGGGTCGGGGTCTAGGAAAAGTGATCATCAGTCGGGTGAAAAACCCAGATGCAAGTTTTGTAGGAGACACCACTTTGGGAGGTGTCGGTTTGAAACAAAATCCCAGTCTTCGGAGAAGCGATGTGGAATCTGCAAGTCCACAGATCATAAGGCTGTGGATTGCAAGAAGATGAAGGATGCAACGTGTTTTGGTTGCAACGAAAAAGGTCACATTCGGCCCAACTGTCCAAAGTTTGCGAAGAAGGCCGAGGAAGGGAAGAAGACTAATGCGAGAGTCTTCAAAATGGACGCAAAGGAAGCAGTCCTTGATGATAACGTCATTACCGGTACGTTTCTTGTAAACGATATTTTTGCTAGAGTTTTGTTTGATTCGGGGGCTGATAAGTCGTTTGTAGATAATAAGTTTTGTAAACTGTTGAACCTTCCTGTTAAAACCTTAAGTGTGAAATATGAGGTGGAATTAGCCGATGGAACCTTAGAAACCGCCTCGACTGTTCTAGATGGATGTGTTATATCCATTAGGAATCATTCTTTCCCGTTATCCTTGCTTCCCTTTAAGTTAGCTGGATTCGACATAGTAATAGGCATGGATTGGTTGTCGAGTAACCAAGCCCAGATTCTGTGCAACAGAAAGCAAGTAATAGTTAAGACTCCGTCCGGTGAGTCACTTACTATTCAAGGAGATACCCAGCATGGATTGCCGGAGCAAGTGTCCATGCTCAAGGCATCCAGATGCATGCAGAAGGGATGTGTCATTTATATGGCACAAGTTACCATAGATGAGCCGAAGCCGAAGATTGAGGATATCCCTGTTATCTCGGAATATCCTGAAGTATTTCCTGAAGAACTACCCGGTTTGCCACCGGATAGACAAGTAGAGTTTCGGATAGATATCATTCCAGGCACTGCACCTGTAGCAAGAGCACCATACAGATTGGCACCAACGGAGATGAAGGAGTTGAGGACGCAGTTGGATGATCTATTAGCTAAAGGTTTTATTAGACCTAGCTCATCTCCTTGGGGAGCGCCAATCTTGTTCGTTAAAAAGAAGGATGGTTCGATGCGTCTGTGCATCGATTATCGTGAGCTTAACAAGGTCACTATCAAGAATCGGTATCCGTTACCCAGGATCGACGATCTGTTCGATCAGTTGCAAGGAGCAAGTTATTTCTCCAAGATTGACCTAAGGTCAGGTTATCATCAGTTGAAGGTCAAGGATGAAGACGTACACAAGACCGCGTTTAGGACTCGTTATGGACATTACGAGTTCCTAGTGATGCCGTTTGGGCTCACTAACGCACCAGCCGCGTTCATGGATCTCATGAATCGCGTCTGCAAACCCTATTTAGATAAGTTCGTTATCGTCTTTATTGATGACATTCTTATCTACTCGAAGAGCCAAGCTGATCATGAGAAACACCTTCGTTGTATTCTCAAACTTCTGTATCAAGAGAAGCTTTATGCCAAATTCTCGAAGTGTGAATTTTGGCTTCGAGAAGTCCAGTTCCTTGGACATGTTGTAAGCGAGCGTGGTATCCAAGTAGATCCCGCTAAAGTCGAAGCAGTCATGAATTGGCAGGAGCCGAAGACTCCTACTGAGATTCGCAGTTTCCTCGGATTGGCAGGATATTATAGGAGATTCATCGAGAACTTCTCAAGGATTGCTGCGCCCCTAACCTCATTGACCCGTAAGAAGATTAAGTTTGATTGGGGCCCTAAGCAGCAGGAATCCTTTGACATTCTGAAGCAGAAGCTGAGCAATGCGCCAGTGTTGACATTGCCCGATGGTATAGATGAATTTGTGGTGTACTGTGATGCATCACATACTGGCATGGGCTGTGTACTCATGCAGAAAGGCAAAGTCATTGCCTACGCTTCTCGACAGCTAAAGGTGCACGAGAAGAACTACACCACCCACGATTTGGAATTGGGTGCGGTTGTATTTGCTTGAAGCTATGGAGACATTACTTGTATGGAACCAAGTGTATAATTTATTCGGATCACAAGAGTCTTCAGCATCTGTTCAATCAGAAGGAATTGAACATGCGTCAAAGGCGATGGATGGAAACTCTCAATGACTATGATTGCGAGATACGATACCATCCAGGCAAGGCAAATGTGGTTGCCGACGCCTTAAGCAGAAAGGAAAGGGTTAAACCGATCAGAATCAATGCCAAGCGCATTGAAATAAGGAATAATTTGAATGAAAGGGTGTTAGCTGCACAGAAGGAAGCTGTGCTGGAAGCTAACTATCCTGCAGAAAAGTTGGGAGTAACTGAGGAGCAGTTATCCCACGACAAAGATGGAATGTTACGCCTAAACGGACGAATATGGGTTCCAGTATATGGAGGACTTCGGGATGTTATCCTCCAGGAAGCCCACAGCTCTAAATACTCAGTTCATCCTGGAGCTGATAAGATGTACCAGGATTTGAAATCAAACTACTGGTGGATTGGTTTGAAAAAGTCCGTGGCCGAGTATGTGGCCAAATGTTTGACTTGTGCGCAAGTCAAGGCTGAGCATCAGAAGCCGTCAGGTTTGCTTCAACAACCTGAAATTCCCAAATGGAAATGGGAAATGGTGACAATGGATTTTATCACCAAGTTGCCAAAGACGAAAAAGGGAAATGATACCATATGGGTCATAGTTGACAGACTGACTAAGTCAGCTCATTTTCTACCCATCAAAGAGACGTATAGCTCAGATATGTTAGCTCAATTATACGTCGATAAGATAGTAGCGCTACATGGTATACCTATATCTATTATCTCTGATAGAGATACTAGATATACGTCACATTTTTGGAAGAGTTTCCAACAGTCGTTGGGCACTCGTTTGAATTTTAGTACGGCTTACCATCCTCAGACTGATGGTCAGAGTGAGCGTACTATTCAAACTCTGGAAGACATGCTTCGAGCATGTGCGATCGACTTAGGTGGTAGTTGGGATAAGCACCTACCACTGATTGAATTCTCCTACAACAATAGCTACCATTCCAGCATAAAGGCTGCGCCTTTTGAGGCCCTATACGGTAGGAAGTGTAGATCGCCCATTTGTTGGGCAGAAGTTGGAGATGTCCAGTTGTCTGGACCAGATATCGTCTTTGAGACGACAGACAAGATCGTTCAGATCCGTGATCGTTTGAAAGCTGCCAGGGATAGGCAGAAAAGTTATGCGGATCCTAAGCGCAAAGATTTTCACTTTGATGTAGGTGAAAAAGTGTTGCTTAAGGTATCACCTTGGAAAGGTGTAATGCGATTTGGAAAGAAAGGCAAGCTAAGCCCGAGATATATAGGACCTTTCGAGATAATCGAACGTGTCGGGGCAGTCGCTTACAAGTTAAACTTGCCTGAAGAGCTTAGTGCCATTCATAATGTGTTTCACATCTGTAATTTGAAGAAGTGTTTCGCTGACGATTCACTGGTTATACCGCATACAGATATACACATAGACGAAAGTCTAAAGTTTGTTGAAAAACCTTTGTCGATTGAGGATCGACAGGTAAAGAAGCTTCGAAGGAAGCAAGTGCCTATTGTTAAGGTCAAATGGGATGCCCGTAGAGGTCCCGAATACACGTGGGAAGTGGAATCCACGATGAAAGAAAAATATCCCCATTTGTTTGAATAAATCTCGGGGTCGAGATTTCTTTTAAGGGGGTGAGGATGTAACACCTCGAAAAATTTCGTCCAATAATGTCTTGACACGTGTCATAAGGTTCCGTTATGTGAAAACATACTTTAGAGGGACTAAAAGTGACAAACAGTGAAAACTATGGAACGTAAGGGTCCAAAGTGTCAACAATGGATAAATAGGCTCTATGATAACCCCACATAATGTTTATAACATTTAACGGATGGTTCATGGATCATACGACGCGGAAATTGCCCAAAAGTGAAGTATTGTAAACTATAGGGGCCAAAAGTGTCAACATGTTTAATTTATACCTCTGAGTGAACTTTTGGCAGACCCGAAGCTTTGTATAGCTAAAATATACTCACTAGAATATGTGGTAAAAATTTCATGAAGTTTCGTCAACGTATGAGAAAGTTATGGCCAAAACCGTACTTAAGGGACTAGAAGCGTCAACGTCGAATTTCAGGGCTTTTCGGTTGAGCGCAAAGTTATCCGAGGGCATTACCATGTTGGTAAAAGTCCTAAGGTTCTTAAAAACCAAGTTTGGGGGTTTACGGGTCGAGAAAAGTAGCCGAAACGGCACGTTCAAGCTCAGGGACCAATTCTGTCAATACACGAAAGTTGTTTGGCTGAACCAGAGGCCAGGCGACCCGCCTGGGAAAGCCCAAGCGGGCCGCATGGGGCTGCCAGCGACCAGATTGTGAGTTTGGGTCATTTTGAGTCCGATTCCAAGTGCATAACAGCTGGTCTTGCCTCCAATTAAGCCAATAAACTTTCATGCAAGCCTACCATCAACAGTAACCTCAAATCCCTGCTTTAAATCAGATTGAAGGGCCAATTCTTGATCATATTTCATAGTAACCAAAGTGGTCAAGAACACATTCTCTCAAGAACTCTCAAGGCAAGCTTTCTGGAGCATTTCTGAAGATCAAGGCCGACTCCTAGTTATCATATAACATCTATAGGACTATTGTAAGCCTTCAATTCGTTATTTAATCCATTCATGTTGTGTTAATTGCTAGAAGTCAAACTGGGGGTTCATAACCTTTGACTTTCTGATTAAACGAGTTTCTTTCAGTAATTTCTCGAATTGAAACTTGTTATAGATTGGTATTTATGTGGGAAACAAACCCTCTAAAGGGTACTAACTGATTCCCACTACATGCATGCTTAATGTCGAGTCAAATCTAATTTTAAAAAGTCAACAGAAGTGATTTTTGCGAAAAATAACATGATTAATGATATAGTTGACATGCAACCTGGTTGATCATTAAAAATGACTTGTAATAAATATAAGAATATGTTCTAAACATCATCCACTCGACAATCTATAGTATAGACACGAATCGGAACCGAAAGTCTTGTAAAACGATTAATTCATGGACTATCGACTCGGATTCATACATGCATGTACAAGATCTGTATTGGGAAGTATTTTTGACTACTTTTATTATAGTTAAACTTTCTGGAATTTTCGTTGATTGAGTCTATGTTTAGCCTATTCGAATGCTTGTTTCCGGTTTATGCATAAAGCTGACTATTTTGCCCTTTTTGATTTAAAACGGGATTTTTGGAAAAGTGAAAGGATAGAAATCTTTATTTTTATTATATAAACTTGCACCGAAAGTTTCGGATCAGTTGGTGGTCCAGATTGTGAGTTATGGCCATTAGCGTAAACTATGTTATAAATTTACATAAACGGTCCTTTTTGCGTAGAACCCGTTTCTGGCCACGTTTTGGTACAAAACTTTTTACCAACTGATTATATATAATATTCTGGGAATTTTGATGATTTTTAAGTAATTTTTGGCTGAACGGATCCTCGATCACCTAGTCATTTCGGCTTATGTCGGTTTTGACCGTTTTAGCTATAAAAGGAGTTTTACACATCCGTTTGACCCGAAACCTTTTTCTACTGATTTTGTACGATGAATAAATTATTATAAGACTTCTGGAAATATAAAAATCTCAGATTTTATTTGAAAACCCGAAAACGCCCTTAAATCGTATTTTTAGCGTTTTAAGCGCATAGTAAGCGTTGTACTTGTTTTATACCTACAAGACTTATACCTACTGATGTAAATCACATATTTTCATATAATAACAGTAAGTATGATATTTTGAACTCAGATTTCCAGTTTTGGCATTTTTAGCCTTTGTGAAATTACTAAATTACCCCTACGGTGCATAGTTTGGTTTTAAATGATATATTTGACATATGGGTCATACCCTACTGATATAATATGTTATATTAAGCATATTTACTGTATGAACCAGACCCGAAACTCAGATTTCTAAATTTACCCTTTTATTATCTTTTAAATGACCAAAATGCCCTTCTAAGGCATAAATTGAGTTTAAAATTATCCCGGGCAATATAGGACATAACTTACTGATATAATATCATATTCTAAGCATATTAATTCAGGAAACTTGCATTTGAATCTTTTGGCTACCCGTATCGCCCTTATCGCGTTCGGTTCGGTTTACGTAACTAGTTTGCGTAAATTGACCGAAACGGGTCAAACGATATCATTTTTACTTCAAAATCCAGAATGTATTTAGTATACCCATATTATACAAGTATTCAAACTTGTCGGGTCTAAATCACATTCTATCCGGTCTTTCGCTTAATCGTGCGTAAACCGTATCATTCCTAAAACTAACCGGTCAAAGCTTAAGCTTAAATAAAAGGCCGTTAGGAATCTAATAGGTTAATTATAAACCTTTGTTCCAGATTAGGAAGCCCGGTAAAAGCTACCACCACTTATCGTTTGTGACTTATACTTGCTCAGGTAAATACATTTTGACTTATTTTCCCTATACGGGCTTGGGGTACGGTATTTAAAATACCGCTTGATCGGGCGCACAAGTCCTGCTCCCTATGGGTGTTCAGTCTTGAATAGCTTGTGTGATTTCGTTTAAACAGTTTTGTCTTACTTAAAGGCTTTGGGGGGTTATTGACCATGTCCCGGATATCCTTGGCATTATCTTACGAGATGGCCACGACCAGAGCACGGGGTGTAGGCGTACACCCGTCGTGTATAACTCTTTGATGTGGTGTGTCAATTAAATCTTTAGCCCGGACAGTAGATCCCGGGCCACCAGAGATATAAGTGCATGTAATTCGTTCACAAGTTCATATTAAATGATTATCCCAAGTTAATAAAAATATTTATGCCTTGTGCATTTAAATAAATTTTAAATCATTTTCAAAATGAGTCGGTCGATTTGTATTTACCAGTGTAAACTGACGTATTTTTCCCAAAAGATTAAGTGCAGGTACTATACGGAAATAGGCTGGCTGTTTCCTAGAGAGCGTCCACAATAGTCTCGCAAACTCGGACGACATTTATCTGTTGAACTATTATTTTATCGTATTTTATTGATCCGCCTGTGGATCCATTTCAACGACTGTGATATTTATTATTGCACTTTAATTAAAGTTGAAATGTTTCTATTCTGCTTCCGCTGTGCATTATTATATTGTGTTGATTGTCTATGACGATGCCAACTACGTCACTGTACCCCACACCGGGCCCACCGGTGACACGTGGAATTTGGGGGTGTGACACATACGCCCCTCGCAACTCTCTTGGACAATTTTTCCACTCGATATGTGTACAATCGATGCTACCGAGCATCCCGGGAAAATGCCATCTAGCCTCATGTGCGGCGTAAATACGTGAGATGTTGTGGCTCGTCGGTTTACGTAAAAACTCTTTAGCGTATAACTTAATGACCGCGTTGCAAAAAAATTGCAAACATTCACGTGAAGTTCTGGCCGACATAGCTAGGTATTCATCATATTGATCGGGAGGGTTACCTGTCGCTAGTTGGCGAATGGCGGAGGTGCATTTTTGTATCGGCGTGAAACTTGGTTTGCCCCTCGCATCGTAACCTTCTTTGTCACACCCCCATTTCCACGTGTCACCGGTGGGCCCGGTGTGGGGTACAGTGACGTAGTTGGCATCGTCATAGACAATCAACACAAAATAATAATGCACAGCGGAAGCAGAATAGAAACATTTCAACTTTAATAAAGTGCAATAATAAATATCACAGTAGTTGAAATGGATCCACAGGCGGATCAATAAAATGAGATAAAAATAGTTCAACAGATATTTGTCGTCCGAGCTTGCGAGACTATAGTGGACGCTCTTAGGAAACAGCCAGCCTATTTCGTATAGTACCTGCACTTAACCTTTTTGGGAAAAATACGTCAGTTTACACTGGTAAATACAAATCGACTGACTCATTTTGAAAATGATTGAAAATTGATTTAAATGCACAAGGCATAAATATTTTTATTAACTTGGGATAATTATATAATATAAACTTGTGAACGATTTACATGCACTCGTATCTCTGGTGGCCCGGGATCTGCTGTCCGGGCTAGAGATTAAATGACACTCCACATTAAAGAGTTATACACGTCGGGTGTACGCCTACACCCCGTGCTCTGGTCGTGGCCATCTCGTAAGATAATGCCAAGGATATCCGGGACACGGTCAATAACCCCCCAAAGCCTTTAAGTAAGACAAGACTGTTTAAACGAAGTCGCACAAGCTATTCAAGACTGTACACCCATAAGGCGCAGGACTTGTGCGCCCGATCAAGCGGTATTTTAAATACCGTACCCCAAGCCCGTATAGGGAAAATAAGTCAAAATGTATTTACCTGAGCAAGTATAAGTCACAAATGATAAGTGTTGGTAGCTTTTACCGGGCCTCCTAATCTGGAACAAAGGTTTATAATTAACCTATTAGATTCCTAACGGGTCTTTTATTTAAGCCTAAGCTTTGACCGGTTAGTTTTAAGAATGATACGGTTTACGCACGATTAAGCGAAAGACCGGATAGAATGTGATTTAGACCCGACAAGTTTGAATACTTGTATAATATGGGTATACTAAATACATTCTGGATTTTGAAATAAAAATGATATCGTTTGACCCGTTTCGGTCAATTTACGCAAACTAGTTACGTAAACCGAACCGAACGCGAAAAGAGCGATACGGGTAGTCAATGATTCAAATGCAAGTTCCCTGAGATAATATGCTTAAAATATGATATTATATCAGTAAGTTATGTTCTATATTGCCCGGAATAATTTTAAACTCAATTTATGCCTTAGAAGGGCATTTTGGTCATTTAAAAGATAATAAAAGGGTAAAATTAGAAATCTGAGTTTCGGGTCTGGTTCATACAGTAAATATACTTAATATAACATATTATATCAGTAGGGTATGACCCATATATCAAATTTATCATTTAAAACCAAACTATGCACCTTAGGGGTAATTTAGTAATTTCACAAGGGCTAAAAATGCCAAAACTGGAAATCTGAGTTCATATACTTATACTTACTGTTTTTATGTGAAAATATGCTAAACACATCAGTAGGTATAGGTCTCATATGTTTAAAGCAAGTATAACGCTTACTATGCGCTTAAAATGCTAAATATGCGATTTAAGGGCGTTTTCGGGTTTTCAAATCAAATCTGAGATTTTTATATTTCCAGAACACTTAAAATAATTTATTCATCATATAAAATCAGTAGAAAAAGGTTTCGGGTCAAAAGAATGTGTAAAACCCATTTTATGGCTAAAACGGTCAAAACCGACATAAGCCGAAATGACTAGGCGATCTAGGATCCGTTCAGCCAAAAATTAATTAAAAATCATCAAAATTCCCAGAATATTATATTACTTCAGTTGGTAAAAAGTTTTGTACCAAAACGTGGCCAGAAACGGGTTCTATGCGAAAAGGACCGTTTATGTAAATTTATAATATAGTTTTACGCTAATGGCCATAACTCACAATCTGGACCACCAACTGATCCGAAACTTTCGGTGCAAGTTCATATATTAGGAATAAAGATTTCTATCCTTTCACTTTTCCAAAAATCACGTTCTAAATCAAAAAGGGCAAAATAGTCAACTTTATGCATAAATAGGAAACATGCATTCGAATCGGCTAAGCATAGACTCAATCAAAGAAAATTCCAGAAAGTTTAACTAAAATAAAAATAGTCAAAAATACTTTCCAATACAGATCTCGAACATGCATGTATGAATCCGAATCGATAGTCTACGAAATAATCGTTTTATAAGACTTTCGGTTCCGATTCGTGGCTATACTATAGATTGTCGAGTTGATGATGATTAAAACACATTCTTATATGTATTACAAGTTATTTATGATGATCAATCAGATTGCATGTCTCATATATTAACATTCAAGCTTATTTTTGCGAAAATCAATTCTGTTGACTTTTTAGAACCATGTTTGACTCGACAATTAGCATGCATATAGTGGGATTCAGAGAGTGCCCTTTAGAGGGTTTGTTTCCCACATAAATACCAATCTATAACAAGTTTCAATTCGAGAAATGACTGAAAGAAATCCGTTTAATCGGAAAGTCAAAGGTTATGAACACCCAGTTTGACTTTTATCAATAATCAAAGCAAAAACGGATTATAGAACGAATTGAAAGCTTACAAAGGTCCTATAGATGTTTAAAAATCACTAGGAGTCGGCCTTGTTGCTCAGATTGTCTCCAGGAAGCTGCCTTGAAGTTCTTGAATGTTGAGAGCACTTGTTTACTTTGAGAATGTCCAAGAAATGTGATCAAAATCTGATTTAAAGCCATAAATTCGAGGTCACTGTAGTAGTAGCCATGCAAGGCATGTTATTGGGTCATTTGGAGGTGCAAGTGAGCTGTAAACAACTCAAATTCGGACTCAATCCATCCATTTTGCGAATTCTGTCGCTGGGCAACCCACGCGGCCCGCTTGGGCTTTCCCAGGCGGGTCGCCTGACCCTCCTGATCAGCCAACAACTTTCATATATTGACAGCTTTGACCCCTGAACTTGTACGCGATGTTTCGGCTACTTTTCTCGACCCGTAAACCCCCAAACTTGGTTTCTAAGAACCTTAGGACTTTTACCAACATGGTAATGCCCTCGGATAACTTTGCGCTCAACCGAAAAGCCATGAAATTTGACGTTGACGCTTTTAGTCCCTTAAGTACGGTTTTGGCCATAACTTTCTCATACGTTGACGAAACTTCATGAAAATTTTTACCACATATTCTAGTGAGTATATTTTAGCTATACAAAGCTTCGGGTCTGCCAAAAGTTCACTCAGAGGTATAAATTAAACATGTTGACACTTTTGGCCCCTATAGTTTGAAATACTTCACTTTTGTGCAATTTCTGCGTCGTATGATCCATGAACCATCCGTTAAAGGTTATAAACATTATGTGGGGTTATCATAGAGTCTATTTATCCATTGTTGACACTTTGGACCCTTACGTTCCATAGTTTTCACTGTTTGTCACTTTTAGTCCCTCTAAAGTATGTTTTCACATAACGGAACCTTATGACACGTGTCAAGACATTATTGGACGAAATTTTTCGAGATGTTACATCCTCACCCCCTTAAAAGAAATCTCGACCCCGAGATTTATTCAAACAAATGGGGATATTTATCTTTCATCGTGGATTCCACTTCCCACGTGTATTCGGGACCTCTACGGGCATCCCACTTGACCTTAACAATAGGCACGTGCTTCCTTCGAAGCTTCTTTACCTGTCGATCCTCAATCGACAAAGGTTTTTCCACAAATTTTAGACTTTCGTCTATGTGTATATCTGTATGCGGTATAACCAGTGAATCGTCAGCGAAACACTTCTTCAAATTACAGATGTGAAACACATTATGAATGGCACTAAGCTCTTCAGGCAAGTTTAACTTGTAAGCGACTGCCCCGACACGTTCGATTATCTCGAAAGGTCCTATGTATCTCGGGCTTAGCTTGCCTTTCTTTCCAAATCGCATTACACCTTTCCAAGGTGATACCTTAAGCAACACTTTTTCACCCACATCAAAGTGAAAATCTTTGCGCTTAGGATCTGCATAACTTTTCTGCCTATCCCTGGCAGCTTTCAAACGATCACGGATCTGAACGATCTTGTCTGTCGTCTCAAAGACGATATCCGGTCCAGACAACTGGACATCTCCAACTTCTGCCCAACAAATGGGCGATCTACACTTCCTACCGTATAGGGCCTCAAAAGGCGCAGCCTTTATGCTGGAATGGTAGCTATTGTTGTAGGAGAATTCAATCAGGGGTAGGTTCTTATCCCAACTACCACCTAAGTCGATCGCACATGCACGAAGCATGTCTTCCAAAGTTTGAATAGTACGCTCACTCTGACCATCGGTCTGAGGATGATAAGCCGTACTAAAATTCAAACGAGTGCCCAACGACTGTTGGAAACTTTTCCAAAAATGTGACGTATATCTAGTATCTCTATCAGAGATAATAGATATAGGTATACCATGTAGCGCTACTATCTTATCGACGTATAATTGAGCTAACATATCTGAGCTATACGTCTCTTTGATGGGTAGAAAATGAGCTGACTTAGTCAGTCTGTCTACTATGACCCATATGGTATCATTTCCCTTTTTCGTCTTTGGTAACTTGGTGATGAAATCCATTGTCACCATTTCCCATTTCCACTTGGGAATTTCAGGTTGCTGAAGCAAACCTGACGGCTTCTGATGCTCAGCCTTGACCTGCGCACAAGTCAAACATTTGGCCACATACTCGGCCACGGACTTTTTCAAACCAATCCACCAGTAGTTTGATTTCAAATCCTGGTACATCTTATCTGCTCCAGGATGAACGGAATATTTAGAGCTGTGGGCTTCCTGGAGGATAACATCCCGAAGTCCTCCATATACTGGAACCCATATTCGTCCGTTTAGTCGTAACATTCCATCTTTGTCGTGGGATAACTGCTCCTCAGTTACTCCCAACTTTTCTGCAGGATAGTTAGCTTCCAACACAGCTTCCTTCTGTGCAGCTAACACCCTTTCATTCAAATTATTCCTTATCTCAATGCGCTTGGCATTGATTCTGATTGGCTTCACCCTTTCCTTTCTACTTAAGGCGTCGGCAACCACATTTGCCTTGCCTGGATGGTATCGTATCTCGCAATCATAGTCATTGAGAGTTTCCATCCATCGCCTTTGACGCATGTTCAATTCCTTCTGATTGAACAGATGCTGAAGACTCTTGTGATCCGAATAAATTATGCACTTGGTTCCATACAAGTAATGTCTCCATAACTTCAAAGCAAATACAACTGCACCCAATTCCAAATCGTGGGTGGTGTAGTTCTTCTCGTGCACCTTGAGTTGTCGAGAAGCGTAGGCAATGACTTTGCCTTTCTGCATGAGTACACAGCCCATGCCAGTATGTGATGCATCACAATACACCACAAATTCATCTATACCATCGGGCAACGTCAATACTGGCGCATTGCTCAGCTTCTGCTTCAGAATGTCAAAGGATTCCTGCTGCTTAGGGCCCCAATCAAACTTAATCTTCTTACGGGTCAACGAAGTTAGGGGCGCAGCAATCCTTGAAAGTTCTCGATAAATCGCCTATAATATCCTGCCAATCCGAGGAAACTGCGAATCTCGGTAGGAGTCTTCGGCTCCTGCCAATTCATGACTGCTTCTACTTTAGCGGGATCTACTTGGATACCACGCTCGCTTACAACATGTCCAAGGAATTGGACTTCTCGAAGCCAAAATTCACACTTTGAAAATTTGGCGTAAAGCTTCTCTTGATACAGAAGTTTGAGAATACAACGAAGGTGTTTCTCGTGGTCAGCTTGGCTCTTCGAGTAGATAAGAATGTCATCAATGAAGACGATGACGAACTTATCTAAATAGGGTTTACAGACGCGATTCATGAGGTCCATGAACGCGGCTGGTGCGTTAGTGAGCCCAAACGGCATCACTAGGAACTCGTAATGTCCATAACGAGTCCTAAACGCTGTCTTGTGTACGTCTTCCTCCTTGACCTTCAACTGATGATAACCTGACCTGAGGTCAATCTTGGAGAAGTAACTTGCTCCTTGCAACTGATCGAACAGATCGTCGATCCTGGGTAACGGATACCGATTCTTGATAGTGACCTTATTAAGCTCACGGTAATCGATGCATAGACGCATCGACCCATCCTTCTTCTTAACGAACAAGATTGGCGCTCCCCAAGGAGACGAGCTAGGTCTAATAAAACCCTTGGCTAAAAGCTCATCCAACTGCGTCCTCAACTCCTTCATCTCCGTTGGTGCCAATCGTATGGTGCTCTTGCTACAGGTGCTGCACCTGGTATGATATCTATCTGAAACTCTACTTGCCTATCCGGTGGCAACCCGGGTAGCTCTTCAGGAAATACTTCAGGATATTCCGAGATAACAGGGATATCCTCAATCTTCGGCTTCGGCTCATCAATGGTAACTTGTGCCATATAAATGACACATCCCTTCTGCATGCATCTGGATGCTTTGAGCATGGACACTTGCTCGGCAATCCATGCTGGGTATCTCCTTGAATAGTAAGTGACTCACCAGACGGAGTCTTAACTATTACTTGCTTTCTATTGCACAGAATCTGGGCTTGGTTACTTGACAAACCAATCCATGCCTATCACTATGTCGAATCCAGCTAGCTTAAAGGGAAGCAAGGATAACGGGAAAGAATGATTCCTAATGGATATAACACATCCATCTAGAACAGTCGAGGCGGTTTCTAGGTTCCATCGGCTAATTCCACCTCATATTTCACGCTTAAGGTTTTAACAGGAAGGTTCAACAATTTACAAAACTTATCATCTACAAACGACTTATCAGCCCGAATCAAACAAAACTCTAGCAAAACATCATTTACAAGAAACGTACCGGTAATGACGTTATCGTCAAGGACTGCTTCCTTTGCGTCCATTCTGAAGACTCTCGCATTAGTCTTCTTCCCTTCCTCGCCTTCTTTGCAAACTTTGGGCAGTTGGGCCGAATGTGCCCTTTTCGTTGCAACCGAAACAAGTTGCATCCTTCATTTTCTTGCAATCCACAGCTTTATGTCTGTGGACTTGCAGATTCCACATCGTTTTTCTGAAGACTGGGATTT